>NW_017729015.1:13860983-13880862 GCF_001723915.1 Gavialis gangeticus | reverse complement strand
TATTTTAAGAAGAAATGCTCTCGGGGAAAGAAGTCTTGCATTTAAGTAGATGAAATATTAATATCAGCTATCATGAAGATAACAACATCAATGATGCTGAACACTGTTCAGTATTGAAAACTACTCTGTGAATTAAATGTTTTGGCCTACATTCCATTTGCCTCTAAGATATTTAAGCAACTTACATGACTCCTACATATACAAGTCACTAGGCATGATCCTATTCCATCCCACTCACCAACCAAGCCCTAGAATTCTCTCTCTGCCAGGGCATGTGTGCTGTTACTGCCTTCTCCCTTACCTACTGTACCCTCTCTGTTTCCTCTGCTCATTCCAGGGGATTTGTGCCCCCTCCTTCCTTCCTCATTGCTGTATTTACTTGAATCCAAGATGAGGTCACCCCCCATACAACGGTGGAGGGATAACCACTCATCTTAGATTCAAGTACAGGATAGGGACAAGCAGTGCCCATGCTGCCTGCCCCAGACCATGGGAAGCTTGCGCAGCATGGTAAGGGGCCTGTGATGGGAGAGGGTGGACTGAATCACAGCAACTCCCCTGCCACTGTGCTCCCCCTTACTTCAAGCATGCTGAGCAGTGATCCAGGGATATTGTTATTTTGGAAGATATCTGTGGCTACCCTTCAGCAGTTCCTTTAGCGATCAACAATTAAAGGTGCCTGCAGTTGTGGATTTGCTAAACAGGGGACAAAGGCTGTAAACGCCTCATTTTCTCTCTTCTGGTCCTTGATATTCCTCCCAAATCAATCAGATTCTGCCCACTGACATGTGGAATGTTCCCAGGAATTCTGGAATAGATCTGGCGTGCTAGCTATATCAAGTTAAATCACACTCAAAGGCAGAATCAGAGAAATAGCAGTGGCTAGCCAGGGCACTGCAAGCTTGGCCAGCTAGCTGTAAGCACATTATTCTGAGACCTTGCAACACACCAAAGCAAGAGGCAAATTAGTAACAGATCAACAGCTTGTGTGTACTCAGAACAAGCTCCGAATACAATCTTCATTTCACTATTTCACTCCTTTTTATCTAGTAATGCAGAAAAAAGTTTAGTATCAAGATAAAAAAAGCAAACTCGACAATCATTTTTCTATACAATAAAGATCACTGCAAACTGGATAGTACTTTTGGCTTTTTACTTGGACCTCAGAAACCCCAGGCTGATGGACTACAGTCCCTCTTCTGCAATATTCTTGATGCTGTAAAATTCAGTCTTTTTAATAGGTTTCTATTTAACAGCTGCTACAGATTTACTAGTGTGCACTTTTTAAGTATACTAATTGCCATGCAAGGTAAGTGGATACTATACGGTAGCCATTATGAAACCAAATATCTTTACTTAAACTATCTATCTCACTACTGCACTGGGCTAACACTTAAATGAGGCAAGCATCAATACTATTAACAACCTCCAACAGTTGTTTTTGGGGCAAGAAAGAAGAGACTACTCTTGCTAGTTACTTTTTGAGCCAATTCTAGCGTAAGTGCAAGTGAACCACTAATTTACAAGGTCAATTTAGTTTGATTATATTCCATATTCTCTCAAGGGGGTATACACAAGTGGTAGTGTTATGACATCATTAAGAGGAATTAGAAACATAAAGAAAGCAAGATTCACAGCAACACCCTGGAGACTGCTTAAAATATTTCAGAGTGGAAGAATACATAACCAGGGGGAGAGGTGGGATGGCAGGGGCAGGGAGGGAGGGTGAGTAAAGGAGAAAGAGTTAACTGGGAATTACAGAGTCTTATTTGGAGAGAAGCATCCCAACTAACATTAAAGGAACAGACTTAGCATGCAGGATGGCAACGGAGATGGTTAAGAGAAAGCATGCAGAACAAAAAGATAAGATCTAGACCCAGCAGACTAAATGCATCAGAAGAAAAAACCATGAAGGAGAAAAGAGCCCAAGGCAACTGTGGGGGGCTGTAAGAAATGACATTATCCCCTAAAAATTACTAGTAGTTATCACCTTAGATGGTGATAGGGCTATACACTACTTCAAAAGTAACCATAAGATTAGCGTCACATCAGGACAGCGAGAATCTGAACCGACAAGAGTTAGGCTGCAGTCCATTATTGCCGGAGAGCACTATGTCAAGTCCTGACAAAGCTCAAGGGCAAAAGCAGCTGATTTTTCCTCTTTTTTAAAAGAAAGTATGTTTTTTGTGAATAAAAACCTGCTGAAATGCATGGCTGGAAAGTAGCCTAACCTGTACGCCATCTTTAGAAAGAGTGGGGCTGGTTTCAAGAGTTTACACAAAAAGGGGAGATCCTATTTCAGCACTAGGAGAAGTGAAGGAAAATTACTGAAGCTAGAGACTTCTACATGTGATAAGCACAATGTGATTGAGTTAAAAATACCTGCATTTTTTTCCTGTTAGCTAGGAGAACAAATTAGAAGGGTTATCAGGTCTCACACTTCAGGTTATCTGAAGCATTTGAGGCATGTATCATCTTGGCATTTAAGTACTAAACAATGGTCATGAAGAAAGAGTGCAAGAAAGACATTTTCTTCTCTTTTCCCCAGGCAGTATATATTTTAAGGAACATCTTCTCTGGAAAAAGGCTTTAGTAAACAGATATATTCTTGTATTTTTCTTTTAACAGTCAGGCCTGGGTTCAATCTAATTTCCTCTGCCATGGACTTCCATAACTCAGGTCCACTAAAAATGTTTTGAAAGCTAAAGCTGTGTTTCTCCAACTGCGCAGTCCCCATGGAAAGCAGCTGTTTTGCAATGGCAGCTGCTGTGGAGGGGGAGGTAGTCCTAAAGATAACAAGGCCTCAATTAACTCAGGTCCTCAAAGATTAGGATCAGGATTTTTAAACTGATTCTGAAACAAACAAGGAGTTATTGGACTTTGAAATACATTAGTGTGAAATTCTTGTGCTGGCTTTTGTTGCTTAAGAGAGTGCTGTTTGCATTTGGTAAATCATGAGACTTCATCTGCTGAAGATGTTCAAGCTCAGGCACAGTAAGCTTCATTAGCCTAACCTGGCAGCAACGGAAAGGCAGAATCAGAGTGACCAGACGCACATCCAAGAGAATGGAGGTTTTTGGTTTGAAACTAGATGCCACCTTTTACCATCATGGCAATTTGCCTGTCAAAGTGAAGCAAGGAATCCAGCATGGCCCCAGTGTCACACAATTATCTGTGGTTTGAGGCCTGGAGTGACGACAATTAATGCATACAACACTGGTTATCCCTAGGGATACGTTAGAGAGACTTCTGGCTTAGTTTTGTGTGGGACAGTTCTTAGGTTTCTATCTTTACAGAGTTTTGCCAATCCCTCTGATTGTGCATTTTCTTAACTTTGCTTGTGTTAGGCACATTACTGAAAGAATGCAATCTATATTGCATGGTGCAGGGGGCATTTCTGCTTGGTGCAGGGAGCTGGACCTGATGATTTTCCAAGGTCCCTTCTGGCCTTACAATCTATGAATATGAATACAGGTGAAGACTGAGGAAGTGAGGGGTTCCAAAACAACTACACAGACCACAATTTACTAGCTAACTGCTATAAAAGCAGAGAAAGGAAACCTAAGAATGAAAGCATAGTTGAAGAAGTGCAGTTGTACACGTAATGAGGTCTCGATACACCATAAATATCAGACTACAAAAACATGAATATATACCCATTAAAGGTGGGTGCACATTTAGAAAGTAAACGGTCAGAAAAGAAGTGTGGCAGCTCAAGACCAAGTAGAAGTAGCTTTGCCATTACCTGCAGTGTCCTGCGTTTGTTGTCTTCAGTGTGTATCCATGCTCGTAACGTCAACTCTGTTATGAATATTTGAGCAGCCTTGGCAAACAGCACAGGAGCTTCAGCACTAATCATCTGCAATGAGAAAAACACATTTTATTCATTCATCAATAAGTGTGCTACTGTACTACAGAAACCTGGAATTACAGTCATGGAGGTTTTGTAGTATTAACAAATAAATAGTCTATGTGCAACTAACACAGCAATCTGGAAGTTTTAAGGGATTTCCACATTTGGAGCTTCTCATTGAAAGATCTGAAAGTCCAAAGGGCTTCTAGTTTTAAACTTAGCACAGGAATAGGAGGACTGGTCGGCTGCAATTCTCCATGAAAGAGCATTTAATAAAGCAGCATCAGTTTCATTGCTCAGCTTGCTGGATTACTATAAGCCAACACAAAAAGTTTTATTCAGTCCGTCTTAATCTTCAAGAACACAACCAGAATTGAAACACCATAAATAATTCATATGGTGGACAAGCTTCTTGTCACAGATTGATAGGTTCCTTCTTTCACTCTGATGGATAATCCATAACAGAGTTCACACTTTTCTCAGACCGATTTATCATGCACAATACAATAGGCATTGTGGAAATTTTGGTTATGACTGACATTTTGGGGCCAAGTTTCAGAAGCCACGGAACACTGTGCTCACAAAGCCCTTAACTTGCAGTTGCAAGTGGTATTTGGTATATGTAAAACTGGGTAGTCAGTCATCTACCAGCTTTGCACAGCAAAAATTCTGCACGTGAAGAAAATGGCAGAAATTCAGAGGTTACATTGAGGCCTTTTCCCAAAATCTCGCCCTTACAGTTAGAGACTATTAACAGTATTTATTTAGGAAGTCACTTTTATATTAATGAATGCAGCATAAAACACAGCAACCTGCACCAAGCTCCATTTTCTTAGTTGTATACAGCTCAAATTCCCTTTCTATTAAAAGTTCTGCTTCACTTTATCTACCTTTGCATTACATTTATTTCCCAGGATAATCTCCTCCTTACTAAATGAAAGCCACTGATCTTTTGTTTTCCATCTCGCTTTTACCTTCATTATATTGGATTTAGCATTAATTTGGGTAAGGCAGTGAACTGGGACTCAAGAGGTTTGGTTTCAATTTGGTTCAAAGCTGAAAAGAATGATTCCTTTGTACAGATGGACAAAGAACACACCTTTTTATGGAGCTTATTTAAATGTTAAAGATTCTCTTAACCTACAGGTGGTATTCATTAGAAGAGTGCAAGTCATTTAGTCCTTGGAAGTTAGCATCTCAGAGACCTCTAGAGTAAAAGCAAAAAGATCTCTAGCTGTCTAATCAGAAAATACCAAAATATTTATTGTCATTTTGTTTTTCTTATTATGCAAGATGAAACATCATTTTTACTCACCAGCTCCACGTATAACTTCCTACGTATATGGAAGACTGCAGCATTCTCCTCAGTCACATGCTGAATATTGATTTTTCATTTTTACAGATTTCAGCGTTTCAGACCTAAAACTTATGTCAGAGACCATCCTTTCTAAATCATTTAACATGCTTAAGTTTTAGGCTAATAAATGAAACACTTTAACTGTCAGGCATTTTTAAGATGTCAATATGTTTGCATTTGTTTTGCAAAAATGAAAACCACAAACACAAAAAGAGGATTGGAAAAGTGACAGACAACACCAGGACACTAGCAGAACTAGGAAAACACCAAAAAATGCCTGGGAAGGACACGTGGATGGATGGGACTCGCAACTGAAAAGCATCAGGGACTCTATATTCAAAACATTAAATGTTTTTGCCCAGACTTTATAGTTTAGGTGAATAATAAAAAAGTCATCCAATTTAATTTGATGAGCACTGTGAAATCCATCACGTACGTAGCAAAATTAACAATGTTAGCCTCTAAGCTGGTGGTTTTGGAGCTGCCAATGTGTCTAGGGCAAGGGTCTGGCCCTCAGAGCCATGTGCTCCAGCTCACAGGGCTCCTCGAATGGCTGAGAATTTGAGGCCTGGACCCACAGCTGAATCCTGGGACATCTTTCAGAAGTGGTGTTGTAAGCAACAGCTGCATTAATCCTAGCAGCTCCATGACACCCTTACCCCACCACTGCTGTTCATCCCACCACTGGAGGTGGGTTCAGATATGGACAATGGCGAAATGAGTTTGACACCTCTCATCTAGTGTATTCTGAGCATTTTTTTCTATGTGGAAAGAAATAATTATCTCTAATATGCTGTGAGGAAGGCTGGTCTATTGGTTACGGCAAGGAATTGAGATTCAGTTTGGAAGCTATCATACCTCCCAGTTTAACCTCTGCCAAGTCGCATTTCATGCATCTGCTCCCCATGTGCCGTTACATTCCTCGCAGGGTGTTTTACAGATCAATTTGTTAACATTCATTAAGCAATCTGATACTAACAGACAAGGGAGCCTGCCATGTAAAGTACATAGACAGGTTTGTATTAAACAGCTACTTTATTTTGAAAGATAAATATTTAAACACAATTTTAGAGCACTTCTCAAAAAACACACTCCAGTTTCCACAGGAGGCCTTTCATACCGACATCAGCTTAATTGTTCTATACTAGCTGATCCTGCATTTTAATTCTTGTAAGTTTTCAAACAGACTTGTTCAATAATGTTTTTTAATTAAATGTTGAACTCCAGGGACTGAAAGCTACACTACTCATTTAAAATGTTCGTAACTGCATGTTTTGTTTCATAGTGTAAAGGAGAAAGCAAGAACTTACCTTCACATCTTCATCCAGTTTCATAATCTTCTTAATACGAGCCAGTGGGAGCTCCTGTACTCTGAAGTCTTTCTGTGGAGAACAACAGGAATATGGTTTATTAAATCTCAAACAACACATAATTCAAAGTAAAGGTAGCATATAAGTGGAACTACAAAGAATCAGAATCAGCTCACAAACAATTCCCTCTAAGAGGCAGTCATTTTTATTCTTGTCCAAAGTATAGTAGCCACTATTCAGCATATCGTGCTCTTCCTTTCATCCACTTTTCGCTGCCTTTCTCGCTGTTATACAGTCAGCGGTGTCTTAGGCAGATGCTGGTACGTACCTATTTATCTTGCTCCAAATTCCTTTCCAAATTCCAGAAGGTGGCTGTATACCAGTGCCATTTCCAAACACTGCATTTTAGACCAATTCTTGTTTACAGCAAGTGCATTCATTTGGGATACTTTAGACAACCAGAAAGTGTTGAACAAATTCACCAAAAGGACCAGGAGAAAGACGATGCAGAAGATGAGAAAAATAAGCATTGGTTGCCAGCATGGGGCCAAGAGTTTTCTTCCCTTTACTTGAACTTGTGGCCAGCTGCCAGTTTCGGCATGAAGCAGATGGCAATGTGGTGTAAAAACTGTTTACAAATGGGCTGCCCAATTTTTTTGCCAATGAAGTGGCTGGCTGGCTCACAGAGAAGAAAGGTCATGGTCTGGAGGGGGAAGCAGGCCACTGGCAACTGGTCCAATTGCCATGCCCTGTTGAACATCCAGCATATACGCAGCCTATAGGAAAGCAATAAGAAGGCAATTACACCCCTTCCTGCAGAAAGAGGACCAAGAATATCCTGTTAGGGTTTATGTCCAGAGAGAAACCTCCAATGCTAAAGGGATTAGCTGTACTTCATTTCTAATGTAACCCCCTTTCCCCAACATCTCATGTCCCTTTTCCCTGCTCAGAAAATAATGTTTCTCCTGAAGCCTTTAAACACTGATAAGCATTCAGTATCTACACATCAGAGGAGGGGATGCACCATCCCTTCTCACAAAGTGCTTTGCAAAATGCTTTCTCCCTTCCAAATGAAAGCTAAGGGGGAAAAAAATCTGCTAGGCGTAATACAAGGAAACATGTTTCCCTGGAGAGAGATGTCAGTGCAAATGTTCTCAGTAAAGAGAAGAAAAATTTGCCATCCTCCACTGAGACAGGAGAGGGTGCATCTGGCTCTACTAGCAGGGCAGCAGGAGGCATTTTCATTTAAAAAGGACTGCCTCTGTTCTGCTGGATTGGAAGGAAATGCTAATTCAGTGGGCATAATGCTTGTGGTATTATTGTTTCACATCACAAATTAGGGCTTATTTTGGAGGGTGCTTACAAACCAGAGAAAGAGCTCAGGAACTGACTGAGCTGCCTACAGTTTCACCTTTCAGCAGCTAAAGGATGTTGAGCTGCAAGTAGCAGCCTGCACTGTCTGTAGGGCAGGGGAAAAGCCCCACAAAAGGTGCAATGCAGCATAGCAGGTACCTCACACCTTTCAGAGCACAGGGAGAGGAAATTTAATGGAGGTTAGGGGCCAAGGAACATCCCTTACCTAAGGCTGGGGGGAAGCTGCTGGAGTTTATCAGGTGATTATTAGGGACCAGAATGATAGGGGGCTGGGCAGAAAGCCTACAAGGACAACAAAGGGCCACCAGTATGCCTTTAAACAGAATTTTCTACCAGTATTCACCTCTCGCACGCACGCACGCACACACACGGCAAGGAGGGAGAGGCGGCAGGTTGAAAACTCGAAGACAGATAAAAACAGAATTTATTTTTTAAAAGAGAGACTGTAGGAATTTATAGGCAAATCCCCTCAATGTTGAGGAGCTAATTTAAGCGTTCAAATTTTTTGATGTTGAGAATGCTGCCAATTAGTGTTAACTTCTGGGAAGATATGTGGATCCTCTGCACAAGCTCTCAGCGGTGCATCTGCTCTGTAGCTTCTATAAAAATATGTGAAAAATATTTTAAATTTAAGATATACTTGCAGGGAAAATTTTACACCTATAAACAAGTAGTAGAGCTCTTTGATATCTGCTTATCTTTTGCATTAATTTTGGTGTAAGGGAAGTAGGCATGTTGTCTGGCTGCTACCCAGCTAAATAAACTTTAGCTAACAATTCCTCATCTTTCCTTTTTTTCCAAAATAGGTCTCAGTGTTTTCACCAGGCCTCTAATTCTGGAGCTATAATGCATCCTTCATCAGATCTTCTACTAGTCCTCGAGTATAATGCCATTTTTCTTCGTTGCTTAATAAGGGAGGCTGAAATCTCAAGGATTTTTTTGAACTGTGTTCCTATTTTCCTTTAATAATAGCTAAAAATCTGCACACTGCAAAAGCACAAGAATAGAAATTAAAGATCCTCTCAAACAGCAGGCAACCAGAACAGTTTGTACCTCAGATGACTACTTTGACCCCAGCTACACAATACATATAAATGAAATCTCAATTTGCTCAGGTACACATATACGACAGCACACTGTGTATTGGCTTTATGACAAGACATACAGTAATGTCTGTGCTTGATTAGGTGCAGGACCAGTTAGTAATTGTCCCTCCCCACCAGCCTTGTCCCCCTCGCTTGCACTGTCCTCATTAAAATTTTCATTCAGGCAGAAGGGCTACAATTTAGTATGCAACATTTTGCTACCTTGCAATGCAATAAACAGATTCACATGACAGCAGTGTTAAAAATTCAATTGCCATACTGAATAAACTGTAGGATAAAGCCTTACCACCCAGAGATGAAGGTAAGCTATAGTTCTTGCACATACAAGCTCAATATACTAAAGGTACAAAGTAATTATTTCTGCTTTATGAATAAACATTTCTAAATCTGCTTCTTGAATTGAGTTGGTGTGTATACGATTAAAGCTTTGTCTTTATGGACTACTTTATCAAAACAGGTTTCTGCATTTTAAACACCCATCTTTAAATCAAGCCTTCCTCTTATGTGAAGTGCAATGAAAAAAAAAAAGGCTGCACATTTAAGACAAGACAGACCATATTAATGTTACAATAGAAGCACCAGTCTCTTTAAAAGAGGCATTTCTGTTACAGGCCCCTTTTCTCCGCCACTCACATTTTAAAGAAAAAATCTGGACTGAAATTTCAGCTTCTCATTCCATCTACAAGCAAATTTCTAAAGTGTGTGTGTCAAAATTACACTCAGCTTTAAATGATTTGAGTGCATGACAAAAGGTAGCAAGCACCACGTTTTTTTAAACAATGCACTCATTTGCAAAGCTTCAAACACATCGAAGATTAGACCTTAACCTGGGTACATTACACTCTTCAAAAACAGTAGATGTGTGAGATTCTCAGGGTGCGCTTTTGGTCTTAAAACTAACATCAATAGATTACGTACCAAAGTAAATTTGTCTAGTTCATACACAGATAATTGTGTAGGTCATTAGGCTCCGAGATACCTTTATCTTTGATACCATGGCTTGGATATCAATTATAATATGTCCTTAAAAATGCAAGGGAAAAAAATTAGTCTACAAACATCTAGATGCTATTAATGTACTGAACAAGAGGTTAATAAAGAGATCACAACTTTAAATAACCTAAAAGTGGTGTATGTGTGTGTTTAGATTCTAAATAATGAAGTTGCAAAACTGTAATTTTTCTCACTTTATTTCATTAAATGCATAAGAGAACTAGGAGAAAGCAGAGTCTCTGTTACAAGGTGTTTTAAAAGTGGTATTATCAAGTGAAGAAAAGCTAGTGGAGTGGGGGGAAGGAAAAAACCCCCAAACCTTGAGCACTGGTACTAAAATCTGATTTAAATGCTGCTGCTCATAAAACTTGAAATGGTATAAAAACGTATGTATGAATGTACCAAGTCATGACACAGTATAAACTCCATTCTGGAAAGAGAAAATAAAAATCCATCTTTCAGCCACAGATTTTTTTCAAATCTGGGAAACATTTCAATACTATGCACAGTTAGAAAGTGTCAGCTTTCCAGCAAAAATCTGGAAGCACTTTGACCTGCATATGATATATTACAGAATACAACAAGAGTAGTGAGCAATACGCTATGTATTATGTTATGCAATATATTCCCAATCTCCTGACCTTCAGCTGGTCTCAAGGTTGGCCAGTACCTGACAATAATTGCACTTACCTACATTATTCCAAAATCTTCTCACTCCCACTTCTCCCAAAAGATGTTAAAATATTTCTAATGCCCTTTAGGAAACCAACAGCATCTCTCAGTACGCTAAAAAGTCTTTCCATCAAACACTGTTTCCCTTCTAACAGATTTGGGTTTAAAATCGCAATACGCTCATCATGGATAACTATCACGTCTCACTGAACTGTGAAATTTGTTTCAGCTGGGCTTAATATTTTGACAAATCTAGGTATTTGAAAGAATTGTTGACCAAACTTTATAGCCCAAAGCTCTAACATTTGAAGTTATTGTATAAAAGGTGCATGAAACCATGATCCACCTTGATATACTCCTGCACAATCACTGTGGTGGTCATCAGTGGGATCTGTTGGTACATACCCAAATGCAGCAGGTGACCAGATACTCACAACTTTAGTGCTATGAAAAATGCTGCAACTCTTCCTGTACTAGATATTTTCTGAAAGTTTCCTGAGACTTTCTTACCACTGTTAGATTTCGTATCTCCTCCATAACCCGAGGCCAGAAAGACTGAAGACTCTGCTGAGCATCGCTACTGCCAGCTGCGCCAAAACCACCATCTGTGGACATTTTGGTAACTGGAAGGAAAAAAATGGCAATATTAAGAGGGAAACTGGGTTTGCAGAGTCCTAAAGTCTTCTTGGGTCTCTCCAGGAGTTTGGGGAGGGAGTGGGGGGGGAAGGGACCCTCAAAATAAAACAAGTTTCACAAGTTCATACAATAAACAGTGATAAAACACCTGTGCTCTTTGGGGGAGGGCCCACTTGCAATATAATTTCAAAGATATAAGGATGACTACAAAATTTAAGATGCTCTCCCCATTCTGTTTTATCATCCAAATACATACATCTCCTCCAAGAGGTGGGTCATACCATCTAACAAGGTGGATTGGCTGCCTATGAAAGCTCCTGCCTATCTAAACCAGCAAGTCTTTAAGCCTAAGCACAGACAGTCAAAAAGCCCAAGGTTGAATCAATTTAATCTTCACAGGTTAGTCTAAGCTGCGTAGACTGAACCAATAAGCAATGGGCTTCCTCGCATCCAGGGGCAGGGCCACGGCCAGGCTGATTTGCCCTGGACCCCACACCCTGCTCAGGTTGTCTTGTCTCTGCAGATTTGAAACAGTTTCCAATCACTTATACCCGTTTATGTGTAATTTCTGATTGTAGCCATTAGAGGCAACCCCGGTCCACTGGGCCTTCTTTTTACTCCAAAAGGGCATACAAAGTATCCATAAAAGATTTCAAAGACTGCTAATACTACAGATGGGAAAGATTTTTAGTAGATTTATTAAACTAAACAAAAAAAAGGAGACAATGAATAAATTCCAATTTTGCTTCCCCCAACAATTAATCAATTTAACAAGATCAAAGAGGTCTTGGCAAGCAACTGTTATTCTGCCTTAACCCATGCCTTGGGTCCACCTATGGTAAAATTAACTTTGTTGGCACCCATTGTGGCTAGCTTGCTTCTCAACTTTTCTTTTGTGCCTAGATATTGCAGAGATTTCAGCCCCAACTCATGAATGCCCATCTATATTCAATATTATTTTAAAAAGATCAACCTAAAATTTAGAATTTTTTTTATAGTTTTACACCTACTTCAGTTCTGTCAATTTCTGCATTTTTTAAATCCCAAGTTCTTATTTTAAAAATATCTCTCCACCCTTCTAAGATTTTTTGCAGGTCAAACAAATGGAAAAACTACCTGGCCATAAGCCAAGAACTGTTAAATGCATAAAATAAATACAATAAGAAAAAGAGCTCTGATCTTTAAAATTAAGGTAAAATGCTACTGACAGAGGGAGAGGAAAAGATGAACTTTCGTGGGGCTTTTAAAATGGAAGTTTTCAGTTACTTGTCTGTATTTGTGCAACTTTACAAAATAATGCTGGTCATCCATTGAGTATACCAAAAATGTTTGACTTCAGCAAATTCTGTTTGACTTTAGGACTACACAAAATCTAACTGAAGGATTCCCTATAGTCTGCACCTTGCTAAAAAGCAACTTAGAGTGTACTAACACCTGCAGTAGAAATCAAAGAACATGGGAGATGCAATTACTGAGTTCTGACCCTTCTATTTGACCACAATACCAAAGGAAAAAGAAAAGACTGGAAGACAGCTAGCTATGCCACCATCATATCAACTACTGTGACAACCCTTCCCTAATTGGGTGGGACAGTCCTGGAACATGGATAGCATTTGTCCTGAATTTGTAATGTCATGCATGGATCCAGGTTTTCTGTTCCCTGCAGAAAAGCATGGGAAACGGTGGGTTTCCTTTGCAGGCTGGCAGTGTATGCTGCCCAGCTGAGATTGTGCATGAGGCTTGGGGCCTGGTGCAGGAATGCATGGCTGCCTGGCCCAGCTGGGGAGCGGGATAGAGCCATGCGTGGCTTGTCCACAGGGCAGCAGTGGGGCTAGCTCCTTTGCACTGCGCACACTCCTGGGGAGTGGGTCATGGAGGGGCACATGCCCCCCAAGACTTGTGCATTGTGGGGGCTGACTGCTGCAGGATCAGTGCTCCACATGCTGCTGCCCTCTCCCAGAGGTGTCTGTGGCCCACTGGGCAGGAGCTGGCATGGGAGGGCAGAGAAGCTTGGTGCTGCTGCCACCAGGTGCCATGTGCTGCCTATGCCACCATGGCAAGGCAGCTTCTGCTGACCCAGCAGCAGCAGGGGCAGTGGTGCGGAGATGTGCCCCCTGCCACTGCTGAGTGGGGAGGGGGCATCTTGCCATGGTGGCACGGGGCTCCTGCGGGGAGGGCATTAGGATGGGAAGCCCTGAGCCCGCAGCCCACATCCTCCCCCGCCCTCCATGGGCTCGGCTCAGCTCTGCTCCAACCGTGCCACCGAGGGGGAGGTGGGCTTGTGTCCCACCTTTCCATTTTTAAAAAGGCAGTCACCTTATCCTCAACCTCTAATTTACATGCGACTAAACAGGATCCAATCCTTTGCCTTTCCTAGGGAATTGCAATGTAAGCGAACACAAGTCTTTCGCCTTGTAGCTACTACAGAAGCAAACCCTGTTTCTAGGGTCAAAAATCTTTTATGGCATTTAAGCCCAAAGTGGCTAATTTAGACAACCATAAAATATGCTTAGAAAATGCTCTAACTACAAAGAAACAGTGTTACAAAAATAAGAAAAATGAGGTATGGGGCATGGTTTCTCGAGTTCCTGACAATACTCTGGCAATCGTTAAAGCTCTGGCAGAAGAATGCTTGAGAAGTGCTGGTTAGACACTAACAACATTCCAGTCGTGATGGCACGTATGAATTACAGAAACAGAGTGCTGCAGGACAGAACTTGTTATTCCCCAAGCACAAAAATTGTTTTAAGTGAATGTCAGAAAAGTCACTGCTCACTTCCCAATGGAACAAAGCCCGAGTTAGCTAGTGAATTATTAGATCTTCTTCTGGGGTCACCCAAAGCTGCTTTGATCTTTTTGTTAAAAACCCACCCTCTCCATCCAACCCTCATTCTTCAAAGTTCAGGAATCTGTAGGGAAAAAAAAACTATGGGCTGCTTCTAAAAAGATAAATCTCAGCAGACAAAGATATTTGTGTAGGGTGATGTAATGGGAAAAGACATAGGGCCAAATTTAGACCTAGCATAAGCAGGCACAATTCCCATTTTCTTTTGAACCATTGTGTATAATGGCTTATTCCAGTCATTTCTCAAGCTGCAAGAGGAGCAAAGTAATTTTAAATTTTACAATATGACGTAGTATCAAATGTCATCCGGGGCAATGGCTGGTAGATTTTAAGACCCCACTGTACCAAATACAGTAATGACTTTCCATAAAAATATAAGCTGGATAATTCTAGAGTGGCTTACTGATGGGAATTTAGTTCTATACACTCTATACTTTTCAGTTCAGACCATAAAGGAGCCTTACAAGTGGTTACATTAAAAAAAAAAAATTCTGGCTGGTTTGAGAGAGCAGGACAAAGACGAATTTAGAGATGAAAATTGTTGCAATTATGACAAAAGAAAGGCAAAAATCATTGTGTGTGTAATACACACACACACACACACACAAAAAATGACTTTTGCCTTTATACACACACACGGTGTTTATAAAGTCCTTGTGCAACTTTAAACTTTAATAACTTTGGATGTATACGTGATAGAAGCAAACTGTAAACAACGACCAAGAGCATAACTCATTAAGTTTTAACACAATCCAGCTCAAATTCTAGACTTCAACATAACTGCCATCTTTCGTAACACATCATTCAATCTGTACGTCCAACTCCTAGAAAGCATTTTCCAGTTGCTGTTGAGTGATTTCATGAATTGCATTTGTGATCCTTATCCTATGCATAGCTTACACTATGCTAAAAAAATTAATAAATTATGCTTTCAATTGCCGTTTACAGTTTGCTTCTATTATGTGTATACCCAAAGTTTTTGAAGTTTAAAGTTGTACAAGGACTTTATAAACACCCTGCATATAGACATAGACACAGACACAGACATAGACATAGACTTTCTGGAAAAAAGAACAAAAAAGACCAACAAGCCACTCAGTAGCACCAACTGGAACTCATTTGCATAATTATCTAGAAGCTAACCAGCTTCAAACATTTAAAAGGAACAAAAATAAAAATATTAAATATTTGTAACCAAATTCTGACTGTTTTCTTCCTGCTTTGTCATATGAAGCTCAGAAGCATCATTTTAGGAGCATAATGCAAAGTAATCCTTCAAATCTGCTCTGCGTGGCCACTATTCCATTATATAACTGAACTCATATGTCAATGCCACTAGCACCACAGGGACTTTTCCCGAACCAGTGATGCAACTGAGTCAGAAGGCAAAAGCACTATTTTTTTGTGGTTTTACTTCAAAAATTATTTGCATTTAGGTCTATTTAATTGCTATAATGGAATGAATTACTAACGGCAAGAAACGGAGAAGTAAAATAAAAACTGACTCATTAAAAAAAGACAAACACTAGGAAAATGTTTATTTCTAAAGCCAACATGGATACTACTAACTTGTTTTATTGGAGCAACCCTTACAGAAACCCTCTGAAAATGCTTGTAATTAAAATGGAAACAGAAAAGTTTTTACAAACACAAATATCAGGGTAGAAATGTTTAAAAAAACATTACAGCACTGCTCTGCATGAGAATGAAAAAGTGTCGAGAGACTATCCAGTAAACACTGTCAAGTCTGAGCAAAATTCTGGAAGTGAAGAGAAAGGTAGTGAAAAGTGCACTCCATTTTTAATTCTCCATCTCCAGTTTTAAAAACGGCATTCATAAGAGGTAAGGTATTTACTAATATCTTGCCAGCATCGCTTTAAAAAAAAAAACCAGCTACTGGCCTAATACATGCAAACTTTTGAGTCTTCTAATTCTGAAGGTAAAGTCTACATACACCAAGGCATGCTGAGTTCCTGGCATCTTTTACTATGCCGCCAGAAGTCATACTTTTGACAGAGTAAGTGAAATACAGATAGCGATCTTTACTGCAGAAGCTGACCATAACTCATTCCTGATATCACTAATGAAAAGCAGCACAAATTCTCGGTTTTAATCAAATACATCCTGTAACTTTGTAAATTTAACCAAACACATCCTGCACTCCAACTCCAGCCCCCAACATCTATGAAATTAGCCTGTTCAAAATGACAGCTGACTACTTAATACATTCTTGAGTGGCAGAAAAGGACAAATGTTCAAATTACACGAAGGAAAAAGATTTATTTTCAACTTTTGGTATGTATGAAAATAAGCTTTTTTCTTGAGCTCCATATATGAATATGCATTAGCCCAGGCTCCTGAAAGAACTCAAAACTAGTTTAATCTCGTCAAAACATTTTAAAAAGTCCTCTCAGTGAATAAAAATCCTATTGTCCAAGTAAATAAACACAAAACCCGTATTTCAGAATGCAAAATTAACAGGCTGATATTTGATTCAAAAATTAAATTGCTACTTTAAGTAACATAGTTATTAGGAAAAGCAAAAGAGAAGCCAATTGGAGGCAAGTACAGATCTATTAATGATTATCCAGACTAGAGTAAAAGCCATGCAGCTGTAAACAAGAGTTATCAGTGGGCTGTTACAGATGCCTATCAATATGCTACCCTTATGGAAAGGACGTAAAACAATCCTGTCTGTTAGTATATCCTAGGCAAAGTAAAACATCTTGAGATGCCATTACAGAGTCACTGGCACAAGTAAAAAAAAAAAAATAATTAAAGAATGTACTTGATTTATAAAGTCAGTCTTTAAAAGGAAAGAAAAAAATGTCCTGGGGTTTTTGTTAGCTCAATGTAATATCTCAGGATTTCCAAAATGCAGAAACTTGTCATTCTGAAAGTCTAGCTATCATTTCATCAAGTAGATGAATTCTGTACAGTTTGCAGAACACAAAGATGGATTTAAAGAAACACATTATAAATCAGACACCTGAGCTCTGTAGAGGGATGTAGGCCTATAGTTCAAAAATATAACACCACTGACCTATAGTGATGAGGGGGAGAGGTAAAGACAGGTGGAAATCAGCACAGACTAGATCTTGTCTACCCAAGAAAGACCTATTAATTTGATGAAATCAGTATATAATCCAATTTAAGCCATGCGATCCCCTTTGTGTGTGCAGAAACCTCTCACCAGACAGAGCCTAAATGTGGAGTGCCCTTGAAAAGGCCACAGATAGGTCAGAGGTGCAGGCAACTCCAACTAGGGCATCAACATTTGCAATTATAGGTCATCTTTCATCCAGCAAACTTGAAAAGCTGAAAGCCTTACAAGCAGCTCTACAGAGGCAGGTAAGTACTATGTAACTGCAGTTTTAAAGAAGAATCAAACCAAGGTACTAAGATGAAATCATTACTAAGGAGGGATGAAGGAGTCGGAAAGGTCAGACACAAGCGTCTCAAGTTGAGCACTCAAAAGTTAAGCACCCAGATCAGAGGGATAATCTGACTGAACTAAGCAAAAGGACAGCAAAACACTTCCAGAGCCAGGAACTGAATTTAGAGATTTTTTTGGCTACTTCCCTCATGCTGCAGTCCCAGATCATAATTACCCGAAATATTAATAAGGGACAAAGACTATGAGCTCTACAGGGAACAAACTTAGAGCCTTGTGAAAGAAGGTGACTCTGAACTTAATCAAAAGCTATCAAGATGAGAAACTACTTAGTTGAGAATATATATTAACAAGGACTCTGTGTTTCAATACGGACAAGTGCAGGGTGCTGCACTTGGGCAGTAGGAACGAGCAGCACACTTACACAATGGGGAACTCCCTACTTGAGAGCACGGAGGCAGAAAGAGATCTTGAAGTCATTACTGACTCCAAGATGAACATGGGCCGACAATGCGAGGCCATGGTTGGCAGGGCTAACCGGACCTTGTCGTGCATCCACAGGTGCATCTCGAGTAGAGCCAAGGAGGTGATCCTCCCCCTCTACGCGACGCTGGTCAGGCCACAGCTGGAGTATTGTGTCCAGTTCTGTGCGCCCCATTTCAAGAGGGATGTGGACAACATGGAGAGGGTCCAGAGGAGGGCCACCCGCATGATCCGGGGACAACAGGGCAGACCCTACAGTGAGAGACTGCGGGACCTGAACCTATTCAGCCTCCACAAGAGAAGGCTGAGGGGGGACCTGGTGACCGTCTATAAACTCACTAGGGGGGACCAGAAGGGTTTGGGGGAGATGCTGTTTCCCCTAGCGCCCGCTGGCATAACAAGAAGTAATGGGCACAAGTTGATGGAGAGGAGGTATAGATTGGACATCCGCAAAAACTACTTCACAGTTAGGGCGGCTAGGAGCTGGAACCAACTTCCAAGGGAAGTGGTGCTGGCCCCTACCCTGGGGGTCTTTAAGAAGAGGCTGGATGCCTACCTGGCTGGACTCATCTGAGTCCCGTTTTTGTTTTGGGGTTTTGTTGTTCTCCCGCCCTGGTGGGGGGTCGGGCTAGAAGATCTACTAGGTCCCTTCTGACCCTAAATCTATGAAACTATAATACCAGCAGCAGAAGAAACAAAGCTCACAGTGGGTGCATCTACACATGCGCTTTAATACCCAGTAGCCTATTTTACTGTGCATTAAAGCGTTGTGTAAAAAAACATGCTATTACACTAATGCACAGTAAAACAGGCTACTGCGTGTTAAGTGTCACCTAAAAAGCATGCGTTTGCATATTATGGCAGCTGAATGCACATTAATTTAGTACCTCATATTGGAGATACTAAATGTAATATGCATTAGGAAAAGTGCATTAATGCACATGTGGACATGCCCAGTGCACAGGATAAATCAGACAATAAAGATCATTTATACTAATGATCAGCATTTACAGTGCTATACCGTGTAAAACAGCAAAAGTTTTTTTCCATCCCAAGTCTTTAAAGAAGGGAAAACCCAGACTAAGATGCCCAAAGTTGAGGAGGATGGGGGACATGAAATAAACAGTTTTATGTGAACTTCCTAAGTTTGCATCCCATGCTTGTAGTGAATGTTTCAGTTTTTCCCCCATTTTACACTTGGAAGCGATGTGTTAACAGCTAAGAGAAAACATCCCATACGTGACAGTTCTTCAGTACAGAAGACAGACAAGGACATCATGCTGTAGTGACACTTCTTGATCTGGGTTAATTTTTTTTCAGCCAGTAGTAAAACGTGCTGAAAATGCAGTTTTGAGGAAGAACACCCCCCCTCCCCCCGACTTTAAAGAGGGGAAAAAATACTGCACTGTTATAGTCCAGTATTTTCCTAAGCAAACAAGGTTATTTGGGTAAATGCCTTATCTTTTATTAGGCCAACTGAATAGTTGGAAAAATTGTTCTTTACAAGCCTTTGGGCACAAGCAACCTTCTTCAGGCACAGGGAGTCAGAGGGAATAGGTGTTGTTTAAAAAAATCAACTAAAATTAAAACTCTCATTGGACTCATCATGAATAGTTGTTGTTTTTTCTCAATTTTGCTGGGGGGAAAAAATCTGTCTCATGTCAGAATCCGTTTAAACAAGATAAACAGAAAGCACAAACATAAGGAAGCAACTGTAGTGATTTAACTGCAGCAGTTTCTAAAACAAATTGTCTTTAATTGGTACAAGTGTAATGTGCCAAGCAGACTTCATTATACTCTGCACCTCTTCTGCTGAAGGCCTGTATCTGTGAGCCACTGGGATCGTTATAGTCCCC
>NW_017729015.1:13852438-13855983 GCF_001723915.1 Gavialis gangeticus | reverse complement strand
GGGTGCGCGATCAAAAAAGTTTGGAGACCACTGATCCAACCAATTACATAACATCTAGCAACTGACTCGTTCTTTGAGCACAGGGACAACACTACCAAACACCAACAACGTAACATCTTTCCCTGCATTTTAAAAGTAACTCAGATCATCAAAAAAAAGAAATTTTCAAAATCTAAATTACTTCCCCCTCCCCCAGTTTAAGACCCCCGCCATGTTCCTGTCGTCATCCTTTCAGTAGAGGAGAGGATCCCATGAAAGTCTGACTGACAATGCCTTTCTGCAAAGTGGCCAGCAGGACTTCTGTTGCAATATATAAGACTGAGAACCACACCTCACTACTTCATGCTGCCATTTTGGGGTGACTTGTGCATTTTCAGTTTGGCCACCAAATTAAAGGAGTCATTATTCACGTGGCTCTAGAAACCAAGCCTTCCAAGTAAAGCACTGCAGTTTTGCTTTCTAGAGAGGCTTCATGGTTATAGCAATCCAAATTGTCCATGGGGATGGTATCACTGTTAGTGTTGCTCAGCCAAGGAAATCCTGGCTTCATTTCTGCTGAGAAACAAGTCTGAAAGTCCTGAGATCTTTGCCCTCAGAACTGGGGAGCCAGTTGGTAGGTTCAGGACCTATGGGCATTTTTACACGTGCTCCAACACGTCCTGATTAGGACGAATTGGAACAGAGTTGATTAATCATCTTTCTAATCAGAAAGCTGCAGCATCTTGTGCATTCAGCATCCCGCATTTTGAAATGGCTGTGGGGGTGCTTTAACTAAAGCTTGTCAAATGAGCTTTAGCTAAAGTGCTCATGGCCACATTTGGAAACACAGGACACACCAGATGCCACAGGCACTTTAATTAAAGCGGCTCCCGAGAGGCTCTCCCCACCCCCACCCCCAGCCTGGAGCACATGTATAGGCACTCCAAGATGCTGTCTCTAGCCACCAAATAAGATAAAACTCTCCAATAAGACAAAATAATATCTGTCCAAATAAGACAAAAACTCTCTAGTAAGACAAAGCTCTCCTGACTAGATCCCTCAACAATCAAAAGCAATTTCCATTTTGCAGGGAAGAAGGCTGAAGGAGACTGACCAACTTGCCTATGGCTAAAAAACAAGTCAATAGCTGAATCAGAGTTTTTTGGCTTGTAGTGGTATATTAAACATGGGACTAAATCACTCTTATATTTTTTCTGTTTGCTTTAATGCTTATATCTAAGAAGATTTTGTCATCTAATATGTTTACAATCCAAACATCAGTTCTGCATTCTTAATTGGACTGTTCATTTTTGCCTTTAATTCATGAAACAATGAAATTATAAATAAATATGCACTTAACTACAATTTTATAATGTATGAAATGTAGGTTTTCAATGCAGGCAGTTTCAGGAATAAAAAGTGATCTGCCTTTTGTTGTTCTGCTGGATTCTAGTATAATTCTCAAATATAAAAAGAATAAAACCTCCAAAAATGGTTAGCACTAAAATGAAAATGGTCAAAGCTAACCAGCAGCTTGCTGTTGGTGCTACAAGGCCTGCTACTGCACGGAATTTACCAAACATTTTTCTAACCATTAAGAGGGTCAGGTACAGAAGAGAAAGAATAATTCAGACCCTTTGGTTTTGCTTTTTGTTTTCAAAGGCATTGTTCCTTGAACATGAAATAAAAAGCACAATTCCCACTGACAACACAAAAAAACTGGAAACCAACAGAATTAAACATGCGTATGTAGAGCTGGAATATGAACACGCACATCAGTTCTTTGTCAAAATTTACAATTAAATGTATAAATACCAGGGGTGTGTGAAGTGGGCCCTATTCAATTCGGATTCGGCCCAAATCAGGGACAGTGATTCAATCAGTTGATTCGGATCACTGTCCCTGATTCGAATCGGCCAAATCTGAAGATTCAATGCTGACTTGGAAAAATCAGCGATTCGGCCATAGATACAGCTTTAAGTGTTTTTTCTACATACTTCCGGTCCACTTCCAGGTCTGCCAGGGAGCATGCTGGAACCCCCAGCCCAGCCCAGCAATCAGCTGTGGGGGGACCAGGAGCGCATGCGTGAGGGGGGTCCCCAGCACGCTCCCCAGCGGACCCTGAAGTGCTTCTGGTCCACTTCGGGGTGTGCTGCCGAGAGCGCTGGGGAGCCCCCCGTGCTCCTGTGGGACACTTCATGTGCTCCAGCATCACAGCATTCATGAGCCGTGCCTGCTACCTAGAGGTATGTAGAAAAAACATTTAAAGCTGTGTCTATGTCCAAATCTTTCTGAATCTCTCCAAATCGATTTGGAGGGTTCTGATTCTATTCAGAGTTTAAAGGGTCATCTCATTTTTTTCAGATTTGGAGATTTGGCTACCAAATCAGGCCGAATTAAGTCAGGGACCAAAGCTTCACACAGCCCTAATAAATGCATATAAATAGCTTTATGGAATATTTGGAAAGTACAAACAAAACTCTAGACTAAAAATCTCTCAAACTTCAAGGACAGTTACCAGAATCTGCCCCTTGTTTTAGAATCAGGTATGCAAAGCTACGTTTATCATCTTTTTTAAGATATTCCCTGCAAAATGAACTACGATGTCAAGCCGTTGATTATGGCAGCAACAGAAGGAAGAAGGCAGCAAAAAAGAAATATTTTCACAAAAAGTGGCACGTGGTTTAACTGGATTTTAATTAAACATTTCTTTAAACTTAGGAAACAGCAGGGGCCTTTCGTAATTGCAAAAGAATCAGGCTGCAGGTATACTGCAGTTGGGAAGACAAACCGCCCACCTTTTAAAAAGGAGTAGAGTATTCAGGTCAGATAGCAGAACAAACTTTTGAGTTTGAAAATGAACTGCCCAAGAAGATATTCTACAGCCCCAGCAACATTTTAGCTTCCTGAAAACTGGTTTCTCAGCTACTGATCAATGGCACTGTTCATTTACATGAGAGTTTCCCCTGATCCAGCCCCAAGAGCTTACTGTGATCTTGCTTTGAAACCATCCTCTGGGAAATCAAACGAATGGTCTGGTGACTACTTCTGAAAAAGATGCTATGCCTGAACTTGCTCCCCGTATCTTTCTGCTTGAAAGCCTACTCAAGAGGATGTGTGAACTTTCAAACATGCAGCTGACCCACCTTTCATGAAATAATGTCGAAGAGTCAAATGTCTCCCATTAACCATTGCAAACAATATAACCTTTATTTTAACACAGGCCAAATATTTCTTAACCAGCTTTCATAGCAAGAATGTACTCTCTTCACAACCATAACATATTAGCTCCTGACCACATAGGATCACCATGATGGAAAGGGTTGGGGAAGCACTACAATTTCCAGACAACCAGCAAAGTTAATCCTGCAATGTATACGGATTTTCTTTCAAACCACCGCGTAGACCAGGGGTTCTTAACTTTTTCTGTACAAGAACCCATTAGTAAACATCAATGGCCAGTCCCAACCGAGTGCCCCTTACTTCCAACGCACTGTCCCCCACCCCCAGCCTCCCAGTGTGTGGGGCAGGGGGTGGGTGTGTGGGGGGCCCCAAGCATCCCCTTA
>NW_017729015.1:13842972-13847438 GCF_001723915.1 Gavialis gangeticus | reverse complement strand
GAACCCATTAGTAAACATCAATGGCCAGTCCCAACCGAGTGCCCCTTACTTCCAACGCACTGTCCCCCACCCCCAGCCTCCCAGTGTGTGGGGCAGGGGGTGGGTGTGTGGGGGGCCCCAAGCAGCCCCTTACAGGCTGGAACCCTGCCACCCTGCAAGGGAAAAGCACTGGGTTTCACATGTTTTTCTCCTTCAAAGAGAATCCATTTTTAAAGTTCGTTCGCAAGCCTTTCATATATTTTTGCAACCCACTTTTGGTTTGCCACCCATGGGTGGAGAAACACTGCATGGACACCATCTGCTGTATCCCTTTCCTCTGCTTCTCAACCATTAGAGTTCTAGTGTGGATTCTTAACGTGGTAGGACCTAGTTAGTCTTGCCTACATGAGAACCTCGGGGACCATCCCTGGTAGCAGCAATATAGGGACCACTGGGGGTACATCTACACATCGCCATACTTTATTACTGCCTTTTGGAAGAACTAAAGCATGGCGCAATACAGATGGTTATTGCATCGTGCACACAGATACATTTTGCTGCTACGTTGCCGTAGCAGTGCACTATACTAGGGAAGTACGCCACTATGGTGATCGCTACGTCACCATAGCGCACCATAGGGCGACATACTGCATCACTGCAGGGCGACATGTAGATGTCATTGTATAAACCAGAGGTCCAAGCCCTCACTGGGAGACCACTCTGAAAATGTCGTAGCAGCTGTGCTATAGTACCTCTGTTAGTATAGGAACACCACACATTACACTGAAGCAAGTAGTAAGTAAGGTGCACATAGAACTTGACAAGTTCAACCCTCCTGAAATACAAGTCTGGTCACGCAGAAGTCATAATGCGTGGAGATGGGTAAGTATTGCATGGCAGTTGGAGGGGCTTCCCATTTCTGAGGATTCCTGAAAACAAAGAGCGAAGTAGATCTCTGACCAGTAAAGACCTAGGCTGACATACATTGTCAGTTCCACGTGCCAAATGAAAAGGTGGAAAGATCTGAATCTGTATATTCAGCTGGTATTTGTTTCTAGTTTTGCTAAGACAAATTAATAAAAGTGCAAGGAAATGTTTCATAAGCCAGGGGGAAAAACATTCACATTTACAAAAATATTTTTGTACATCTGTTTAATAATTTGGGACCAAAAAGAACTTGATTTCAACACACCACCACTGTACTGCAATGAGAACTTGTATACTAGAAAACACAATAAGGAACCCCTACTTGAATATCATGGATATCAGCATTTGTATATATCTGGAGTCTTCTAGAATTACTTTAATAAAAACCACTCTATACATCAATGCTTTATTCCTTAGCAAGCTAGTTCTTTAGTAGAAACAAACAGAATACATGCAGAGCTGCTCTAAAAAAATGAGAGAAGTGATCAGATGAGAGAAAAACTGCTTCCCAATTTATATGGATTTCCTATTTTGCAAGAAAAAATTATCTTGAATAAGCAGTTAAGAGAGACTGAAGAATCCTGTCACATCTGGTACATTTGTCTGAACCAGTGTGGGAACGGTCCCTGCAGTCCTTTTTAAAAGCTTTCTCCAACTGCTTTTTAAATGTTTCTCATCTCAGGGAACAGGGAATGAGGAGGCAGGGGGAAAAGGGACAAAGTTTCCAATGATTAAAGCAAGCAGCAGTACAAATGTATTCCTGTAAGCACATTTCACTCCAAAAGCAGTGTGTACACATAAAACCAACTACATACACACTTTATAAGAAGCCAAAGATTCCCCTCCTTTGGGTGGTGACTGACATCCGATTTTAGCAACCACCAAAGCAATAAACCACAGCCTCAGACTGTTCCTCAAGCAATACTGCTCTTTGAGTTACCCTGCAGGACCTCTGTGTATTTCCCAGTTACCTTTGAGACGCATAATAACCATGTTTATATCCCCTAACTGGAGTTAACTGGTCACAACTGGAATCAACTTCAAAAGCGACTTAACAGTAGTCACTTTTGCATTTTATATGGACTCCTGGCACATGAGCTTAGGGTGACTGATGTGCCCCACTTTCCTATAGGACTCTGTTCAGCTGTTAGAACTCGCTTTTCAGACTACCACCAGATCACATAAAGACTAACTACATCTTCTAGGAAAGTGAGGTAGCATGTTTTTTTATCCTCTGCAATCAATATTGCCAATAAATCTCAATGTTCATATCAGGCTGTAGGGTATTAATTCAACTAACAGTTTTTAAAAATCCACAGGAAGTCTTGTTATGTCCTTGGAAAGAACGCAATTAAACTTCACAGCGTTTATGAAAATCTCATTAGGAAGGTGAGTTGTCAGATCTCCAGAGTTTTGTAGCAATGTCCTCACTGCCTGTATTTTACTTCTTAAAGGTTATTTGTTTTATAGCAGGACCATGGTACTGCCAGAGCCCCCCAAAATACTTCATAAATAAATCATTCTGTGACATTTCTCCTCCCACTTAATTGCAAAATACACCAGAATATAAATATTTAATCATAATAAGAAGCATTAATATTATGATAATACTTTAAAGCCCCAGCCAAGACAGGGCGGGGGTCTGTTGCTCCCTGCATTTTTTTTCAAGCCATCACTTCCATCTGTGAATTGTGAATTCAATTCTTTCAATGCTTTCTGCAATTCTGCAGACTTCTTGGAATAAAGTTAGCAGTGCATTAGCCAGGATTTAGCCACATTACAGCCATCAGTATTAATGGGAGTCACATCCAAATAACTTGCATTCCACCGAAAATATACCACTAATAACTCATATAGGGTTGTAGCAATCCTGCATTATTTATGCCATGCATGTGTCAGGGCTGGGGGAGGGGGGATGGACGGGAGGGCTAGGAGGAGCTGGGTTGGGGCCAAGCAGCTTCCGTGGCATGGGAGGCAGCTTCCAGCTTATCCTGGTGCATCAGAAATGCAGTATGTATAAATTAGGACTAAAATATAGGCTTGAGTCAAAAGGATTTTGGCACTTCCTTCTGTTGAGAAGTTTACATGATAGTTCCAAAAGCTTCAAAACATAATGCCACAAGGCTGTGTTAAAAAGCAAGAATCTTCCTTCGGATGTCAGCAAACATCATTTGCAGACTCCAACAGGAATCTGATGTCCATATTCAAAGTTAAAATGTAGCCCTTAATTTTTTTTCTTTAAATAAAAGCCAAAAATCTGCAAGCCCTTAACTTCTTTCCACAAAACACTTCAAATGCCAGTGCTTCCTTCCAATACCTTACCTAAAGAAACTTTTACAATTCCTTAGTTATAGCTGAATGTTTTTCTTGTTTTAATCTCTAGTGTCCTATACGCTTAAATGACTCAGGTGCATAAAATATAAGTAAAAACAACATTAGCACATACTGTGCAGGCAGCTAGAAGTGGTCGACTAGGGCAGGCATAGGCAACTCCCATCCAATGCAGTTCAAAAGCACTGTATGTAATATGTAGCATTATTTATTTGTGTAAAAACAGTGGACACAAGGCTTTATACAATATTAGTTCCATAGCACCTCTATTACAAATAATCTATTTTCACAGATGAACTGAGGCACAAGAGTTGAATGACTTGCCCAAGGTCACGGTCTGTTGCAGATACCAAAATCAGGCCTTACTAATTCCCAACAGCATATGCAATGCATTCGGCCAGACTGAAGGAAGAGAATACACATGAAATGAAGCAGAACTTAACTGCCCATGTGACTCTTCCTGATATTAAGTGCAACTCATGAGATGAAGTCTCTACTCTCACAAAAGCTTATATATGATGAGCTTTAAGCATACTGGCATCCCTGTTGAATTTAATAAGACTAAGTCATGGGTTAAAAGGTAGGCATGTGCACAAGTCACTGTAGGATCAGGTACCAAATCTCCACTTCTTCTGTAATTACCTGTGAAAGGGAGCCACTATTTTTAAAACAGCCTGGCAAGCACGTTGGTAGGTCATGCAGACTGTACACATAAACCAAAGGGGGGGGGGGGGAGGAGGGAAAAGCCTTTTATACATAGAGATGAGTGCATAAATTGCTGTATTAGTAAGCCTAGAGCAGTGTCACTTAGTTGTTAAAGCACGGGCAGGACTCCATTGCTGTAAATCATATGTATACACTGTGATGTTGATCAAGTCAAAACTGCTATACCTCAGTTTCCCTACCTATAAACTGTAGGGATATCTGCCTTCATAAAACATTTACAATAAACTAAATGCAAAATATTTGCAGTGCTATCTATATGATTTTGTATGCAGAAAGACTAAGTGTACTTATTATGCAAACTTGTTTCACTTAATTTTAATCCTAGAGATGATCTCCAATCTTGCTTTATAAATTAGACATAAAAATACCAGAAGATTTGTAAGGTAAAAACACTAACAAAATGCCTTGAATACATTCATTGTAAGGCATGAAACTAAATGCCAGGGAATCAAGTATAGACTGTTCTATAATGCAGCAGCTAACCTAAAGTATCACACTGTACC
>NW_017729015.1:13826278-13837972 GCF_001723915.1 Gavialis gangeticus | reverse complement strand
TCAAGTATAGACTGTTCTATAATGCAGCAGCTAACCTAAAGTATCACATTGTACCTGTAAAACACTCAACTTGAATGTTTTTAAACAGGAGGTCCAGTTAAAAATGTAAGCAGAACTAAATCTGAATAGCTGTTTGTGTCGGTTATTTTAGTTTCCTTTCTGCCTTTGAACCAGAGAGCGCAAGGGTCAGAGTGAAGATTTGCTGCTTTGGAAGTTAAACATTCACTAATTTTTAATGTGTTTTCCTTTTGCATTGCAGTCTCTGTCCAGGCTTGGTTTTGGCATCAGCAAGATTTCCTCCCCACCCATTACAAAATAAAAATAGATGCTAAATGCCCCAGGACACATTAAGGCCTAATGTTTTTAAGGTGTACATTGCTGATATTCAACTGCCAATGCCAAACTGCTACGGTTTTTAAAATAAATCTGAACACCTTTAAAATAAGATCTAGTTCACACAACAAGATACTATTTGGGGTATATATTAAAGCAGTATCAAAAAAACCTTTTGTCTCAAATTTTCATCTCAGTTTTTCAGAAAAATGTAATAAACAGTTGGTGCTACATACTGAGGTTTTATAACTTAAACAATGGTAGGTGGCATACAGATTCACAAATTGTACTAATTTCCTAATTTAGGCACATGAAAATGCATGCTTTTATTTATGATCCTAAAAAGAAAAAATAGTAGTAAATGATATTTAAAATGCATCTATAAAAAAAAAAAAAAAAAAAAAAAATCACTTGACCTCAGGAGCTGAATTTTTAATAGCCAATGCAGTGTAGTTTTATTTCACTTTAAGTACTGATGAAGGGCGTGTGGCAACTATCAGCTCTCAAAACATGATGCATCTTATTCATATTTGTACTTTATGTAAACTAATGAAATTACAGGGCTTGCATTTGACATCATATATGTCAAAATGGATTTGTCACATACCTCAAAAAGTGTTTAAGTACTATATTCTAATGCCAAAAACTGAAAAAGAGGACTTCTTCCATACAAACAAACATTCCCAGGACCTGATATATGCTACTTTGGGCTGCAAGAAGACAGCAGTGTGAATGTAGCATTTCAAACAGCTCTTATACAGAATGTGCTTTGATTGGTAGATTAATAACCTCAAAAGCCCAACAGCATTTTTAAGAATTTTTAGTTTGCATAGACAATGGACACTATTCTCTAATAAGCTTTAGGCTAGTATCTGATTAAATGTTTAAATACATATGGAAAAGCGAGTGTCATTTAGCCACATTAGTAAAAATACTGGAGTTTAATCTGATTAGAAGTATAACATTTTAAACAAGCTCCTAAATCATAAAAACAATAGTGGGGGGGAAGGGTCGTTTGCTTGGGGGTTTTTTAAAGAAGACTTTCAAAATGTCTAGCAAAACCCACAGAAAAATTCTTTCCTACTCCTGGAGAAATAGTGAACCTACTGTTTAAAAAAAGACCCACAGACTGGGTTTCCTTAACTTCAGTTTGACTGCCCTCTCTTCAATTAGAATTGTTAACTACATCAACTATTTTCTTATATAGGTATTCAAAAGAGGGTGGGCAGCACAAGAAGAGTAACAGAATTGAAGGCATGCAAGTAAAGAAATTTTTGTAATCCTGTAGTAGTAATAGTTTCAGTTACATGGGCTTTACTAGCCATTTTACTATTTTGGGTTTAACCTATCCTTCTATTTAAATCAGTTATTTCCTAACTTAATGTATAAAAGCCATTTCAATGATTAAATTCCTACAGATGAACACTGGGGTATCTTTGAGATGCAAAAATATTAAGCTTTGGGTTTTAATTTGATAAGATGTGGATAATATTATATGTAAGAGCATACTCTAACTGGCTCAGATCAATCTTCATCTTGCATTGAATCATTTCACTTAATGTGTGCTGGGACTCTCCTGCTACTAGTCCCTGAAGCTGACGTTTTCAACAACCCGCTTCAATCAGGATTCCCCATCTTCTTTCTGCAAGCAGATATACACATTCCTATCTCCCACCTCCCCTCACAAATTCATAAGGTTCACTGAACCATTACCTTAAGTTTTCTGGAAAAATCTTAGCTGAACTCTTGACAGCATGTCAATGTAATCCTGAATGTCAGAACCCTCATTTGAAGGGCACCACCACACTGGAGAGGCATCCTGTCCCTGAGCTTAGAGTTTAGGACCATATGAGGCATCATATAAGAGAAGCTTAACCTCATGCTGAACTGAAAACTTTTTTTCTTTTGCATTTTGTATTGCAAACAGCAGCAACTGTGCACTATACCTAAAAAAAGAGTTCATTCTGTAGTCCTTAATCAGGCAAAATTCCCATGAAGACGTGTGAGATCAGACCCACCCACTTTTTCACTTTTCAGCCAGTTCAATTGTTTAACTATGTAGGCCTCAACTGGGTACGTGCTATAAACCTTCTGGTTAAACTACCAACCAGTTGGCAGTTGGATTGGCCAGGAGTCATATGATACCGAGTTAAAACACAGATGCCACAGCATATTTAGGACAAAGTTATGCTTTCATCTTAATGCAGCCCTAAGTGCTGCACATTTCTTTGCTCTTATGCTACGTTCTTAGGATCAGCCACAACATAAGACGGGGGGAAAAAGGCAGAAATAATAATTAATTAAAACACAACTAAATATCAGCAGACAACACATATAAAACTACTGGGTGGAAACAAAAGGGATTCTTGTAATTGCCTTTGTTAAAAGAAAGGCTGCTTAAGAAAAGCATAATTATAGATTTATAAAAGTTATACTCTAGATAAAGTATGCAAACATAGGGTTTGTGTTTCATGGGAGAGTCATCTATTTCAGTGGAGGGCTGTGGTTACTACATGCTCATTTTCCTGTATATTTCTTTATTCATCCATAATCTGTACGCTTGGTGCATAAAAAACTGGGAAGCTGAACATTAAACATGAAAATGGACTCAAGCATTTCTTTTTATAAAAATAATATACATTATTTTTAAGCTAAGAAGACCTTGCATAAAGAGAGCAGATCCTATATTGCTGGAAAGGTAGACTGAATGATCTAGTAAGACCTTTTTTGTCTCTAGCTTCTACCACTCTGATCTGTAATGGGCACTACACAAGTCCTACCCAGACTTTAATCTACACAAGTCTCACCTTCAGTAAGTCAATGAAGAAAAGGGAGGAAAAATTCAAACTAACCCAGTTTTATAGGAAGTGACCAAGAAAGACAGGAAGTTACAAAGGAACTGCAGAAAAGTTCCCAAATTTGGAAAAAAAAATCCTTAAACAGAGAATCTCATGATTGTCAAAGGAATCTCATCTGCAGAAACTTTTTCATGTAACTTTCAGTAAAGATTAGGATTGTGGCATTTTGCTCTTGAAATCACAGTATTATTATAACAGGTACAGACCATGTTCTAACACTGCAAGGTATAAGGAAATTAATTCAAGAATGTTGTGCTAAAACCAAAATTTTGAAGAGGTTGCAAGTTAATCACCATAAAAAGTGTCATTTGCTTTATTACAAGTTCCAAACTGTTTAGCCCTGAAATTGGCAGGGCTTAGTTCACGTGCCCATACAAGTTAAAATACAGAAATTTCACCAATGTGGAAAAAAGAATGGGACTTAGTTTATAGGGAAATTACCAGCCCTTTAGTTCTAAAGGTCACCTCCAGTGGGTAATGGTATACTCAACCATTAAACATCTACATATCCCAATGCTACCTTTTCAAACTACAGATGACAATTTTCCACTATAAACCTGAATGTGGAAATTTCATTACAGATATTCCCAGTTGACTTGTAACAATGGAAAGTAAATGTTGTAGGAATCTTATTTAAATTAAAATTGTATTTCAAGCCTATATGATGGTGAAACCAAATTAAAAAAATCTGTTTCTCAAAACACCAAGATCCCAAATCTGCATTCCTTAGGCACACTAAACTCCCAGGAAAACCAATGTGGGTTTTGGGTAGATAAGAATAGACGATTAAGCCCTACTAATCTTACGGCATGAGTAAAATGGGATAGAAGTATATCTTCTTCCCTGCACAGTGATGGAGACGAAAGTATGGCATGAGTTGCAAATGAGTCTTGCTGACAGAAAAGTTTTCCAATAGATCTATTTTTTCTGCCCTCCTGACACAGGGCGGGGGGTGTCTAAGGGGAGGGAGAACTAAGAGGCGCCTGTCTTAATTTTGCTTTTTACCCTTGCCAATGAGAGATTAATAAAACTCCAGCATAACTGAAAAATCCTTTAGTTAGGATTTCTTATTTTATATTTACAGAAAATGTATGCTCACTGCCTCTCACATACTCTCAATAATGTATATAATGTTTCACTGCTTCTCCAGCAAAATGTTAGCATGGTTCTAGGAAAGTTTCCATGGGTTGCATTAACAATGAACTTTAGTCACAGTATTGTCCACTGATTCTGGGTACAAATGTTTAATACTGATTATGCTCACATGCATAAAGTGTTCAGCCAATTTTGGTCAGTGTTGGTGTAGTGCCTCTCAACTTACCACCCTCTTTAATTTGGATTATTACTGACATAACCCAAAAGTTGCAGGAAGCTGAGGCAGCCTTGTCTGCAAACAGAACATGACATTAATAGAGATTATTAATTTGAAGACATATAACATACATTTTTGTAAACATTAGCATGAAGAGGCCATGAGTTAGCATGGCCTTCAGGTACTAATATTTAATCCCAGCATGCCTCCCTTATTAGCACAATTAATAACAAAGCAGTCTTAAAATTCAGAAGTGATGTTTTAGCTAAGTAGGGTGGTTTAAGAAAAAACCTAAGTTGCAAACATGACTATTTTGAGCTTTCAAAATACCATTCTCAAGGCTGTAACGATGAGAAGATAGATAACAGCAGTATGGGAATACTGAATTAATGTCATACAGCTTGCTCACGACAATGCAAGGACAGTAACACTACAAAGACTTAGGATTTTTGATATGGGTGAAAGGAGAAAAAAAAAGGATTATAATATAGTTTGGCTCATTGCTGAAAATTATTTCTAATTTAGGTCTACAGCCTATCCATACAGAGTTCAGTGTACTGAGACATGAAAAGTAACTTCATTTTTTTTCAGTGCAGAGAGCCCTAAACAAACTTTGTCCTTCATTCTCTAAACTCAAAGCAGCGGTATTTCAAGGTCACTTGCTGAGGGAAGGCCCTGCTCCAGCAACTTTGACTGCAGCACTTCTCCAAATGCCGGAGCAATAAAAATAAATAAATAAATCTGGAATACAAATCTTTATCTGGTGGACTAAGCAAACCCTTTCCACTGGAAAACTTCTAAAGCGCACTCTCATTCTCTTTCCATAGCTGTCCTTCACAGGACTACAGTTCCTGTCTGAGACTGCTTTACTGCAGGAACGTTCCAATGACCTTCATTCCTTAATTGCAAATAAAAAGGAAAACAAAGGGTTGCTTATGTTTCTCAAATATTTTGTTCATGTTTGTAAAAGGGATCCAAAGCTTCAGAACCCACAAAAACGGAATAGTTCCCAACTAGAAACCCACGTACAGCTGTTAGGCTCTACATTCCCTAGACTAAAAATCTGGCATTATCTGCAAGGGCAACACAACATGCTGCACCTTCTCTAACTTTCACACACCAATAAAATGTAAGAATAGAATAATTCTGAGAGCATGATATATGAAGTGATGAGCTATTCTTGTACTACACATCATATGAAAAGTTAACTTAGCTATCTTGATAAAACATATGATTTGCAGGATTAATATATATCCTGAATGTGCTTGAAAAAAATCTGGGGTGAGAAGGAAGATAGCAGAATTATACCCATTATTATATGTCCATTTTAAAGCAACAGTACTGCTGGTGGGTAAAGTTACACAAGAATTTAACTTTATGATGCAGGGCCTTAAGCATGAAATCCTACTGTACAGCAAGGCATGTTTTTAAACAAATCTGCAACAATATTACAGGTACTCTATGCATCTATATAAACAGAGGCTATTGGATAGTGGGGTAAAACCACTTAAAATTACATTTTGGTTTATATGAAAGCTTCAGTGCACTTAAACAAAGAAAAAATACTCTGAAAAATAGTTCAAGCTTTTAACCAACATATGCAGGGCAAAGAATAAGTATTTTATCACTGTATTTCTTTGCAAATTAACATCTTTCTCGTTTCATCTTCTCTTACCTCTACTGAATTATCAAAAGAAACAGTTGAAGGGCATGCAAAATCCAAACAGAACAAGGTACAGTAGGTGCACTTTAAGGTATGCAAGGAATGTAAAGTGGCCATTTTCTGAGACAGTCCAACTTAACTACTCTAGCTGCTAAACTAGACAGCTTCTAGGATTTCTACATAAACAAAAATTAAACTTACCAGGAACTGCATTAATTTTACATGCAAATAATTATGCTTCTCCAGACAGGGAGAATTTAGTCATTCCTAGCCCTCCCCCACAAAAAAGGAGGAAGAAACAAAGGCAGCAGGAGATGCAGAAAAATGGTTCAGGAATGTCCACTGCAGTGCAAAACCGAACAGCTGCCCTCCCAGCAAACTATTCGCCATTTTTCTTTGTCTTTCAGCTGACCCCTGCCTCAGTGAAAAACTCCCGAGTCTCCAATGAAACACTGTGCAGCCTCCTTCCACTTTAACAGTCAAAGACATTCAATCTAGCATGCTATTTGACACCGAACCTTGCCTCCGCTGCTTGCTCATTGGCTGCGTTCCTTTATCTGCGAAGATCACAACACCCGGATTGGCTGCTTGTGTCATCACTAACCTCCTTTGTACACTTCCTGTTTTAAAGTTACCTTGAGATGCAGAACAGGGGTCAGACACAGACTTCAAACTAGAAGGAAACTTGTGTACAGAAATATTTAGCAAATACACGCCACCCAAAAAACAGATAAGATATTGGTGTCTGAGGCAGTCTCCCTTGCATATTTGACAGTTTTCCTGACATTTCAACATAGTCTTAATATCTCCCACCCCTAGCATCTCTTATTGGCTGCCTGGAGTTCCATTTTTTAAAAATAATTAGGGTAATTTAGCTGCTTGTGATTGGTCAGACAAATTGCCTGTATAATGCTGGTACAAGACCCTATAGCAGTTAATCTGAAAAGACAGTAAGCACAAATTGGAAAGTTACTGTGTGAAAAACCCCTAGGCTTTTTGTCATCATAAGACAGAAAAAGCCAGCCAGAGGCAATTAAACAACTTTAAAGTTAGCAGAATTGTAGCAGAACAGAAGTAATCTCTTCAAGACCTAATCTTGACTATCTGCACAAAGACCTGCTGGAGGTTTTCAAAAAGCCTCTCTCATTCTAATCAATTCTATTAAAAAAAAATTAAGAGAACTTTAAAACTGCAGTTATGCACTCGAGTCACGAGATGTCATCCAGAGTTTGAATATGGCCCACTGAAACTGCTCCCTGTTTTTGTGAAGAACTACATCTTAATGCATACATGTGGTTATATGCTGTAGTATTTGAGAAATCGGACAAAGGTTTTTCTAAAAAACTTAAGTATGCTCCAGGGTCTTGAAAGCGCTTTTCAAGAAATGAGCGTTAACTGCAGAGTTAAATTAGATGAAAACACAGATAATTCATCTGTGTCAGTAAATGTTCACTGATGCATGTCTGCGGTTAAAATAAATATTTTACACAACTTACTAAGTAAAGTTCGCTATGTCCCTTCGCTAATGATTTTAGTTTACTAAGTGGCAGACACACTGCAATAGCACCCAGTACCAGAGTAGGCCACACATCTCCATTTCCCAAATTTAGTGTTAACTGACAGTATTCACTTATACCACAGAATGCCTCATCTCAGTGGGGGCTAACTTTTTTGGCAGGCTAAGAGTAAGGTAAGCCCTGCATCCTCCCCAATTACCACTCTGATCCCCTTCCCTTCCCCAATCTATTGCTCTGCTTTCTGCCTTGTCGCTGTGTTCCCCAATCTGCCACATGCTGCACACAGGGGTTACATGCAACTTGTGGCATGTGTGCTGCAGGTTGGCCACCCCTGCCTTATCTCATGAACCTGATGAAGACCAGAGTAGGAAGCTCCTACACACTTACTAGGTTTATAAGATTTACGTTATTGTGCATTCAGCTGAATGGCAGGAGTGGTGCCAATTTTACTTCCATGACACAAGCACCTTAAGTTCTCCGAAGGATGAGAGCAAGGCCTCCATAGTACCTGCCATGTTACCATCGTACCATACAAAATTCTTCATGAACAAAGTAAAAAATAAACAAGGAACCTTTTCTATCCCCTCCGCATGAAATACCTCATCATGCAGCTCTTGACCACACTCACATGTGCAGTGACCTTCTTTAGCTTTCCAGTTTTCAGTTGTACAGCCATTAAGTGTTCTAAACTTGCTCAGTATTTCAGTTTTCAAAGGCTCTGAAGGCAACCACATCAATGTTATTTCTTCACAGCAGAATACTAATAACTGCTCAACTGTCAACAAATTGTCTCTCTATACCTGATTTCAAGTGTCTACTTTCAGCCATTCCTGTTCAAAATAGAGGTTCCAACTACTGTTTTGAAAACAGGTTTCCTCCTAACGCCCCTTCTCAAACTAGTGATCTCAGACATATACATTGTTTTAAAAATGCCCTTCCTCCACAAAACACTAAATAAAATAATCACTTTAGAACAGAGAAAAACCTGGAAACCTTCAGAAAGTTAAAATCAACTGACAACAAGGACTTTGAATGGAAATCTTTACACAAATCAGGCCATGGTGACAGCTATGTTTCAAGGTCAACATTTAAAACAACAATGGGTCTGATCCAAAGCCCATTTAAGTCAACAGAAAGACTCCTTTTGACTTAAATGGGTTTTGGCTGAGACCCAAGGTTTTAATAACATGTTTATAAAATACAGTCAAAGTTGTAATACCTACACTGAGGTAGGATTGTCTTTTTGTGCTTTCACTTGGTATATACCGACATCTATTAGAGCAACGTAACTCCATTTTTCATAGTAGGATTCGAACAAACTGTATTTCAAGATGTTTTCTTACGAGAAAAAGAATATGGTGTCCATATATAACAGCAGGGAACAGCAAAATTAAGAAGCACAACAAATGCAAACACAGCACTAAAGAAAGATTCAATTAGACCCAAACAGCTGGTAAAACTAATGCACTTAGAAAAATAGTTACCTTAGTGGCTTATGAAGTATTATGATTAGTTTTAAAAGTTCAATATCTTTAAAAAAGAAAAGAAAAGAAAAGCTAATAATAGTTAGATTCTTTGCCTGTGGCACTCCATAGGCTCAGGGGATTATGTTTGATCTACTGAGCTGATTATTTGTATTGTGAAACTGTACACACAGTGGGAGTGGTTAAGCCAATGCTGAGTGCTTTTAAAAATCCCACATAAAAGCTTGTAATGGTGGATACTAAGAGACAAGGGTGTTGAACCCATGACTGGTATATGGATTATTATGCTGGCTACTGAAAGCTATCATGTTTACCAAAATTGATACAATCTGCTGAAAGGTATTTAGCTATACTATTAAAATGGACAACTGGGACCACAGAGACAAACGGATATTACAGAATCCTAATGATCGTCTTTAGCATTAAATATACAGACAATTAAATAATCTTTGGCTTTGTAACAGACTGATATGGATACCATTTGTAAAGCTGGCTTCTACAATATGAAGAACCATCCTCCAGGAAACTAAATGAAATGATCAATTCCTTCCACATGTCCTACTGAAAAAGCCATAAGATGATGGTGAAGTTACCTTTCAGACCCTGCTGGTTTGGGAAGGATTAGAACCAGCAACCGGGGAAAGAAAACATCAATATCCAAAGATCAATCTCTGTGTTGTTTTTTTTAAAGCCCACTCAAAATAAAACATGCAGCCCACCTGCGTAAAAGTATGTAGAACAAAATGAATTTAGAGATGCATCCTTGACAAACAATGAGACAAGGTAATTGTGCACAAGTGTTGGAAGGGGTAATACGGACACAAAGGGCTATACAATGAGAGAGATTTTCCCCTTCAAATTTCTCACCATTGCTCTTGACTATGTCCCTCAGCTGGTGGTGGTATTAGCAAAGAGCAGGCTGCAAGTAGCCAGCCTTTAAACAGTGTTGTCCGACTCTTTCCCAAAACACCACAGAGCTCTCTGCTTGGAACACCAGCCACTTGCAGCACCTCGCCTACATCAGTTGTCCCAGAGCTGCTACTACCGGTGAAGGCAACTGTGAGAAATGGAGAGCACAAGTGCCTAACATACCACAGTGTTAAAAACAGTATTATAGGAAGCTGAGCAGAGAAGAAAACGGACTGAATATGACTCAGAACATCTCAAGAGTGAAATCTAATCGCCCATGGAATTCCTTCTTTAGGGATCTGGTCTCGGGCGACGGAGCCTTTACAAAACAAGACTGGACAAATCAGTTTAAAATATAAAAAAAAGAATAGTGCAACGACCCATCCCACATTAGCATGAACTGGATGATCTGGGTAGAGATGGAAAAAAACCCTACAAATAGTTTTCTGTGGGTATGTTAGAAACAACTCAGAAAAATTCTGAGTTTGGTCTCATCCTACATTATTAATTACTATTCTAATGGAAGATTAAGCTCTTTAACACAAAAACTTGCTCACATTAAAACAAGAGAGGCCCAAATGACTAAGTCAGACTAACTAGCCAAAAAGGCCAGAAATACCTTAAGGTTTCGACCATTCCTAAATAAAGACAATGCAGATTTGATGTTGTATCTTAAAGGTACATAAACTACAAAGAACCAGCTCTTGCTTCAAAATCCTACATAGGTTCATTAAAGAGAAGACTTTAAAACAAGAGGTGTGTCAGGAACAGTCAACAGAACACCTGCCAAATGTACAGTTACTCAACAATATAAAACTATTTTCCTTCTGTTTAAATATAAACATTATGAACAGATTGTTCTTGGCATAAAAATGAGTTCTGAGCAGAGTAAAAAAAGTTGCATTCCCCAATCTTCACTTTTGGTGAGCAGAGATAAAAAAAAGATTGAAGTAATATCAGAAGTTTTATTTTCACGTCTGAACTGAGTCATTCACATTTTTGGCAATGTTACAAGTTTACTGCAACAGCACAATTTGCTGACTTATCTATGTATTTTGCTACCCTTTTATAAAAAACAGAAACTTACAGGTTTCATAAAAACAGTAACTTACAGGTTTCTTGTCTTTTTAAGGCTTGCTAAACAACTATGTTCTTTGAAGGTTCCAGTAACTTTAACCTGAAGCTGATTTTGAAGATGTTATATTATCCAGAAAAGGAAAGGAATGTATCCAGACTTGAACAGTTTTGTATACAGATGGCTCACGATCTGTGCTACCACCATGTTAAACCCATCTTTCTAACTATGGGTCCAGTCCCGCAAAAGTGGTAATAGTTCACAACTTTAACTGCTAGAAATGGAGTGTACAGCACCCAGAACTCGGTAAGACTAAAAGTGCACCAATATATCAGTCGCATATTGGATTGGCACTGATAAAAGGAAAATTAACATTATCGGCAACTGGTTCTTTTTGGTCGGTGTAGCCAATAATATCACCAATAAACATTGCATGCATGCACGCAGCTACGGCATGCATGCAGCCAGGAGTGCAGCCAGCCCAGCAGCTTGGAGAGCAGCATCCAGCTGGTAAGTCTGGGTGAGGGAAGGAGTGGGGCAGGG
>NW_017729015.1:13822020-13826145 GCF_001723915.1 Gavialis gangeticus | reverse complement strand
GGGGGGGGGGGGGGGGTAGTGCCATGCAGCTGCATGCATCCCCAGGAGAGGTATAGGGGGCATGTGCCCCCTGGATTTGTGCATGAGGGAGAGGTAGGCTGCCTGCTGTGGGTTCTGGGCCAGGGGCTGCACTGGCCTCTTCCCAGCTGAGCAGGGACTGGGCTTGGGGTAGGTGAGGGCACCGCTGGAAGGAGTGACTATGGAGTGGGCTACAGCTACCTCAAAATTTCCTGTAGCCCTTGCTCCCAGAGCTGCTGCCACCTGCCCCAAGCCCAGCCCCCCTGCCAGAAAGAGGCCAGCACAGCCCCTGGCCTTGAACCCACAGTGGACGGCCCACCACACATCTGGAGGGCACAAGCACCCCATGATTCCCCCGAGCGTGTGTGTAGTGTCAAGGAGTTGCCCCCCTGCCATGGCTCCTGGATGAACAGCCCACGGCTCCATCCCGCTCCCAGGGTCATATTCACTGCCCTGGCTGGGCAGCACCTGCCCATTCCCGTGCCCCTCTCTCTCCCTCATTGTGGAGGCCTCGATCTTCCCCCCACTGCCCCTTCTCCCCACACTTACCAGCCAGATGCTGCTCTCCAAGCTGCCAGGCTGCATTCCTGTAAATCGGCTATTGGATGAGTATAGACCAATATGGCTGGTTAACAATCAGCCGCCGATATTGGCCATGAAAATCTTTACTAGTGCACCCCTAAGGAAGACTACACCTACACATCCATTAAAGATAAATAGCCCTTACAGCATGACAATTGACAGCTAGTCCATATGTTTCCCCCATGCTAATAATGAAAGAAAGTTTATCTTCACTTAACTGAAGGCTAAAAGCTTTTGTGGTTTAACACTTCTATATTGTCACTTTATCAAGAAATGAATGTTCCACATCATACAAAGAAATCGGGGATTTGAGGTTTGATGTCACTCTTTTCCCTTGCACATAAGAATGTCATTAAAAATGTCAAAATACGATCTTCTCTTGAAGGTTTTCCTTCTGTCCACCCCTGCAACATAAACCTTACCTCTAGAAACCTCCAAATTCATTCTAAATATTTACAGTTTAACTTTTGCAAAATGATCTTACTGCTATAAAAAGAAATAGAATACAGGATTTCAAAGATCACCTTCACTTTACAAGTTTAACTATTTTATGTATATAGAGAAGGCTAATGGTTGTTATTCTGCATTCATATAGTATTCTCAATACTAGGATCTCAAAACTATTTACCAAGATTAAACTTGCATAAGCCTACACAGCAGGAAAAGATAAATGAGAAATAATGGTACAGGTTATACAACTTGCTCAAGGTCACTCAGTCAACCAGCAGCAGAGCTGAGAGCAGTCTCAAATGGTCCTATGTCCCTCCCTCCCAAAAAGCAATTCTCTCAACCTGTTGTGTGGGGGTTTCTAGCACATGGTATTTTCTGGTTCATCTGACAAGAAATTTTGCATTAGTTTTGAAATGCATATAAACTGCATTCACTCCAATGTGATCGACACGGAGAAAACAGCTCTAGATACCAATACACTGGTAGAGGTTATGTGAAGAGAAGCAAAGTTATACAAGGTTATTTTTCTTTATGATTGATACATAAATTATATAAACTGGCTAGGAATAAAGTTAGGCTGCAAATTAGAAGGTTCCTAAACATCACAAGAATAAGATTCTGCAACACCTTTCCAATAAGAGAAATGGGTGCAAAAAATCTAGTCTTCAAGATTAAGCTTGATCTATTTATGAAAGGGATTATACAACATGGTTGCCTGTGATAGCAGGAGGCTGGAATCAGTGACCCAAAAGGTCCTTTGCAATCCTACTGCACCTTATAAACTGACAAAGTAAACCCGTCTTACATGGTCCCAGGTCCTTCATCCAGAGCCACAAATGCAGCCAGTTACTAAATTGCCATTTCACATCAGTTTAAGCCCAGCTGCTTTAGACTATTGCAGGACTATTCATTGAGGACTTGTTCATAGAGATGTTGGAATAGCCTGGGAACTCTCAACACAATTTTTTTCTTGAAATCTTGTATCTGACACTGGGCTCAGTGAGAATTCAGCTATTATCACTTGCTGTAGAACGAACCGGGGGGGTGGGGTGAGGATGAGCACTGGTCCACACCCTGGATGACTGGCATGGACCTAGCTCCACCGGCCACATCAGGTCCATGGTTTCCACCCCCACCCCCGCACAATGTTGGATCCACTGCTTGTGGCACCTGATCCAACCAGTCAGCCAAACGAGACACCTGCTCCAGCTGGTCTGGGGTGGGTGCCCATGGAGCATGGGTTCCAGACTGGCTGGAGTGGACGCTCAGTCCCAGTCTAGCCAGGACAGGTGATGGATGCAACACATGGGGGACCCACGCGCTCCTCACCCTGCACAATGGATCCAGAGGGTGTCACATGCAGCTTGCACCCCAGACCAATTAGACTGTGCAACACTTGCAGCATGCATCCTGTTCCAGCTGGAACAGGTAACCATGCAGCATGCGCTCTGGGCCCTCTGCATGGGGCTGGTCTGGTGTGCACCACGTGGGTCAACTATGAGACCCAGGGGCAGCGTTGGAGGCTGGCCATATCTTTGACATCAGTACTTTAGACCAATCTCCCACTAAGTACTGAATTGGGTGTCAGCAGGTTTGGGTGCTATTTGCAGCTCTGAGAATGATTCCCTGTATAACTTCCAGAGAAAGGGTGGGCAAAGAGATGGGGCTCTTAGACCTCAGTTGACACGCTTAAATCCTTCAAATCTAATTCAGCCACAGGCTTCCAGTGTGACCCTAGGCAAGTCCTCGATCCTGTGCCTCAGGTCCCCATCTGTAATACAGGGGCAATACTTCCCTTTTTCACAGGGATAACATAAGAATAAAAGCAAGTAATGCATGGCGCTCAGATATTAATGGTAATGACCACATAAGCATCTAAACAGACAATCACAGAGGCTGCTGACAGACATGGAAAAAAAACCCTACCAAAAAAAATCCCAGTGCTTTACTGAAAGAGGCATCACATTGGTTTGATCTATGCAACGTCTCTATAGATCATGCAGCTCAGCAGGGCTTTTTGGCACTTTTATCTGAAGCCGATTCAATCAGTGCACGATCTATACAGACATCGGGAGAGCCGGGTTAAATTAATGTGATACCTCCTCTGGGCACGTGCTGTGCCGGGTGCAGGAACCCAAGCAGCTGAAAATAAAATACTGTGTTTTTTTCCCCGTGCTGGTAAGCAGCCAAAGTGACAGCAGACAATGCCAATTTCACAAGGTGATGGAAGAGCTTAGCTTAACGCACAATTTAAGACGCTAATGTTCTATGCGTACATATGTAGGATACATTTAATACAGACCAGTTAAAAAAAATAAAGGATTTGTTAGTTGGACATCATTCGTTTAGTGTTTTCATTTCTCTCAGGTCCAGAAACAAACGTCTAAGCAGCCAGTTTAATTTTGTTTTAGCCACCTTCATCTGCAGAGCGCAAACATGGCAATAGTTGCAGTTGAATGCTGCAGGGAATTGCGTTTTTAAATCAATTTGATCATTTTACTTAAAAAAAATTTTAAAAAACTTTGCAATTCTTCAGGACTTGTTTAAAAGGCCCCCACTGCTCCCACCCAGTTTCAGAGCACAGCCCGACATTTAAATCTCATAAATCGCTCTCAAAACCCTCAGAGGAAAGAAACAACCACAAAGCCAAACAACTTGGATTATTTCTGGGTGCTCCCGGGAGCCTTTCCTCGCTCCTCGTATTGTCAGGATATATGTTAGATGCAGAGTTTGGTCATTTCAGGTTTTTGCATTTATTTTCCCCCCACCCCTGCTTTATCCAGGGCAGCTGATAGTCTCACGTAGAGTTTAGATGCTGGATTGATTGTAGAGGATAGTTTAGCTGGGCCTGACCCTGCCCCAGCCTGACCTCACCCGTCTCTAGCTGCCCAACCCCCTTCCTTCCATCACAGCTGAATCCGCCCCCAGTCTCCTCCGCGGTCCGTTCGCCCGCAGCCAATCGGCAGGAACGCCTCAGAGCCCGCCTCCTCGCCGCCCGCCAATCAGCGCGGGCGACGCCGCGCGACCAATGGGAGCGGAGCTGGCTCGCGCAGGGTGGGGGAAGGGAAGACACCA
>NW_017729015.1:13814260-13821756 GCF_001723915.1 Gavialis gangeticus | reverse complement strand
CCGAGCCCCCGGGCCGCGCGGGCGGGTCCCGCACCGCCCAACCCCTCCCCTTCCCCCCGCCACACTCACCGGCCCGGCCAGCGCCGCCACCCCCGCCCGGAGCACCGAGGGGAGAGGGACGTGCTGCCGCTCTGCCTCCCGCCCGGCTGAAGGGAGGGGGTGGGGGGGGTGCTTGAGCGGAGCGAGCGCGGAGCGGCCGAGAAACAAGATGGCGGCGCCTCCGTGAGACGGCGGCGGGGAAGCTCCGCCCCTTTCCCCCTCGGGCTGCCGCATTGCGCCTGTGCGTGACCCGGTCGTAGAGTCTCGCGATATTTCCATTGTGGCGAGGGGGGGTGTCCCACCCACCCCAATGCGGGATGGGGGAGAAGAGGGACATCTTCTGGGGGTGTCCTTGACTACCCGGTTCTGGGGCGGGGCACCCCAGGAGTCCTGATCAGTGTTGCCAACTAAACTTAGCTCTTTCTTTTATATATATGTGAGTGTGTGTGTATATACACACACCCACAGTTTACACACACACACGTGCATACTCACATATACATACATATGCACACGTGCATACACGTACATATGCACACATGTACACATACGTATACATAGACTTGCACATATGTATACACATATATATGCATGCACACACATACATATAAAAGAGAAAAATACAAGTTTTTCACATTCCTGTAGTATAGACTTTTAGCACAACACCAAAAATCATGAGAGTTGGCAAGACTGCCTTTGCCCCTCCCTGTTTCCCCGCCTGTCAGCAGTCCTGGCCTGGGTGGGATGCCCTTCTCTTGTAGGCGCCCTTGTTCCTTTCCCCTGCCGCAGCCCTTGCAAGCATCGCTTCATCCGCTCTGCACGGGCTCTTCCCCTCGCTGGGGCTGTGTCAACTGCAGCGATGCGTTGTGTCGCCTCCCAAATCGCAGCCGCAAGGCTAGGGGAAAGCAGCCCCTGCGTGCGACAGTTTGGTCATTCAGGAGTGACCTGCCCAGTGAACCAGGACCCTAGTTCTGCTGCCGCGCAGAGCTCTCCTCCGGGAAGGCCTGCGTGTACATGGAGTGATGCACACTGGGCTCACTGCTCAAGTTAACAAGAAACGTAGCGTTATGTCTCTGTCACTCAGGCTCTGCTGCGCTGGAGTTCTTAGTCACCAGCCAGCTTTTATGGGTAGGTCGTGGGCTTCCCAAGACAAGATCAACTGTTAGTACCAACCTGCATACACCAATGCACTGGGTTCGGTAGATAGCTAGGGGATTGGAAATCGCAACCAGCATGCTTCAGTTCTGGCCTGCACTGGCCATAGGGATGAATGGGGAGCTAATTCTCCTTCACTTGTTCACTCCTGGGCCTAACTGGTGAGGTTTCCCAGTTGTGATCCTGATACACTGTCCATACTGAACAGGACTAAGACAGCTAATGTATTTCATACGAGTGAGCCGTTCCATCATTGCATGGCAGCTTTCTGCGACTATCATCCCCAAGCTGGATTTGAATGAAGAAAAATTCTCTGTATGCCAGTTCACTGAGCCATCCCGTTTCCCAGAGATCTTTCTCATTTTTTAACAGACTCAGAGAACAAGTCTCTCCACTTCTGTAGCCTTCCCATTAAAGAGTGCAGCTTGAAGAACTAACTGTCCAAATAATGTCCATTTGATGCATCTTCATTGTGTCTCATTAATTTCCAGAAGGAATTCATCCACTTTACAACTAACAAAGATTACTTTCCTAACTTCTTGGGATGGGAAAAGGTTCTTCCTGGCTTCTAACCTTTAACCACTTATAAATCTTCTGAAATTGGACCTAGGTGTTGTTGAGAGCATAATGCTGAATAGCATTTTGTTATGAATATTTTGCACTCCCGTGTGAAAGAGGAACTCAGCCTGGTTCATAACTGAGCCTGCCAGCAAGGTTACATAGTTGGGTGGTAGAGATATGTGCGATGTGATATCTATCTAACTAGGCTATGGACTAATAACCCCACTCCTACCCTATATCATCTGATTTCAGTTCCCCCGGTGAAGTTTGGGTCTGAGTGGTTACATAACCATGGGAGATGCCTTGTTCCCAATGCTGGGGATTTTCATAGAGAATCTCATGATGTCTTGTGTTTCTTTTAAAAGTATCAGCTCTTGGAGTCATGTGAACATGAACTCAGCAGCATTTAATAAATAGCCCTTGTGATTGTAGGAAAAAAAATCTTGAAAATATGTTCCGAATATATCCTAACGGTACAGAGACCCAAAGAAAAGAACATGAATCTCGCCATTCTTGGTAGGAAATTGGCTTAGAAATTAAGACTTTTTAATTATTTCTTAATGTTTGGGGTTGCCAATATAGAAATTTTCTACCCCTGGGCACGTGCAGTGCCCCTCTTCACATTAGCTCATTTATTAACCCATTGGTCAGTATTGCTGCTGATTTATCCATCAGGCGCAGCTAAAGAATAAACCACCTGCCTTGGGAGCTGGAAGTCATGCTCTATAGGGCCGTTGCTGCCAATTCCCATGCTCTTTCTCCAGGTTATTTCTATTGGCGTGTATCCATGATGCTCTGTTTCCTTTCCACCTGCTTTCTCAGCAGCAGTAGATATGCTAAAGAGACCCAGTTCCTTTGAAAGGATCATAGCCTTCTGCAAACGCAGGGGTCTTTGTGCCAGCTTGACTGCAATATGGAAAAGGCCAAGAAAAGCAAAAAAGAATTTTTCCACTCACTGCCCTCTCATCGGTGCTTGCGTAAATATTTCTTCCTGGTTTGTCGATTTTGCATTTAACGACATCTGTCACCCGCTTGGCCACCTCTGCTGTATCAGCAGCCAATTCTAGGGGAACTTTATTGCAACGTTAACACTAAGGGCCTGATTTTCAGATGGGCTGAGTGGAGGTTGGTTGACACTTCTGAGAATCAGGCCCTACATTAGGAGTCGTTTTCTCTTATAAGCGTTTGTCCCTACTCTACGCTCAGCTCTCTCAGGTACAACTGCCATGCCACTCTCCTAAGTGCTCTCCAAACAAATCAAACAACTACACAATGGTACTTTAACTCCCACACACCTCAAAGGATAAATTAGCATGGCTTGCTGTGGAATACTTACCAAACCCCAAGGTCTTTTTGCTGCAGGGCATAAGTACGGGTACCTACTGTATTACTTGATTGCTTCTGAGCCATGCTATCTTTTGTACGCGTGGAGAAAGAGACTTGGGGTCAGATTTTGAAACAAGGCAGATCACAGCTTGTATTCCATGCATTTTTTTTTTTTTTGCTGCAAGATGCCTCGGGACTAAAGCACTGACACAAAGTTTGTCTTAATCCCCAGTTGAAAGGGTTGGGGAGAGGAAATGTCAGAATCACAAGGAGCGTGTTTCACCCAGTGGCATCGTTAGATGTTGAGCTAGATGGGCATTTGTACAAATCAAGGCACACTGATAGTCTGGTTAAAAACTCCTGGTGCTCTCAGTAAGGTTGCAGAGCCCTGGCACCTGTGAGAGCCTCTAGTTGTCCATAAAACCCATCATTCAGACCAGGGTAGCTATGACCTAATATTCCTAACATTAAAAACAGTGATCAACCAGGCTAAGCTGCCTTTCTCTCCAGACAGCCCACTCCACCTCTCTGGCCACATGCATGCCTCTTAGAGAAGAATTAAAATAAACATAGACCTAATTTTCACCTTTCGATGCGACATGCTAGGGCTGGGGACAGAAGCTGTTTCGAGTTTGTACTTCTGCTTCTTTCCTCCAGGTGGAGATAGACAGCAGATGATTATTACCTGCATTTCTAGAGCCCTCACCTTCAAGAACAAGGCTGTGCTTTGTTGCAAACTAGAACCCACTCGAAACCCCCTGCTACAGACAGGGTGCTGTTTAAATAATTATTTCCCAGTGCAAACAGAGGATCTGAAATAGAAAGCAAAGTGGCTTGCAGAAGAAGGTCTGTTAATGCGTTCACCGTATTACAAATCAAAACACATTTGGTGTAACAAAGGAAAGACTAATACCTGGTAAAGCAACACAGTTACTTCTTTGTAATATGATTATATGTTTCGCGGGTTTCTACTGAACTCACTAAAACCCCCATGGTTACAAAAATTGTAAACCTTCGTGTAAGAGCGGCAAAGGGTAATTCCCAGCTGAGATGCTTAGCACAGCATCTATCCGCTCAAAGAGGGACACAACGCCCAGCTACACACATTTCTTAATTAAAGGAAGAGGCACCTCCTAGCTAAAAGTTTAACCAAGGAGAGTCATCCATTCAGCTCATTTAGTCCCTGAACCCTGAAAGGTCCCGTGTGCTCCCCACCGCAGCACACAGAATAGGGCTGTTCTGAATGCCTGACACCGGATCCAGGACACTTGGCAGCCCTGGTACGCGCCAGCCCAGACAGTGGTGCTGTGCTGCCCTGTCTGCTCCCATGTCTAATGCCAAGTGGACAGACCAGACAGATCTTCCAGGAGAGATACCTGAACCCAAGGGACCTATTCACTTACTTTCTGAATGTTAAAGGGGATATTATGATTCCTTGCTTCTCTTGGAAAAAAGCAGGATGTAAACAGCATCATTAACTCACATGGAGAATTATAAATTAACTCCTTGGCAGTCCCTAGCAACGTATCTTCACCCTAGTGGGAGCAGGAGCCAGGAGAGCAAAACAGATGTGAATGGCCAGCTGTGCTCAACACATCTGTTCTTGCACGGCAAAGCTGGCCACACTGGAGGCACTGGCCAAGCCCAGACAGTGCAGAGAGAAGGGCTGGAAAAGCCCTTCCAAAAGTCTGCGGTTTCAGTGCAACCTTGTGTGGTTCTGCCCTTTGCTCTCCCCTTTCTTCCACCCACAAGCTGCACGGTTGCCCATCCTCTCCACCCCTCCAATGTGCAATGACAAGAACAAAGCTGTGCTCTACAAATAGTCGTCTCCCCAAAACTACCCTCAGTGCTTGCCCCTCTTTTGACATCTCACCCCCCACCCCCAGGAAGCATTTCCAGATGCCTTGTGTTAAGGACTCACCCCCTCCCCCCCGCCCAAGGTGAGGACTCACCATTCAGGATAACTCTGTCTCACCCTCAGTAGGATGGGTCATCCCCACACACCAGTGACTGGATGGGCCACCCTGACCTTGACCCCCCTTTTTTCTGCACCACACAGGAAGCTGCTGGCTCTTAAGCGGACATGCAAGGAAGCAGCAGCAATCTGCTGGATATAGATTATCCCTGAGCTTGTGACTATGAGTCCTGCCACTTCATATATCTCTTACTGTGACACGCCACCCACACACTGTCAGCCATCCCTTATCGACTGGCTTTGTGTCCTTCGCACATTTACACAACAAAGATAGCATAAAGGACCCGTACGGGCTCGGTGGGGTCCAAAGAGCCCCGCGTACCGAATATGCCCAGCCTACCTGCACATGGACTAGGGTGGCATGGTTTCTAGAAGAGAGCAAGGGCTCACAAACTTTTCAATACCCCATTCCCAGATAGCACAGCCAAGCGCCTGGCGGGACACGCATCCCCAGAGAGCAGCCCTGTGCTATTACACTCACCTGCTTGAGCTCAAAATGCAATAAATCTGGGTCCCTGGAAGCCTCTCACAGATGCTTCAGAGACCAGTCCCATTAAACCAGGGGCGGGCAATTATTTCAGGTGGAGGGCTGCTTACTGAGTTTTGGCAAGCCATTGAGGGACACATGACAGGCAGCCAGGGGCAGATTGATATTAATTTTCTAAAATTTTTAGGGGCCCTGCGGGCTGGATAGATTGGCCTGGTGGGCCACATGTGGCCCATGGGCTGCATTTTGCCCAACCCTGCATTAAACAAACACCTTTTGTCTCAGCTGAAAAAGGGGGAGGGCCCAGTGCCTCTAAGAGGCCGAGCTCCTTTAAAAATGAATAGAAATTAAAGAGACCTGAAAGGCATCAAATGACCAGTGCAGGATTATGACTCAAAATGCCCAAGGCTTCCTCTAGTTTAGTTTCAACTGACTCAGGTGATGGAGACTTCAAACACTTTCCACGGGGAAACTCTTCCATGGTCAAATGGATCTCAGACTGCATTGCCCAGACGGCAATACCCCTACTCATTTTAGTAGCATTTCATAGGGCAAGAATCCAACTTTCCTTCATTAGGGCTCCTCGTGGGGTGAGAGGTGAGCAAGGCCCAGGATTGGGAAAGATTTCCTTGTATTCAGCTATAAGAACTGTGCAGGAGCTGGTATTTCCATTTTCTAGGAAACCTCCCTGATTTTGAAATCTGATTTGGTCCAAAGGGGAAGAAAACCAAGAAGGTTGTCATTTCCTGCCAAAACAAATGTCCAGAAACGTTGATTTGGGTCAATCAAAACATCTCATTGTGATAAAATTAAAACATGTCCTTTTGGTTTTTACATTATATTTTTTTGGTAAAAATATTTCATTAAAGAAATTTCCAAAGGTGTCAACGATGCTGCCAAATCTACCTCTTCCTGAAGGAAATAGGAAATTCATTTTTGACAAACACCGTTTTCTTTCGAGACCTTATTAACCCGTTCTGCAAATATTCCTCTGCTTGTTTGATCACCCACTGGGGTCACCCTCATGCAGTTCCTCTTGATCTTTGGGGTATGCTTGTTCCCTTTAAATGCGGTTCAACAATCATATCCCAACTTTGGCTCTAGCTGATCTAAGTTTTTCATATTTTGTTCTTTCAATTTTTCCTTGTCTGAGTCCTCCCCATTCCTTGATGACTACAATCAGCACAGGACATCTGTGCTTACCCCTAGGGCTTTCTGTAATGTCTCAGTTCTCCTAGTTTCTTTGTCCCTCTGAAAACCTGTGATTTGGGCTATTTTTCCCACATTATATTAATTGGCCTCTTTCTCCAGACTGAATCACCTTTCATTTCTTGTTCTTATTTTTGATATCTCAGGGTTCCTTTACAAATCATTTTGCCTCTTTCTGCCCCAAGGTAAAGGACAAAAAAAAACCGCTCTGAATTCATACATGCTTTTAAATGGCAGTTACACCAAACTCCAGCTATGCAGCCTCTGCTGCTCAGAGCCCAACCCCACGAACAATACCGTTCATGCTGCTTAATGTGATGAGTCATCAGATTGACTTAAAGGTAATCAGTAGCTAGACTTATGGGGACAAATACAACCCTGACACAAAATCACTGAAATGACACTCATTTATAGCTGGGATTCATTTTTATGACCATATATTATCTACCAAGAGCTGATCGTCCGAGTTCTCCAAAGGGCCCGTTCCCATCAGGATATAGGGAATCCCTGACTTCATGAACCAGTAGGTGTTTATAAAAGCAAACAATTAAACTATAGATTGAAATACAGTCAAACAGGCATCTGCTCAGCTTGAGCACCAACTTTGCCTCTTTTGTTTCCCAACTAACGCCACCATGCCCAGGACTCTGCATGGCGCACAGAGACTTTTAGACCCTGCTAATATATTACGTCCCTTCAGGTCTGTAATACAAGTGTGAAGGGCTTCAAGGTTTTTATCCTCTC
>NW_017729015.1:13807385-13809260 GCF_001723915.1 Gavialis gangeticus | reverse complement strand
AACTATAGATTGAAATACAGTCAAACAGGCATCTGCTCAGCTTGAGCACCAACTTTGCCTCTTTTGTTTCCCAACTAACGCCACCATGCCCAGGACTCTGCATGGCGCACAGAGACTTTTAGACCCTGCTAATATATTACGTCCCTTCAGGTCTGTAATACAAGTGTGAAGGGCTTCAAGGTTTTTATCCTCTGTGTGTGTGGGCTTGACAGGTCTCCCCTCGCCCAGTGAATACCCCCCAATATTTCAGTCCTGGATCCCTAGTGCAAGTTTGATGACTTTGGGGAGGGCCTTCTAATACCTCCTGGTCTTGTCCTAAACCTGGTTCTGGGATCGCAGCTGGGTCCTTTTCTTTTCCCACCCCCATCTGCCTGCCTATCTCTGCTCATCTCTGACCTAACTAACTGCCAGGATTTCCCTCTAGCAGGTGCCTGTTAGCCTGCACATGTGACCTCAGAAACTGCGATTTCACCGTCTGTTCACAGTCTGCTTTGGTCATTTATCCGCTTAGCTGGAGGAGGGGAAAGGTAGGAAGGACAACGTGTACCCATGGGAATGTGAAAGAGCAAATGTGGGCTGGGATGGAGAGTGAGCTGAAAGGAGTCCAGGTTTGGACTTATGGGGAAGGAGATATGTGCAGGGACAGAGATGTCTTTTGGCCTCGGAGACGCTTCAGTCCGTCCCCTCGATCTCACCCCTCTGTCCTTAGGAAAGAGCATTTGATTGTACAGTTACAGGTCCTATAAGCATGTGACTTTTCAGAGGAATCGGTGGGTGTCCCAGGCAATCATCCCCTTCCCTGGTATACCACACACGACCCCTCCCCTCCAATTCGGAGGCACCTACCTTCCACATTTGCCCTTCCTCCCTCACTCACAAATATCAAAAGGGAGATGGCTTTCAAGGCAGATTTGGCATTTGCAAATTGTCCCTCTTTTCTGGGCTCAGGAGTACATCAGGAGTGCTCAGTTGTTTTATTACTGGTTGGAAAATGAAGCCCGCTCCTATCTTTGGGATGGGCAGGGATACGAACAGCAAACCAGGATTTCCGAGTGCCACACAGGTGCCATTTCAGCTCCCAGTACATGCAGAAAAAGCAGGAGGGATTTGCCAGCAGGGAAAATTTAAGGAGATGCAACTTTGAGGGACAGGACTGCTCAGGCATTACAGTAGTGTCTTGAAGCCTTGTCCTCCTCCGGAGCTCCACTGTGCCTACAGCACCTGCCATGATGTAGTCCAGAGAGATGTAGCCCAAAGAGGTGACAAAACAGCACACAGGAGGTGGTATCCCCTTTGCCAGATGAGGGAGCAAAAGCAAAAGGAGGTGAAGGGACTTGGCCAAGGGCACATACCAGCCACTGTAGCAGAGAAGTCTGAGTCTCATGGCCCTGACTCCACAGACACAGGCACTTTCCTCCCCACAGCAAGCAGGGACCACCTTACCAATGCCAGGGACTTCCTTATGGGGGTGGGGGAGAGGGGGAAGGACTATTTTAAGGCTGTAACAAGCTGCAGGGGGGAATAGATTTTGGGTTTTTTCCCTATATATATATATATATATATATATATATATAAAACTTTACCTCCAACACTCTACCAAGCAGTCTTTGTGGTTCACTTGGCAGATCAAAGCACGCTTTGACAGTTGAACCATTAAAAAAACCCAGTACACAGTTCACAGCGGGGTGGGGGGACTGGACCGCAGAAAGGTGTGTTGGGTGGAAACCCCTGCCAGCTGCACGGAGGGATCCCCAGAGAAGGCAGTGAGGTGCACGCACCTGGGGCGGGGGGCAATGTGAATCTCAAGGGTCAAGGGGACTGAGCCTTTAGGATCGGAGTGGAGGGCAGTGCCGGGCACAGCAGACCCCTCATGGC
>NW_017729015.1:13795827-13802385 GCF_001723915.1 Gavialis gangeticus | reverse complement strand
TGAGTGGAGGGCAGTGCCGGGCACAGCAGACCCCTCATGGCTTACCACCCCCCTGCCAGCTGTTGGCTGGGGCAGGGCCCCCCAGGAGCAGGCCAGCTGCAGATAAAGGGCTCTCTCCTTGCCCATCAGGGGTGCTCCAGATGGGCCAAGCTGGCTCTCCAGGCTCCTGGGGGTGGGGGTCTTTGAATGAATCCTTGCCCCAAGCTACAGCAGAGCCAGCATCTTTGGGGGGGGGAGCCTATTTCCCTGGGCTCAGCCCCCCATAAAAGCCTCCGGGCTTGAGCAGGGGGGGCTTCCTTGAGAGCAGAGAGGGGGTGGGGGAGCACCCTCCCTGGCTCTCCAACCCCCCAAACACGGGCTCTAGGCTGGGGAAGGGCCCCTGGGTGCACGGCGCTGCAGGAGGCGGACAGCTGCTGAGCAGCCCTTGCAGCCCCGGGGCGGGGGGGGCATGTCCCGCCCTCCCCAGACTCAGCTGCAGCCCACGGGGCGGGGAGGCTGGCGCAGACCCCACCCCCGTGCCCGGGCACCCGCGGGCAGCGAACAAAGGGCCGCGGCGGCAGCACAGGAGGCGCCGGTCCATGGGCGAGCCCTGCCTGGGGCAGCAGGACCAGGACCAGGACCAGGACTAGCTGCATCCATCCATCCAGGAGCATCCTGCGGGCCGCAGGCAGGAGAGGGACCGGGTGAGTATCAAGCTGGGATGCTGGCAGCTGGCACGGGGCACCTGGGCTGCACCTGCCACGGGGCGTCAGGCTGTGCCCACCCTGCCCTGGACTTGCCTTGCCTTGGGGAGGGGGCCAAAGAAGTGGCCGGGGCGAAGTCTAGGGGGTCCCTGGGCACTGGGGGGTTTTGGCATCGCTAGCACCCACAGCCCTGCCTCACTGGGGGAAGGGGAAGGGGAAGGCAGCAAAGTGGAGCAGCTGCCGCTAGGGAAGCAGCAGGCAAGAGGACGCCACGGGGTGGGGGGCTTGTAGCCGACCCCTTGTGCTCCTTTTGGGGAGTTCCTCCACCCTGGGGCAGCCACAGCGCCAGCTTCACCCCTGTGTGCCACTGCCCCAAAGGATGGCATGGAGATCTCGGGAAGGGGCCGATCCTGGCCCTGAGTGCAGGCGGGCAATACGGGGGCACCTCTGCTCCCAGCTGCGGGCTCTTTCAAGCCCTCCTCTTTGCTTTCTGGCAGCTGCTTGCTTTGGATGAGGATCCAAGACTCATCCGTGCCCCTTCTTGGCTCCCAGGACCAGGAGCTACCTTTACACCAATGGGGGGGGTGGTATATCCCACCCTCCAGGTTTAGGAATAGGTGGGGGTATTGTCACCCTGGCTGAAAATCCATCGGACTTCAGCTCAGGCCGATGAAAGCATGCAGTGCTGGTTGTGGGAAGTACTGGGAGGAACTGGCAAAGATGGAGAGGACAAAATCTCCTACCAGGACCGCTCCTTCCAAGGATGAGTGCCCCATCCCGTTAACTCCAGGTGATCCTAAAGAGGTTGGAAAATTATGGGAGAGGTTCTTAAGCTTTGGAGGCGCCGGCTTTAAGCAAGTTGTGTCTCCGCTGGCTTCGGAGCAATCTTGACAAACCTGGCTCCAGCCTTCCAAAGACTCCCACATCCACCCTGCTTCGCGTGTCTCGCTGAGAAAGGACAAGCATGCCAAACACCCAGCAAACAGTGGGTTAAAATCCTGCCCAAAAGCAGCCAGAAGCTCTGCAGCTGCTGCTTCCAGCCATCCTCCAATTAGGCTTAATAGGATAGCGGCAGTCCCTTAGGGGAATGGTGGAGGAGGCTTCTGGGTGGCGGACATGAAGTTGCCTGGATTGCTAGCAAGCAGCTCAGGTGCAGGGGGAGTGTGTATGCTCTGGGGCAAGTGGGAGATGTCCAGAGACATGCGTGTCCCTCGTCTTCCCCTGAGCATTTGATCTGGAGCTGCAGGAAGCTCGGTTGTATTGGAACGACATAAAATGTGCTTCCCCTGGACCCTTCTCTGCTTGGATAGATAGCAGGCTTCCTCCAAACACACGTTCTTCACCAGGGTCGTTACCCCTTTTCTGTTCCATACAGTAATGGAGCCCAAAGGGGTCATAGATAGATAGGTTGCCTCTAAGCTGGGCAGATTTGCTGCAGAAAGCCACTTGGCTGGCAAAACTTGGCTCCTTTTTAACTCTGAATTATTCACGAGGACTCAAAGTTGTTCAGAGTCTACCAGTAGGTTTATACTTGCATCTGAGCTGCTGATTCAGTGTTTCCCAGCATAACTGCTGTGAACATTTGCTTTGGGATCTTTGACAGGCCTTCCCCCTCCCCACTTCAAGAGACCGGTGGGCGTAGACCAGTGGGTGCGTCTACACATATACTTTAATGTGCATTAGCCTATTTTAAAATGCATTAAACCCCATAGGCACTTACGCACACGCAGGGAGGTACTGCTCTGATGTGCTGTAAATCCAGCAGCCTCCCGTGTCACGCGTGTCGGCATCCCTGCACTGAAAAAATGGCCGCAGGGAGCTTTGAACTCAAGCTCCTTCGACAAGCTTTAGTTCAAAGCACATTTTTTAAGTGTGGGCATGCTGATACACAGGGTGCTTTTAATCCACGTGGCTGGCTAATTAAAGTGGCCCACCTCCCAGAGCACATCTATGAATGCCCCATGCTCTTCAGCTGATGCGCATTAAAATAGATTAATGTTCATTTTTCTAGTGCCTCACAATGGAAGTACTAGATTTAATGCGCATTACTTACAGCACATTAATGAACGTGCAGATGCACCCCAGGGGTGGCTGCTGTGACCTAGTCAGCACTTGCACTTGAACTTGCCCGGCTGTGCAGAAGGGGCTGCCTAGATCACCCCCCTCCCACCAAAAAAAAGGGCGTTTGTTAGGGCAAGTGTTAGTCACTCAGAAGCAAAATCAGATGCTTCCAACATATGATCAAAGAGGAGCAGCAGCACAGTCTTGCCAAGTTAGGCTAGCGCACCTCGATTAGATGCTAATGGGATACTGAGTATAACACGCCAGAGTGCTCTCTGCGCCTGCCTCTCTGACAAGGAGACATTTAAAGTGGCCCTTCCAGGCTGAACAAAACAATTAGCTCGGAGCTGAATTGCATCATTTGGCGCACGGGGAGTATCCTGTGGGCCTGTGGTGATTTATTTCATTAGTGCTGTGTGAGAGCATGAGCCAGCCTGGCCTTCAGCTCCCCTCTTGCCCAGGGGATTCAGTGACTGTCTCCAGTTTCAGAGCCTAAGTGGTCGCCTGACCCCCTTAGCGAGGCTGTTTTGTGAAGGAGTTAATCCGAAGTGGGAACATTGGGCTAGAAGGGACATCCCGGGTTACAAGCCAGTCTTTTCTTGTTGCATCCATAATGTCCCCTCTGTAAACTGATCCACTGTAAAAACACTGGTTAGGCTACTATCCCTCCCTACTACCTCCCCCTAGAAGAGCTGCACAGCTACTTTCTCCATGGGGCCCAGGAACGTTGCAGAGTTTGCTTTAACCTGCAAGGTATAGCTCAGGTCTTGCTTTATCCCTTCCCTTTCTGGCTGCTAAGGCAGAGCTGTCTTTGCTTGTTTGTCCTTTTCCCTTCATTTCTTGCAGACTCCTCTTACTCTGGCAGCCTTCTGCTCACTTTTCCAGGTAGATCTGGAGCCCATCCCTGCAGGGGTCCCAGCAAAGGGGAGAGGAAGCAGGCAGTTCTTGCCACTTTGACTTAAAGACTGGTCTGCATTCAAGCCCCCTGTCCCTCCTGCCCAGTATAGTTCCCTTACATTTTGCAAAGTTTGCCGTCTCAAAATAAAGAGCCTGCTGGCTTGCCCCATCCAAACTCATATTCCAGGAGTAGAACTTGTGTCCTTGCTATGTACCATAACCAAGCCTAAAAATATGACCTCTTGTTGGCTCAGCAGCTACTTGGTGGAGGAAAAATATATATATATCTCCCTCCCCTGCTGTTTAATTTTCCCTCTGGAGAAACAAGTAATATTCTACCCAGATATTACAGGCCCAATTCTCAGGGGCAGCTGAGGGTCTTCTGGGCTGCTCTGCAATATATAAGGGTCTCTACGTAGGCAGACTTAGTCCCTAGAGGTAGCCACCGCTCTGGGGACAAGCTGATGTAAGCTGCACATGAGTTTGTCTCCCAGCAAAGCAACAGCAGCTCTAGTACCATGGGAAGATCCATGATCTGGGAAACTCAAGCCAAGATTGACATGGGCTCAGTCTTCTGCAACGGGTGGGAGGTGAACAAAACCCTGCCTATCGGATGCAGGAGTTGCTGACATCCCCCTTGTCCCCTGTCTTTCCTGGGAGCAAGAATAGGGTCAGTAACAATCAGGCCCTGTGTATTTCTTTCCAGTGTTTGCTTCTGCCCTTTGGGAAGCATCACATTTTGCAAGATAACCTTAAATGCGTCTATCTAAGCCTCTAGTTTTCCTGCTGGTTAAGATCCAGGCTGTGTGGCAGCATCTCCTCTCAACCCTTCTCGCTTTTCTTCCCCCCCCATGCACTTAACATTGTGTCACACCATCTCAGATAGCAGGGAAACAGGCTAATTTAGCAATTATTTCAAAGAGATTTCAGGCAGCTTTGACAGGCTTGCTGATGGAAGCTTGTATCCAGCGACTGATTGCAGAGCAGGATGGCCTGCCCCTTCCCCCCAGGATGGTGAGTATAGGGGCACCTTTCTCTTAAGGTGCAAACTGCTGATGGAAAAACCTCAGGCTCCACTGGGTCCCATTGGAGACCATGGCAAAATTCCTTCACTTCAGTGGGAACAGATCCCTCACCCAGGAGACTGTAAGATCCTAAGTTGCAGCGGGGATCTGCAACAGCAGCACTCCCTAGCAGGAAGCTGCCAGGGAACATATACCCATGTCTTCGAAGAGCCACTGGCCGCTGAAGACACTTGGTTGCTAACTCAAGTCAGATTGCAGCAGGTGACATGGAGGTGTGTTGCTTCATATCCCATTCCTGGTCCCAAGCCAATTAGTTTCCGATTTAGACTGTTACAAACATCTCAGCTTTGTCTTTGGAGGGACTGCACCGTTTTTGAAGCCAGAGGTTGAGAGATGTTAGTTGGGCATCCAAACAAGCTTTTCCAAAAAGCAAAGGTTTTGCAGAAACGCATCGGTTCCAGGAAAGCTTTATCCGTGACTTCTCGGATCTGGGGAGGAACCACTGGATTGCAAGTCCCTGGCTTTGACCAGAGTAGTCATTGGGCCAGTGGTTAGGGCACCGATTCTCAACCAGGGTGCTGCAGCACTCGGAGGTGCCTAGAAATCCTTTTGGGGGTGCTGCGCGGTGTCACACTGTGGTAGCATTTAGGTGCGCAAACGAAACTTAACTTGGAAATTTTAAATTAGAATTCGTAGTGTTAAAAAAAATACCTGCCCTGTTGCTGTTGTCTTGAGTTCTTTGCAACAGAAGAATTGCTCTATTATTTTTCTGTAGTCAGAAAAAAACAAAAAACCTCAAAACGAGCAAAAACTGGCATTTTCTGATGAGCACTTGAAGTCCAAAAAGGTTGCAAACCACAGGCTTAGGGCATATCTGGGGAGTGGAAGACCCAGGTTCAAGTCCCACTCTGCACCAGGGCTGAGGTACGTGCTTCTTCCCAGTGGGCACGAGAGACGTGCAGACTATTTGTTTGCGGTAAGCGTGCATGAGCAGTACCATCTCTTCAGGGCTCTTCTCCCAGCTTGCTTAATACTCCCAGAGGGAAGTACCAGCCCTGTTGTTGATGAAGCTACATCTCTCTAATGATGCAGTCTCCGATCAGCTGGTGCACAACAAGCTGTGCAAGTTGGTTTGCAAACAGTCCCACATCTCTGTGTTATTCTGCTTGGAAGTTTCTCGTCTTTCTACCTTTGAATTGGGAGCCATTGCATAAATAAGAAGGGCCACTTTGTAAAAGGCGGCATTCCCTCAATATTAAAATCAACTCAAGGGTATTAGAAGTTTGCATTGTAATAGTGGACAGGGACCTCCACTAACCTGAGCACCTCTTGTGCTAGGGGCTGCATGAACCAACGAATATCAGTCTGTGGCACAGTCTGCTTCCAATGGAGTGATTTATGGAGGAATAAGATAAATTACTGATTTTATTAGGAACCCCTGCATCCACCACTCTCCTATGGAACCGCCTGGCCTGGCCACACGTAGAAGCGCTGCTGACACTGGTACAGAAAATTATCATCTAGGCAAAAATCCCATAGTGGCAGATTAGAGGATTTAATAGATCTCAGTGCCTTCAATTCAAGCTCCTCACTCACATGCTCCAGCTCTTCAACCAGACCGCTTAGATCTTTTAACACCATCTTGGAAAGACTGTTTCTCAGTCAGATGACAAGCACTGTATCCCTTACTGCAGGGGGAAAAGAGGAGCAGGCAGCCCCAGCAAAGGAGACAATTGGCTCCTAATCCTAACTCCTTGGTGACAACTTTACTTCAGGTCTTTGTGAAGGAACAAACTTATCCAGCAAGTCCTTTGGGTCCTTGACAGGTAACAAATAGGCCAGCAGTGCTCTGAAGAGTTGAGAGCTTGGACATGGGCCTTATAGATAAGGTT
>NW_017729015.1:13773572-13790827 GCF_001723915.1 Gavialis gangeticus | reverse complement strand
TTTAAGTGCTTAGAAATGGATTCGTTGAGGATCTGGTCCATGATTTTTCCAGAGACTGAGGTGAGTCTGACTGGTCTGTAGTTCCCTGGATCCTCCTTTTTCCCTTTCCTAAATATGGGCACTATGTTTGCCTTTTCCCAATCACTCAGAATGTCTCCTGATATACATGAGTTTTCAAAGATGATGGCCCGCAGCTCTGCAATCACATCAGCCAATTCCCTCAGGACCCTTGGGTGGATCCCATTTCACCCCATGGCCTTATAGATAAGGTTGCCTCTGAAGTGCACGCTGAAGAAAAACCACCGAGGACGGCCCACACATGGGTTGAACCCAGGGCCACTGAAACTTACTGTCAACCTGCCCAGAAGGTCCCAGGAGCAGCTCAGGCAATTTTATAATCAAGACAAAAAGAGACATAGAAGTCAAGGAACCTGCCTCTATTCTAGGGTCTGTTTGGGGCAGGGGGACCCGCCCCCCCCCCACTGCATTAGAAGCAGAAATACTTATGATCATGGTTCATTGCATCTCTAGGCCACCAATACAAAGCCAAGAATCACACTGTTTGCAAAACCTGTTTGAGCAAAGCCCAGCCCACAATATTTTGACCCCTCTCTGCTCATGCCTCTTGAAGGGGGTGGCAGTGGGGTGCGGATGAGAGAAGCTAGAGGCAGTTCTGGACTTTGTCCTTGGGAGTAGCAGGTTGCAGAAGAAAAGGAACCAGTGACTGAAGATTTAAATGTCCTTTCCACTTGATCTATAAGAAAAGTGGTGTTGCCAACCCAGTGCCACCACCACCAGCCCGGAGTGGATGCAGACGGAAGGTCTCAACACTTCAAGCAGCAATTTAACCTATACTGTGGCTCAACTCCAGCAGGCAGCCAGTCTAGAAGTATCCCCACTCACTAAAGAGCAATTCCTCCCCTTGATGGTCATAGTGAGACCAGCAGGCAGTTCCCCTGGATCCCAGCCCAGTGCCTACATCCAAGACACCTGCATTTTGTACCCCTGGAACAGCATTTCCTTCCCTCCCCCTTTGCCTGCCACATTAGCCTAAGATGCAGGCTCTTCAGGGAAGGGCTGATGAGGCCCTGATCTTGGTTGGTCTCTCAGCACCATTTGCCCAGGCAAACAAGTTCTTTGCTTATCCCTTAATAGTCGTTTACTGTAATATTACTATGATCTCCACTTTTATGGAGCAATTTGTTTTCCCCGCCCACAAATAGCTTGGCTCTCGGGCACTCTCGGCAATCAGGAGAAACCGTAGGTGCTCAGCACCTCTGGGGAAACATAAGGTCTTAATGAAGTGGTAGATTTCTGTATGGCACAGGAGACTTGTGGTTTGTAGGCTCCAGGCTGGCCGAGGATGGGCAATGAAATGCAGCATCTTGGGCCTGGGGGTAGGGATGGTGTCTGCTGCCACCTTGTTGCTTCTTATCTCCTACTCCAGCTATAGCATTAAAGGCAAATACAGGAGGTAGAGACACAAGGTGGGAAGGGGCTTTCCTGGCTATAGAGTCATCTCTTGCATTTGCAGGCATTGTCTCCAGGTTCACTCTTGTGCATCAGAGCCACAAGGCACGTTAAAGCACGTCCTCTGAAGTATGCCACAGACGACAGCAAGGCCGCCCCAGAACAAGCAGCCCCGTGACCTGTATATGTTTAAAGCAGAGGAGTCAGGCATACGGCCCACAGGCCAGATCCAGCTCGCAGAGCCCCACCATCCGGCTCTCGGTGCTGCCCCTGGATCTGAGCAGACTCATGCAGGGCACAGCCTTGGATCTGGCCCACAAACCTCCTCCCCTACCTCCAGCATGCCTGGTCTGGTGGCCACTCCAGCCCGTCTGGGACTCATGCTACACGCAGCGCAGATCCCTGAATTGTCGGGACGTGCCCCATGTCCAGCTGGATGCAGTGGCTGCTCCTGTGCTGCATATGGCACTTGCAGGTGCTATCTGCAGCATGGGCCCTGGGGTAGCTTGAGCAGACGCCACATGTAGTGCTGCCCCCAGGGCTGCCAGGGTGGGCACCCCATGGCCCAGTCCAGCCAGGTCAGACACCGCATGCAGCACAGCTTCTGCTCTGGCTGGACCGCACTGCATCTGGAGCATGTTCTAGCCACTCTGGGATTTGTGCTGCACCCAACATGGATCCCAGAGCAGCTGTAGCAACTGCCCAAACAGGTAGGCTGGGGGAGGGAGAAGGGGGAGGCAGTCCACGGGCCTGATCTCGTATGCAGACCAGCCCCATGCCACACATCTGGCCTGTGAAGTCAGAGGAGTTTGACACCCCGAGCTTAAAGCCAGCTCATACCATGCAAATCATGCGTGGAACATCCACCTCGTGTGCTGCATAGATTGCAGCTGCTTCTGGGGAGGGGCACAGTAACTAAACCACACCAGGCTTAGAATGGAAGGCAAGAGGAATCCCATATCCTTTGAAAGCAGACTAGTCACAAAGAGGGAAAGGTGGCCAAGACCTTGGACTAATGCCCCTGAAGCCTTTATAGAGCTTGCCCTGAGTAGATCTGAGATTCAGCTGAACAGCAGGGCTACATCCTGCATGTAAACAGGGTGGAAAACCTTGAGGGAGGGGGTGGGCTGCAGGATGGGAAGAGAAAATGGGATGTTCTGTGCAAGAAGGCAAATGCTGGTCAGAGCAGCAGAGAGGCTGAGCACTAGATAGTGATCCTTCCCCTGGAGGGAGCCGCTCCATGAAATATTGATAGGATTCACACACAGCCGGTTGGGAATGGCGCACGCTGCATTGCAGAACTCGGAGCCCGCAGGGGGTTAAGCAGTGGTTGTGGGGTACAAAGGAAAAGCTTCCTTTCTGGCACTGATGAGTACCCCCTCCCCACTGCCAGCCTTGCTCCCAGGTTCTGGGCTCTCCATGCCGCGGCATTTGACTCTTTCATTGCAATGGCTGCAGATGCTTTTGTCCAGTGTGCAAGGGTCTGTTGGGAGCTGTTGGCTTAATCAGGTCTAGTGGGGGGTGATCCTGCAGGCTTAAGAAATGTGGTCCCAAGGTGGCAGGGATAAAGAGCTCCCAGGTTCCCCTAGCTGCCCCCTCTCCTTTGCACCAGAAACAATAAGATCTTCAGCTTACTCTAGGGGACACATTTTGACTGAGCCTTTCCATGCAAACTATGCATGGGTGTTAGCAACCCAACCTGGCGTCTCATGGGAGAGGGGTCCTTGGCCAACATTTCCTCCCTGTGTCCTTTTGGGCATCATGCCACACCTTGGCCATCCACTCAGACTGCAGCTGCATGTTAGACCTAACATATTCTGATGGGGGCTTTGACACTGCTATGGCTGGTCAAGATCCTGGCCAGATTAGGCAGCACAAGGTATTGCAGAGCTAGCACTCCAGGTTTCCTGCTTTACCTTAGAAGAGAATCTCCTTGCAGCGTAAGGGCTATGAAACAGTTCGGATCCCATCTAGCAAAAGCTAGCACACCGCCAGCTGGCTCTTTAGTCTGCCTTGGGGTGAATCCCGGTCAGAGCACCCAGACGTATAACTCCGATTTCTTGTTTATCCCCTCAATTTGATGGTCTGCCACAATGGAAATTCCCCAACTCATTGTAGCTACTGGTCTCTGGGGCACTGCTGAATTGCTTAGCCATTACTGGGACTAGCGGTCCCGCCTGTGATATCCCACTCTGCCAGTCAGAAGCAGAAGCCCAGGTAGCAGGATGCATCTCACTCTCCAGTGTGGAAGTGCTGCTGTAGAAACACTCGGTCTCCTTCCGACTAGGTGGTTGTGATTACAAACACTGGGACCAGGTTACCAGTGGAAAAAGAATAACATCATAGAAAATGAGGATTGGAAGGGACGTCAGGACGTCACATCTAGTCCAACCCCCTGCTCAAAGCAGGACCAGCCCCAACTAGCTCATCCCAGCTGAGGCTTTGTCTAGCCAGGTCTTAAACCCCTCCAAGGATGGAGAGTCCACCACCTCTCTGGGGACCTGTTCCGGTGCTTTACTACCCTCCTTGTGATAAAGTTTTTCCTAATATCTAAACTTCCCTTGCTGCAACTTGAGCCCATGGCTCCTTGTTCTGTCATCTGCCACCGCTGAGAACAGCCCAGCTCCATCCTCTTTGCAACCCCCCTGCAGGGAGTTAAATCCCCACTTGGTCGTCTCTTCTCCAGACTAAACAAGCGCAGGTCCCTCAGCCTCTCCTCATCAGTCAGGTGCCCCAGCCATTTTTGTTGCCCTCCGCTGGGCTCTCTCCAGTTTGTCCACTTCCTTTCTGCATGTGCAAGGCCAGTCAGGAAGAGGCCATCTCAGTACAACTTAGCATCTGTAATGGGCTGAGTTACTCCAGTATGGAGCCAATTCATCCTCAAGTCAGGGGACCCTTTCACAAGAGAAGATCAGAACTGCCCATCAACCTTGCCCCATCCAGGGGATGTTTACACCTCCGAGCCTCTTGCGGTGCCTCAGAAACAAGCCCGGTTCAGCACAGATCACATTTGGAGTGACCCAGAGCAAGTAGCACAAGAATGACATCATGCAGAGACACCAGACAGGAACGATGCCTGCACTCCCCTGGCTGACCTGGTGTCTGCAGTTTGCTCCTGGGTCCTTATGCTTGTACTGCGCACAGGGAACACGGTCTGACCCACCCAGATCCTCTGCTTAGGAAGTTTATTCAAAAGTAATTAGCTCATTGAATGCTCCCCATCCTCAGAGATCCATTAAGGATCTCATCTCAGCCCCACCCCTACTAAGGCCTATATCTGGCCATTATCTGCTTGCTGTATTGGAGCTAGACTTGATTGGCTCAAAGACTTGGGACCATAGGGTCCATGTGGGATTTAACTTCTCCTCTGTGCACCCACTGGATCTGGCAGGGACATTCAAATGCCAACGTGGCTCAGAGCCAAGGAGGCACCTTCACGCAAGCGCACACAACCAGAAGCCTCCAGAGTTTCTCTTGGCACAACAATGCAACATTGCACGCTGCTGCAGCCCTCTCCCAACCAGTCACCACGGGGAGAGATGTGGAGCCCATTACTCAGACACTAACTGTCTAGGCTTCCTAGGCCTCTGGTCAAATAATGAGCGTATGGCAGAGAGCATGGTCCAGCGCCTATGGGCGCCAGGACACTCAGGTTCTGTTTCTGGCCATGTCACGGACCTCTGGCAATTTCCTTCCATCTCCTCATCTCTAAATTTGCTGGGACTAAGTTTTCAGGCGGGTGATGCAGGCCTAGGCATTTGATCCCTTCTCCACTGAGGAGTGCAATTTTCAGGGCAGTCCCAGATGATCCCTGGGACTATGTAGGAGCAGAGCCGAAAGGAGGCCCTCAAGAAAGGCCTTTATGAACACCCCCAAATACTAAGCCTGCTCCTGCTCATGTCCCACTGCCTCCCAGCCCCAGGCTGCGAATGCAAGAGACTGCAGATTCGTGTACAAGGATGGCCATCCTTCTCCCTCCCCACCCCCTGAGCCAACAAAGGAAGCCACAGACCCATTGCTTTTCTGGGGGGCCTTGGATGGGTGTGCTGTGCCTGCGGCTTGGCTACAAGTGCAACCAGTGCTTTGTCCTGAGCCCCGTGGTGACAACTCGGAGCTGTTGCAGTGGGAGGCAGGCAGCAGAGATCTTCCCGGTAGGAGAGTCTGGGCTCAGGTATTAAGTGGGCCACTGATGGTCAGCTGGAGTACCAAGGGATCCTGTCCTCCCATTACTGATATCACAGTGGCACCTAGGGGCCACGCTGGGCTAAGCAAGGTACAGACGTAGCATTGGTCTTCAAAAGGAGGCTAGATAGACACCTTGCCAGGGTCGTTTGACCCCAGCATCCTTTCCTGCCCATGGCAGGGGGTCGGACTTGATGATCTGCTTGGGTCCCTTCTGACCCGACCAACTATGAAACTATGGTCCCTGGCATATGGAGCCTACGGCCCAAGGGTGCTAGACAAGGGAAGGAAGGACAACCTAAACAATGCGACTCACACAGGGTCCCAGAGCTGGACAAGAGAAGAGCTGCTTTGAACCACTTCTGGATCCCACAGCACTGCCTCCTAAACCAGCAAATAATGCAAGACACGCACCATCCCTGGGCCTGTTCTTCTCAGGAAGATTTATCTGCTTGCCCATCCATCCCTACCCTGGGGTTTTCCTACAGGTTAGCAGTGTGCAGTGACTATTTTTGAAGATGAACAGCATCTGCAACAGTGAACAGGGACCCTGGTGAGATGGGCACATGTGTTATGAATGGGAACTAGAAAGACATTGCCATGCCTATGACTGAGAAGGCAGGTGACTGCCCCTCAACATATGCCCCAAAGCCATCGAGACAAGAAGTTACGAGTTCCAGTGCAGGGCAATCAATAATCACACTTTCAGTAGTCTCCACTCAAAGTGCACTGGAGACCCTCTGTACAAGCCTGTGGGTCTAATGGCTTATCGATCCAGATCACACTTTCCATTAAGCCTAGCACTTCTCTTTGCCTCGCTGCTAGCCAAGGATGGAGAGCAGAGCACCAGCTGAAAGGAAACACATTGAGGCTTGTCTTCCTGTCAATCCCCAAGCTCTGTGCACGATTTGAATCCTGTCTGTGGTTTGGGAAAGGGAAGTGTTGTGAAGCACCTGACTCACTCCATTTACCCAAGGATATGTGGATGGCCCAGGCCCTGCTTGGGTCTCCAGAGAAATTTGTCTTCAGGAAGGCTGTGCAGAGAACACCAATTAATATTCCCAGATCATTTGATTACTTGTTTTAATCAGTCACCAGCCACATGATGCACAGACCCTTTCGGTAAATCCACGCGCACCAAGGGCACTGCAAAAGGGTTTAAGTTTCGTGTGGATCTGGGAAGTGCAGTCACCCTCATTTCCAACCCGAGCCCTACTTTACAATAGGAGTATCACAGAGGTGGCTTGGCCAAGAATCCTAATATTTCCAAGTGGTAGCATTTTTGACCTACCAGCTATAATGAAAGTGTCCTTTTGCTCCATTAACTGGATTATAGCCGTGTTCCAGCATTAAGAAAGCATCCAATTTACTACAGAAACAGGAGGCTCTCCATCACTAACTATTTTCACACCAGGCACCCAGAATGGGGTGTGCTCATCCACTTAGCAGTGGATCCAAATAGAAGCAGACCCATGGAGGGCAGCAGGTATAATTGAATAGACACAGCTAGAGGCATGCAGTAGGGAGACAGAGTAGCCAACAGTGCTCTTGGGCTTCTTCAGCAACCTGCTTTTGTATAAAGTTTGCTACCTCCCTAGCCCCGAGTGACTCTTTTCATATAGCCAGTGCCGTACCTAGACTCCTGGAAACCCCGGGCAAACTTTTAATATCGCTTCGCCAGAGATAATGATAATAACAATTGGACTTGTTGCAAAAGTCTTTATTGCATCTGTGGTATCGGTGTCTTTAACTAGTTCGTTCTCAGTTGATAACATTGCCAGTCCCGAATATGCGCAATATTAACACTTTCTTTTTTGCAATTGTAATATTTTTCCCCCATTTTTGGGCCCCTGATGGCTACCTGGTTTGCCCATTCCTGTGTCTGGGTGTGGCTCAAGCAAATCCAATAAACCATGAGAGCCATTTGAGACGGATCAAAAGGAATATGGGAAGTGGAAAGCAACTAAGAGGCAGTCTCCAGGATTCAAGGTGCAAGTCTATGTAGCAGCTAGGAGATCCCCCTACAGCAGTGGTTTTCAACGTGTGGTGTGCAGACCCCCGGGGGTCTGTAGACTATGTCTGAAGGGTCCACTTAAGACGCCTGTGAAATAAAGTTTCTGAGCCCAGATGAAGCCGTTCATTTCCAAAGGGGTCTTTACCTCCAATCAAATATTTTTAGGGGTCTGCCAATGAAAAGAGGTTGCAAACCCCTGCTGTAGAGGGATGAGTTGATATGGATCAGTATGGCCTCTGTGGCACCTCTTAAAGCTGTTAGCGATGTTGACAGTGATGGGTCGTGGTCAAAATGAGGCTAGTGCAATCAACTGGAAAAAAAAAGTGTTGCTTTATGTATTTCTAGTTCAGACTTAGAACAGTATTGCCAACCTCAGGTGTTCCCAAATCATGATTTGGGCTCTCAAAAGAGTCATGATTCATTTGAAACGCATAAGCCGGTTACTACAACATTTCAGAGTTCTTAGCTGGGTCTCGAAGCTTTTAGGAGGTCAACTGTGCAAGCATCTCTGCAAGCAGATGGGAGAAAAATTATTTTGGTAAAAGCAAAGGAGGAATTCAAGAGCTGGCACTCAAAACAACTCCAAACATCACAAGACTTGCGAGAGCGATAAGGTTTCATTAAATCACAGGCAAGTCCCGCTCTGTTACCCTCACATTAGTATTGCAGGGCAATCGTTCTGGTAGTCCACCCATCCTTTGGCTATTGGAAGTCGTATCCTGCAGTGTGCTTTTTCTTTGCACTCCTAATTTGAAGTGATCCAGTGACTCCTATTAGGTTTTCACTAATTGCCCCAGGGAAAGCTGTCCCATCTGTGTCTGGGCCTCGCAGGTCAGCAAGCACACCACGCATTTACCCTTATCCTCTGGCTGATTTCATTCACCTCCTCGAGGTTACACAAACTAGCTGGATGTCTAATTTGGATGTGGTTTGCAGAAGCAACTTCCTGCTACCAAAAAACCCTCCCCCCTCCCCATTCCACAGCATCTGATGAAGTGAGCTCCAGCTCACGAAAGCTTATGCTACATCTGCCTCTCATTTAGTTAGTCTATAAGGTGCAAATCTACTCTGCCTTCTGCCCGACTGCAGACTAACATCAAATCACCTCTCCGTGCCAACCTAACTGTCGTGTTTCCAGCTGCCTTTTGCTTCCCGTTCCAAAAAGACTCTGCTCTAAAAAAAAAATAATAATAATCCAAATCCGGCATTTTTTCACTCATTTCCTCGCCACTGCATCCCCTGGAGTTAGGAATACACACTAACATTTGCATGGTGCTGTTCAATTGGGTGATGCTCTGCCTGGTCGAGAAGCCACCCAATTAGACGGCAGCATGCAAATCCAAGTATCAGCTCTTGTTACCATGTCAAACCGTTTGATTCTCCGGCAGATCAGGACATGCCAGTTTTGGGAGACCCGAGATTTAAAGTCACTAAAATAAAACAAGATGCAGTTGGGATGAAAAGGCTCTTCTTGGAACGCAAGGCCACGAGGCCGTGGTCCTCCCAAACCAGGGGTGGGAAAAATGCGTCCCGGGGGCCGGATGCGGCCCGCCAGGCCATTCTATCCGGCCCTCGGGGCCCCTAAAAATTTAGAAAATTAGTATTTATCTGCCCTGGGCTGCCTGTTATGCAGCCCTTGATGGCTTGCCAAAACTCAGTAAGCAGCCCTCTGCCCAAAATAATTGCCTGCCTCTGTCCCAAATGCTAATACAGTACCAACCGGGTGCATCCATCCCTAGCTTTGGAGTCCAGATTCGGCTATAAAGAAACCACTACAGCTTGCACAAGTAGGATATTTTCCTTCCAAGTCAGACCCAAGGACCCGACGGCAGCACATTAGGTGCACATGACTTATGCAAGCAACTGAGCGAGTGTATTTGGTAGTTACGCTTGCAAGTTCTTGATCCGCTGCATGCAGTTATTCATCTTGTTGCACAGTTCTTTGTAGGCTCAGCTTGGGTGAGCAGTTTAAACATTAGAAACCAGATGCCAGCACCCAAGTGCATTTTAAAATTGCAAATCCAGGGACAGACTTTTTCCCCCCCCTTCCTAACTAGACTTAAACTTGCATGCTCGTGAGTTTTAAGAACATCTGTTTTTCCTCACCTTCCAAGCCCCCCGTTACACCACACTAAGAGTTGGCAGGGCTCTTCTGGCAGCGGCTCTTACATCTCAGCACTTGAGAGGAAATAAGAAGCATCCTGTGTTCTGGATCTGAACTCTGCTGGGGTTTGAACAGTGCCCTGGATTTACCCTTCTGCCCTCCCTGTGGGTCATGAATATGCCGAAACATCTGCTTTGGGTTTCAAGACTCTGGCCTAAGTCTCTTGCATTCAGTTCCTCGGGCTTTGATCAACAGGCTCCCAAATCCAAGCAGATACTACAGGAGTCCCAGCAGTTGCCCCTCCCAAGGAAACTTAAATCCAGGAGCTGAGCAAGTCAGCGGTTTCTCAAAACCCTACTGGAGCAAAAGTGACCAGAGAGGGAAATCCCAGCGGGCACTTTTGCTTTAGTATCTATAACCCAGTGTGGTGGCTAGAACGGGAATGGCCCATGTACTTCTCCTGGGTGAGGACTGGGGAGATGGCTCTTAGCAAGAGGGCTCACACTTTCCACGGGGAGATGGCTCTGCAATGGGCTTCGCACTTCCCATACGTGCTATCCCTAGGCAGTCCTCTACCTTGTGGCGGCCCCATCCCTGCCCCCTTTGGGGTAATGGGAGGGCAGCTGGAGCATCTACCCAAACTAACTCTTCAGAGCGCAAGCTGTGGTGCCCTCGTGGCTAGCAATGCTGCCTTTTGGAGACAGACAACAAGAAAAGGACCCTGCTCCTTGAAGCTGAGACTTTCTGCCAGTATCCTCTGCTCTCCTGTTGCCCAGGTGCCTCCCAGGAGGGCAGGGATGATATGCCAGTAGTAGAGCATCACCTCGCAAGAAATTCCTATTTGCTTACCAAGATGGCTGGGCAAAAGATGACCCAGCTGCTTTCTATGCAGCTGTGCTAATCAAGAGAGGAAGACCGTGCTTTCCATCCCCCTCCCCATCCTAGATAGGGGACCATCCTTTAAAGACTACAAGGAGTCTTCTTCTTCCTTTTCCTCCAGGAGACTCAGCCTACTGGGGAGAGCTTCTTGGGGCCACTGCTCCCAGTGCGGCTTTTAATAGCACTTTGCACCACACATGTACCCAGACGCCCTTCAAATGTTAGCCCAAGTCAAGGGGAAAAGTAGAGGGCTACTACTGCACATGTGACAGGCAGCCACATGACCCTCCAGACAACTTTTTGGGAATGTGGGGTGGGGAATGATGTTGAAACACAGGAGTCTGGCGTTTTATTTGCCTTGATAAAGCCAAGGCTGCGTCATTGTTTGAAGGCTGCCTCCCTGGACAGTAGGGCTAGGGACCCAACAAGAACCAGGTTGCAGGGAGGGATGGCAAACGTGAAAGCAGAGCTCTAGCTACAAGCACTTGGAAGCTGCAAGAGGACATCTGTAGTGGGGACTTACCAGCTCTGGCATCAAATCCACCTGCTGCCTCAGTTTCCTTTTTCTGCTGCCACCCCAAAGCCACTGCAACGCCCTTGTGAGGAGCCTTTGGTGCAGTAAAGATGCACCTTAATTCTTCAGATAACCCTAAAATAAGCATCCCGCCAAGGCCCTCCCAGCCTCTCCCACCTCACTGTAGACAGGCACAGCTGTTGTCCCTCACATCTGTCCTCTTCCCCTGCAGTCTTCTGGAGTCTGCATTGCCATGGCTCCTCAGCTGACATCCTTTTCTGCTTGGGATGGCTGCACCATCTCATAAGATGATGCCATGGGAGGGAGCTACATCCACCCCTACTGGTGATCTGATCTCCCACATGGGGCAACTAAACCATTCGGCTGATCACCCCATAAGCCAAAAGGCAGTATCTTTCCAGGATTTAATCTTGCATACCTAGCCCCAGTCTAGATGGAGAAGACCACAACCACCTTCTAACTAACACACAAATCAGCCCCTCTTCTCTCTCCTTGCCTGGAGCTCAGCCACATGCTTTCCTCATCATGTGACCTCTTTAGGTCCCTCCACCTGGTGCAAGAATCACACCTGGCACAGATAAGATTGAGCACCTTAAAGGGGCAGCTCATCCAGATGGCTCCAGGCATTCATTTCACCCAAGGTGGAAAGAGTGGCTAGGCTAGGGACCTAGAGAGTTAGACGGTCGGTATTTGGATCCCAGCTCTGCTACAGATGCTTTGTGTGACTGCATCCATGTCACTCTGTCTTGCAATATCCCATGGGTAAAAAGGGATGATAATATTACCTGTGTCCGTCTTCCTCGCTGCAATTGTAAACTTGAGGCTATGTACAGCGCCTAGCACAGTTAGCACCCAATCTCAGCTGTGACTTGTAGATGCACAAGTTCACGACAAGGGAAGGGGATCTAGAGGAAGTGCTGGGCGCGTCCTCAAGGTCTAGCATCCGCCCCCATTAGCTCAGTTATCTCTTTGTTTCCTGGACCGAGTGCCCCAGCCCCAAGTGATGGGTGCCCAGTGGTGGTGTTCGTCTTAGGATCAGGCTCCTCCGGACCTGATGGACATTTTGCTTTTCTACGCGGCTTGGCTTCCATAGTGACAGCTGGATGTGGGATGAGTTCCTCCAAAATCTGGGGATTTTGGCTGGGGGGGGGGCTTAAAATGTATAGTATTGCACTATTGCAACACCTGAACTGCGTCCCTGTATCTCCAGGAGGGTGAGAAGCCTCGGGACAGGTGCTAGGAGGAGTAACGGCCCATATTCAAGACCCAGTCCATTTGCCCCTGCCAAAAAGGGGTTGAGGAACACCTGCCGGGAGCATGCCACGCATGCCTCCCATCTTACTTCTGAATTTCTTCTCTCCCCCTGCTTTTGGCTGCGAGGAGAACTGGGTCAGTGAGGTAACCATGGAGATGCTTAAGCAAAGAGTGTGCATCCCTGCTCCCGTCTCTCTCCTGAAACCTTTAAAGATTAACTAGATTGTCATCTCCACTCTCCTGGTGCCAGGGATGGGATTTGGGGGTTGAATCCCTTGATTTGGGCAAGCTATTTTGGGTTTGGGTTTTGTTGTTGTTGTTGTTGCAGGCAAGAGGGAAGGCAGGGTGTGCGCGTTCGGGAGCACAAGAGGGGGGTCTGAGTCTTCTGGCACCCACACGCAGAAGGACCCGTCTTGTTGGTAAGATGCATCGTTCCTATTACTTATTTTCCTTAAAGGTGAGGGGAAAGCATGTGGAGGGATAGGGCTGGATCTCACATAGCGTTTGCAGAGGCAAGCCCTGGGTGGCGTGAATCGGAATAATGCAACAGGGAATTAATTTTTTCCAGCTGATTGTGCCTTTGCATGGTGTGCATCTGCTACGGTGCATACAGAGAGATATCTGTCTGTGCATGCAAGTGTGTGTGCGTGTGCGTGCGTGTGTGTTTACACGAAACCCAGAGATCGTCAGGGGAAATGCTGCTATCATCGTATCGTTCTTTCATTGGATTGCCTTTATTTGATTTCTTGCTATTCCATATGTCCCGAAGTGATTTTGCATGCTGAAACCCTAGCACTGATCCCAGACCATGCAGGGAAATGGAGCTCATTTACTGGGGAACTTCTTCAGATGCTCCATCCTTTTTTTTTTTTTTTAATTTCTTTAACCGTAAGAATGGTGCCCAGCAGAAAGAAACAACCAGATCAGGGGCTGCAAGCCCTCATCTTTCTCTGGTTTCTCCTCTTCTCCCGTGCTCACAGTTTTGGAGCTCTCTTCATGGCAGAGGAGCAAGAAGCTGTCATTTCATTTAGGCATTGCAGCGATGTGCTCTAAGAATATTAGTGTTTGGCAAAATCAAGCCAAGGGAGCAAAAAAGGAAGGCGGTGGTGGGCTAGACAAAGGGAATCGTAAATTGACTCTGAATCCGCTGCCTGCAAAACTGAAGACGAGAGAAAGAGAGCCAAACCCCAAGGGGTGCAGAGGCTGGATGGAAGATGCTTTTGCGGTAGCATGTTACATTTGACAGGGTGGTACTGGTCAGAGCTTCTGGCATCTGTACGTGCTTTCTAGATATTTGGGCATGTTTGAGCACCCAGGTTCTTTCACTAGAGTGAGCAGTGTGTCTTTGCACTTCCACTGTACCCAGCCGGGAGCACCCATCCTCCGAAGAAGCCATAAGCAGATCAGGAGCAGAGATAGAGGTAAAATTGAGGCCGGGGAACAGCAAATCCTTCCTTTGGGCTTAGTAATAAAAGAGCCTGCTTTCTCCTTCCTTTCCTGTGGATTATCCGGTGTGCGTTGCATTGAAAAGGATCCTATTAGCATTGTGCTGTAATGATCTAATTTGTTACCACCAGAGCTCAGTGATTGTCAGTGGCAGGCGAAGAGGGGAAGACAGCAGCAGGGTTTCTTGTGTTTTCCTGGCTTTATAAATAATAAGGCTACTTAGCTTTTCTATGGGAGCCTTCGCCCGCAGATCTTGTAGCGAGCTGCGGGACGCGATGGAGGTGAGAGCGAAGCGCAGACCTCCGTCATTTATCCTCCAGACATAGATCGGAGCCTCTGCCTCCGGTGTTGCAAGGGGGCACTGTGCTGCCAGGGGTATTCTCTTTCAAATGACATTGAAAACTGTGGCGTGTGATTGCGTGTGCACGCATGTGTGTGTGTGTGTGTGCGTGTAAAAAATAGGAGGTTGCCGTCATTCATTTCATAGACTTTGGGGCTGAAAGGGACCTCGGAAGATCTCTGAGTCCAGCCCCAATTGGGTAACTGCATTGTGCCTTCTGCCTCGCTCCTACAATACACGTGCTTATCTTGAAGTACACGAATAATCCCTACTGATGTGTTTTTGGGTTGGGGCCTGTCTTTGTAATGGGACTGCTTTGTGCTAGTGAAAAGCTGCTACATCCCACCCCAGATACAGTTGCATTTCCACAGCAGGTGTAGTAGTACATATGTTCTGTAGTGTACATGCCCCTTGAAGGACTTGGAGCGTTTCAGATGAGAAGAATGAGATAAATCCCATGATTTATATAATTCAGGAGTTTGGGTTTGTTTATGAGCAAGGGAGAATATATTCTCATAGTTTCATGGAAGTTCAGAAGCTCTTCCTACCCACTATAATGAAACAGTGATGTGGTAGCAGCCCTAGATTTGTGATAGCTGCATTAGTCTTGTCACAATTGTAGAGATGGGAAAACTGAGGCATGGAGAGGGGATGCCAGATGCTGGTGGCATCACATGGACTGAGCATCAGAACTGGCATGAGTCCTTGGGCATTAGGTGCCCAAGTGCAGTGCCTTGCTGTTGTACGAACACGAAGACTTCCCAAGAAGCCCACTTGTGGATAGCAGCGTTGGATCCAGTGGGGAAGCTACACTAGATACAGGCCAGGATCTGGACATGCAGTGACTGCGTATGAAAATATCTGCCCATCTAAAACATTTCATGGAATTGAGCAAGAATAATGGCAACGTCCAATTGGGAAGTGTGTTGTCCTTCAATTTAGAAACAGCTGCCCACCATTTAGAGCACAGAAACAATAGCATGTGACCCAGGTAGCCACCCACGCAATAGGAATGGCCAGTAGCAGGGGGCTGAAGAGACCAGTTCCCAAACAACCATAGGGTGATGCAAAGTCTTTGGTGGTAAGGAATGCAGTTTGGTGCCAATTAACTGATGAAATCAGGGGAAAATAAATAACCCGTACCCAGAGTGCAGCCCAGCAAACCTCTTAAGCACGTGCACAGGATGGTTCCTATTAACTGCATTGGAGCTGCTTCCCACATTTAAAATTAAGCATGTGCTTAAGGACTGGCCTGGGTGGGGGAGGCAGAGAGATCCATCAGCTCTGCCCAATGCATTTCACTCCCTGAGAAATAACCTGGCAGGATCAGTCCTGCCCCTGGAGCCTGTTTTTATCTTGGATTTCTACTAGGCAATGCAGTGGAAGACGCGGGTAATCACAGAGCAAGGCAGGGTGAGCACGGCTGGGTCAGGGTAGAACTGAGGTTACCCCCACAGCCTGTTTAGCTGCCTAGAAGCTGTGCAAAAGATGCCCAGATCCATCATGGAGCCCAGAGCCAAGCTGTGCAAAAGATGCCCAGATCAGCCCTCATCCATCGTGCTCCAAACACTGCCTGGAAAGGAGACAATCTGCTAAGCAGTCAGTGCTCTCCAGAGGGAAAACTGGTGATTCAGCACAAGCACTTAACAGTCTTGAAGCTTCCCAAAGTCCCAAAATGTAGGTTTCTTGCCCTTCATGCAGCTGCTACACCCACGCTCAGTCAGTACCATGCTGCAAGCTGGGCACGGTGCAGCCCGGTCCATGGCCATGCCCAGGAGCTGGGGACCTTCCTTGGGATGTGGGTATCAGGGCACTGAGCAGCTGGGACTGGGAAGCCTGCATTGCAATCAGGGGCTGAGCTCCAGTCCAGGATTTACTTGCTGCTCTGCAAAGGAGAAAGCACAGCTAAGGAAGCCAGCACTGGTGCCAGGCAGGTAAAGGGCTCCCAGGCTGCTGAATTCATTTGCAGAGACGAGGCGACAAACCTGGACTGGACTCAGCTGCCTCCAAATCAGTAGAGTTCTCAAATACATGGCAATACTGGGAGGCATCCTGCCATTGCTTACATTAGTGCAGTTCCATCTGATTTACACCGACATAACAGCAGAATTTGCCCCATTCAGCTGCACACAGGGAGTTACTTTGATCCACACGTCTCAAAGAGCTTTGCAAGGGAGTGTCAGTTATATCCCATGTACAGGTGGAGAAACTGAGGCACAAAGAGACAGAGCGACTCATCCCAGATCGCTCCTCGAGTCTGGGACAGAGCCATGGGCATGAGGGAATCCAGCCCCATGCTCTCCCCTGTGATTACATTACTTCCCTATTGCCATCCTGGGTGTTCCCTATAAATCTGGAGCAGATTTCAACAAGCAGATTGCAAGCGAGAGGTTCATAAAAGCAGCAGCTTGCTCTTCAGGCATGCTGCGCAGGGCTATTTCCGTACCCATCTCCCTTGTCATGATGGGAGGCTTTGTGATAGTAACACCTTGCACTTATAAAGTGACTAAGGGTCTCAAAGCACTTTGTAAACACTCCAGTCACTCCTGCAGAGATGCTACAGGGACCCCCGCCCCTCTCCCGGCAGATGAAAGCACGCGGCAGACACAGTGGCATCTGCTGATACTAAATTACCGTTGATTGTACATTGTGTGGTGTTCTCTTTGGCTTTCCCTGTGCCCCCGCAGCTTGCCTGAGCTCCGCAGTCCCAGATGCTAGGACTGTGCCAGTCTGTCTGTGTTTACACTAGCTGGGGAAGGCCCCAACTGCGCTGTGCTAGGTGCTGTGCAAACAAAGGTAGAGGGTCCCTGCCCTAAGGGGCTTGCAGATTATGCACCAGGTTAGAGGCAAGGGGTGAATGCAGGGAAGTGGGAGGAAGAGGACAACGAGGGGACATCACTGGTGATAAGCCGTGGTTGTAGCACTCCAAGTCGGCAGGTATGGATGGTTAAACAATGTTATGTTTCTTCTGCTAACTTTGCCATCTCCACAATGTCTGTCTTTTCTCTTCAACTATTCCTAGTCATAGTAA
>NW_017729015.1:13735624-13768572 GCF_001723915.1 Gavialis gangeticus | reverse complement strand
GGGGGGGGGGGGGTGAACTGTAAGGAGGGCAATGTTGTGGCCATTAGTATTTTTAAGGGGAGCAGTGTCCAGGCACGTGGCTTGGCACAGGAGGGGAGCTGGCTGCGAAACATGGCAAACGGATACTGAAAACTCATGGAGAGGACGCAGGGGTCAATGCTTGATAGCAGAGAACTGCTAGCGAGTGGGTGGGCACAGGCCAGGCAGGGTGGTCGGCTGGGCTGTGGATGCAGGGCCAGTATTGTTGAAGCACTGAGCTGGGACATTGGGCTCTGCAGCCATACTTTGAATGGCTGTCTGGGAGGTATGGCAGCATTCGTCCAGCTGGAGGAACTCTATGGGGAATCCAAGGGAGCAGACTCCATGGGGTGGACAAGAGGCTTGGGAGGGGGTCTGCACAGACCTGTTTTGGGCTGGAGGGGAAGGCCAAGAGAAGAGCCCCAAGTTCTGCTCATTTTGGGACCTCAGGGACACTCCAGGGACAGGAGATGCCCCCTTGGCAAGGCCGGCGGCAGCTCTCTGGACCACTGCCAGTGACAGCTCCCCAGCACAGTGGCTCTTCACCTGGAGCATCCCATGTTACAGCCCTGTCATGTGCCAGGTCCCCTCTCCCATGCAGCCAGAGGGGAAGGGAGGTTCATGCCTCCTGGGAACATTCGCACCCTCCAGGAGGAGATCCCATGTCTTAGACCAAGGGGGGTTCAACCCCCAGCCCTGGGTCATCTGATCTATAGGGTTTCCCATGCCTGGTGTGCTAGATTGGGCCCTGTTCTTGGTGTGTGGGGCTGGGAGGAGGTGGCACAGGTCCGCCGTCCTGTACACAGGGCTGGGCAAAGGTGGCACGGGGTCCTGAGACCCTGATACCAGCACCCAGGGGTGGGTGGGGGCAGCACAGGGCTCAATCCCAGCACATGGGAGCAGCCCAGGGCCTAATCCTGGTGTATGGGGTCCAGTCCGGCCTGTGGACCATTCCAGCACCATTCATTTGGCCCGTGGGGCCAAAACGTTGAGCACCACTGCCCCAGCCCAGTGGACGGCAGGGTTTTGCAGAGGTGGGCTGGATCTGCCTGGCTTCTGGCCCAATTGCCACCACCATAGCTGCTACTTCTCCCAGCCATGAGGTTATGCAGTGCAGCTGGGTGGCAGGGACAAACAGTGGCAGTGATGGTGGCCAAGTTGTGGGCTCTTTGTTGCCAACCTCTGCCCTAGACCAAGGGCGGCCAACCTGCGGCATGCATGCCACAAGCAGTCTGTGTACGGCACGCCAAAAAGGGAGCAGAAAGCAGAGCAGCAGATGGGGCAGGGAGCAGAAAGAGCAGCAGATATGACAGGGAGTACGGGAGAGGTCACATAAAGGAAAGCAGCAAACGGGACAAGGAGTACAGGGCAGGGAGCAGATAGCAGAGCTGCAGATTGGGCAGGGGAAGGGGATCAGCGTGGTACTCAGGGAGGCGGTGGGACTTAGCTTGTGGCACACCTGCCAAAAAGGTTGGCCCCCGCTCCCCCAGACAGCAATGGGCCTGGTTGAAAGACCCCTGAAATCAATTGGAAGATGTCCGTGGCCTGCGGCGGCCTTTGATTCGGGTCTGCGCGGTGTCAGAAAGGTCGGCCGGGACAAGAGCAAGAAAAGCAAGTGCTTGTAAAGCCAACGTGAGCTTTTTTATTTGAAAGGCCTCTGTTTGAGCACGACTTCGCCCTTTAATTTCACCACGGTGCTAAGTACTGCTTTGGCAATTACTGTCTGCTTAGCAAACGGCACCCCTGCCATGCGCCTCTGTACGGGGAGGGACAGCGCGACACGCTAACCCATTTCCTGCGTGGCACCGGCCGTGGGTGAAGGTGCACCGTTGGCTGCCAAGCACAGGTTTGCTTCCAGCTTCAGGGTCCTGCACAAAAGGCTAGTGGAGGAGGCAGCATTTACCCCTGAGACTGGCTGATTTATGGGACTAATTGACTCCTGCAGCTGAGCATTCAGCCGCCATATTATTTTCGTGGCATTTGCATTTATCCAAATGCAAATTGCTAGCAAAAAAAAGCCCTGTTGGGTTGGAGCAGCTGAGGGTATGGCTGCTGAAAGTGAGAGACCGGCTGCTGGAGAGGAGATCTTCGTGCCTGGCACTGAGCGCCCACACCTTGGGCTGAGACACCTGGGTTCCTCACCCCCTCCTTTGGGTGGATGATGTAACCTTTCCGTGCCTCAGTTTCCCAAACCACTGAAATGGGCATGATGCTTATGTGACAGGGGCCAATGCTCAATGCGAAGGCACCTTGCCAAGGCCTAAATGCTGCTTCCATGGAGCTAGCAGCATGCCAGGTTCAACTCCTGACCTTCTGGGTGACTGGGCAAACCTTGTCCCTCTCCATTTGCCAGTACAAACAGTAAGGTGATGCACCGAGTCCCTGCCACCATAACCATGTTATTTCCATTGACACAGTACAGCTGTCAGCTCCTTAGTGAGTCTTGTGGGTGCTGTTGATGGGCAGCCACACACCAAATTTCTGTTGCTCCGGATGTATTGTGGTGTCACTCGGGCAGCACTGCCTCTGGGGCTGTAACTGAGAGCAGAATTTGGGCCCAGTTTAAAATCCCTATTCCCCTTTACCAAAATAAACTAAAAAAAAAGAGAGAAGATTATTGACTCTACCTAGATTGCTAGAAAGCATTTGTTGATTGCTAGAAAGTACCTTGGGCTCAAGGCTTTCTAGCAATCCAGTGTTTCAGGTGGGAGAACAAGCCCTTGGAAGGACACCCAAGTATTGAGTCCGACTCCGGATTCAATTGGAGCTCCCAGAACAAAACAGCAGCTGTGTTTCCTGCCACCCCAAAGACTAAGATGAAAAGTCGCTCCCCCACATGCCAGCCAAGCTGCTCTACCACCCAGCGGGACACATATGTGGAGGCAGGCTCTCCTTAGGGCAGAAGGACAGAATGATTGATTCTGAGTTAAGCAGGACCTGACTGCATTTCTGAACCATAATACATAGGTCACTGTGGGGCACTACCTCTAAACAGCATCAGCCCACGTCCAGCACCCAATGCCCATGATGGCTCAGACTAATACATGGGGTAGGCACGTGGTAAGGAACTGGATGGGTGGAGTAAAGGGGAGAGGCACGGTGGGGGCTAAGTGATGTGCCCAAGGCCAGGCATCAAGTCAGTGGCAGAGCTGGGTATTGTACCCAAGTTTCCCCGAGCTCCTTTATGACCAGGCTGATTTCCCTGTGAGGGAATTGTGGGATACTGGAGAACAGAATGGGAAGGGACAATGACTTTGGAGAGCTAAAGCCCTGGGCATTAAGCTGGCGGTCAGCAGACAGCTAGAAGGGTGGCAGCGGGGGGGCAAGGCAGACCAGCCATGAAAGGGTTACTAGGGAAGCTTTGGCCCTCGTGCTCCCTGTGAAATGTCATCCTGCAGACTCAGAGCGGGGGGGAGGGCACCTCTCCCTGACCACCGGCCTCGTCAGGCCGCCTTTCCAGGGCCCCGACTAGCACCGCTGTACAAGAAAACAGCTCCTCGCTCCCCCCACGCGCCCGAAGGGCAAGGCTGCATGCCTGCGTGGAAAATAGCAGCCCAAAGGTAAATATTGAAATGCTCCCGTTCCCTGCGAGTGGGAGCTAATGAATGATATTATGACTAATCGCCCTGCTTGTCTGCGAACCTATTTCCATCCCTCTATAATTGATAAATACCCGAGTTCAGGCAGAGCCGTGTGATGGGCCCACCGGCTCCGCCAAGGGCTCATTAGCTTGTCAGGCGGAGGCAGGGAGCACCAGCGGGGTCGCTGCTTTGGCTACCCACGCGCTCCAGGCCGGCGCGGAGGAGATAGGCAGGTTCTCTCCCGCCGTCCCTCGTGGCAGGGATATGCTACAGGGGTGGGCTGGGAGGCTCCCAGGCCTCCATCCCCAGCAGGGCTCAGGGAAGAGAGGCTGGACTTGGGGTGGGTAGGGCCCCTTCACTGCTGCTTAAGCTTGGAGGTCCTCTGCCCTTCCCAGGAGCCTGAAAGACCTCTCCTTCCACCCATGAGTGCCTGCGCCTGCACTGGGCAGGACAGTCATGGCCAAGTTTGCATCGAAACTTTATAAAGAGCCAGAAACAGGGCATTCCTCTGCTGACCTCCCCTGAAAGGCTTGGCTCAGGAGGCATTTTTAGATCCTAATGGATGGAGCTATACAGGGACGGCTCCAGCACTTCTTTATGCAGCAGCTCCCTGGCTACAGTGCTGATCAGGTTTAACTCTCTCCATCTCCCCGGTCCCAGTCCCTAAGACCATGCAGACTGGGGCTTTGCTTGGCAGCTGACAGACCCTCCGCATTTAAATTGTAAGATATGCAGTGCAGGCCCCCGAGCATGAAAGCCATAGGATTGCACAACGTCAGCGGCAGTAACCCCGGGATCCCTTGGAAAGTTCTCCGTATTCGGATCGCTAGGATCATTAGTTTCCCTGGTGCGGCCCAGGTCTTGATGGTGGGCGCAACGTGAACACTGATCCATTGCCAACCATGGGGTGGAATGGGGCTGGGGAGGGGGGACACGAGCCCAGCTTGGGGAGAGGTAGCCTGGGTTCAGGTCCCTTTTTTCCCCTCAGTCCTTATAGGCAAGGGCAGCTCCCAGATCATGACACCTGGCAGCACAGGTTGGGGAGGAGGTGAGCAGCCGACAGCGGCAAAAGAACAGGTTAGGGACTATTTAGAAACACTGGGTGCATACACATCCATTAGGCTGGATGCGATGCAGCCAAGGGTGCTGAGGGTGTTGGCCATTATCTTTGAAACTCATGGCCAGGTCCCGAATGATTGGAGAAGGGCAAATATAGTGCCCTGCTCACTCTCGCCGCATTGGCAGCAGTGTGTACCCTTCAGGGGTCCCATACAAAGGCTCAGTTTCAGGCGGCTACTTCACGTAGCCCTCCAGGACCCTATGGCAGTACATCACTGTGAGGCCCCAGTGCCTCTGGCCAGCTCGGGGCCCCGTACCATTGCACAGCTCATGTGGCTGCAGGTCCGAAGAGCCTCAAACTCTCTTCTGCAAAGCAGACTGCTTCAAAAGATGGGCTTGGGAATGCTTCTTCTCCTCCCTGCAGTATAGCCTGTAGCAGGGAAGTGGGAGACATAGGGTTAAAACCCCTTCTGCAGAGGAAGGATTTGAACTTGGGGCAGAGTCTGAATTCAGTATTTTCTCCTCCCCTTTCAAAGACAGGACCACGGCTGCCTCCCTGCATTTGGGCCTGAGCCAGCAGGTGTGTGATAGACCTTAGCAGGGTGCAAGTACTAGACCGGGGTGTCCAACCTGCGGCCCGGTGGCACACAGGATGGGAAGCAGAAAACAGAGCAGCAGCTTGGGCAGGGGAAGGGGATCGGAGTGGCGCTTGGGGAGGGCTCATTTGTGGCACTTCTGCCAAAAAGCTTGGCCCCCGCTGTACTAGATCAAGGCCCTCATGAGAGAGACGGCTGGGCAGGAGGGAGCCTCATTTGTGGACCCTGCTGAGCAGAGACGAAGCTCGGTGCTGAGCTGAATTACCCGCTCTTCCACCTGGGCAGGAGGGTTCCTTCTTCAGGTCCGATCCCACAACTCCCGCTCCTCATCCCGGCCTTTCCCGGTGCAATCCAGGTGACCGCTCATCTGGGAGCAATCTGGGCTTGCTTTGCCTTGGCATCAACACTAGCGCGAGACATGGCTGAGGTCCTGACCAAAGTCCTGGGCAGCTATTTCCCACTCCCCCGCTGAATGCCTCTGCCTCACCCCATGCAAACCCCAGGCATTGTTGCACCCTTGCAGCCAAAAACCCAACCGCGTCAGCGCCTCCAAGGGAAATGGTCACCGCAAAAATGTTGGCCCTTGGCATTGATTGGATGCAACTCCCAACTGCAGCCCCGTAGCTGCTCCGGGCCCCTGGGGAACACCTGGTCCCCAGAGCAGGCAGCCATCCTTCATCTTCCTGCAGCCCTGACTGCTGCTCTCAAGAGGAACATTTTTCCAGCCACCACTTCTATGATTATAAAGTGTCTTCACTTGCTACAGAGTTAATCATTTCCTTTTCCCTGGAAAATGGATGCTCTTGTCCCGTTTCCCTTGAAATATTCATGGGGAGGGACAGCCCTGGCTGCTGGGATAGCTGCCCACCGGGTGGATACCAGGTGGGACAGACAAGGGAGGAGATGACAGGGCTGGTGCTGGAAGGGGCAGCTTGGCACAGTGAGCGGAGCCAGCCCAGAGTCACTTCTGCGGGCTGCTCCCAGCTCCGCCGTTGACCATGCTGTGTTGTAGTTGGCAAGTCACTACCATTCTTTCTGCCTCAGTTTCCCATCTCAAGGGACAATGGAAACCATGGAGCATGGAGCCATTTTGTCTTCAGGCTCCGATCTGGCCTAAATTCATGGACGATTGGGCCAAAAGGGACCATCGTGGTCCATCAGCCTCGCCACCTGCGTGACACCGGGCCTTGATGCATCCTGGATTAATCACTGAGCCAGAGCAAGAGGAGGGAAAGCATCTGGTCTCGAGTAGAGAATCCACCCTCGCCCTCAGTATGTGGCTCCAGGGGTTAATTACCTAAGATCCGTGGCTGATTTCTGTTTCAAATGCCCGGCTTTGACCCCCCATGGTTGGACCTCCAAATCACTGCTACTCACAGACCTCTCTTCCCCTGGAAGGAACCAGGAACTGTCACCCCTGAAATCTCCCCAAATTAATTAAACCCAGGGAGTCACTTGATACTACACTTGCCTGCATTGCTCGAAACCTCCTCCCATGCGCAGTCCTCACATCCCAATGGGACAGTCTCCTCGTAACATTTGCTTCAGGCCTGGTACGGAAGTAGGAGAATAGAGGCAGGCAAACTTCTGGACACTGCTGGCTGCAAACCAAGCTTAGGCCTTACTCTTGCCAACCCGCCTCAGAGAGTTTGCCATCATCTCAATCCCGTTTCTCCCGGGTAGCATCGTCTCCTAGCTGAACCAACAACCCTGCAGACACATGGTGACCTGGAGCCTGCTCGGTGTTGATCCATTGGCACCCAAGTGATTTGGGTGCAGCTAGCAGCGGAGCCCAGCCCGAGCAGCAAGTCCTCTGCGCGCGCGCTTCTTTGCAAACGCAGCTCGAAAAAATTAATTACGGCTGTTGGGCGCACCTGTGCAAACGCCCCTGTCGTCAGCTCTCACTTCGTAATTAATGCTGTTCTTTGAGGGCTTGCTGCCTACCGCGCTCCAGGTTTGCGTGCCCGGTTGTTTGAAGTGTTCATAAGTGATTGCAGTCAATACTTCGGGGCCCTGGCAGAGATCAGAGCCCTGCTGCGCTATGTGCTAAACAGAGAAACAAACTCATCCAGGGACAACACAGGCACAGGTGGGAGAAGGGAGTTATTGGGTAATATTTCCAGCGTCTACGTTATTTAGGGCATGGGCAGTCATATGAATCAAGCGCTTGGAGTCCCAGCCTCATTCAAAGCATTTCTACTTTGGAGTGTGTGAGGCCTCTGCAGGCTGACACCGCTCAACACATGCCAGAGCTGATGGACATTTGACCGTGTTTCCTGCCACGCAAGGCTGGCTTACGTCAGGAGGGCTGAGCAGATCCACAGTGGGATCAGGAATAGATCCGTAGGGTCTCCCTGCTGCTTATCTCCTCCTATTAAAAGACTTAAGTCCCACGTTCAAAAGTGACTTTGGGTCAGATTCAGTATACCCCATAAAGTCACCAAGGGGAAAGCTGGAACCTGATGTTACGTACGTACTCTCCCTGTTCAGTACATGGTGAGAGTTACACACCTCTGAATGGGACCCACTGCAGCCTGGAGCCCTCTTCTGAACTCCTCTGCCTAGAGATGCACAGAACAGGGCTCATGCTTTTCTTTTAAAACATGGCAGCTGGCATCGGTGACACCACTGCCGGCCTTCCTGCTCTGGGGTAATAACCACGTGTCAAGCATTTGCCCTGAAAGCAAGATCCCTGGGTTCAAGTCCATCCTTTGCCACCAACAGGCATCTCCCCCTTGCCCTGCCCCAAAGGCTGGGCTATGCTGGGGTGCGGGGACGCTATTCCACAGGGAAATGCAAGTGCTATGGATCTGTAAAGAGAGAAGGACTGTATATGCGAGAAGAAACACTTGTATGGGAAAGGGTGGTCCTGGGTTCTGGTCCTTATTCTCCAACCCTAATTTGGGGGTTGGGCTAGATGGCTTCTTGAGGCCCCTTCCAACCCTAATTTTCTATGATTCGATGACTGCTTCTGTTTTTACTCCGTGGGCATTTAAGGTAACGTACAGAAACCGTTCTGGGAGCAGGGGCTGGAAGGCAAGACTCGCCCCAGCCCCTTCCAGCAGCTCAGTTGCAGTGTCACGCTGTGTCTGCACCCTCTTTATCCAGTTGGATGAATCCTGCACGGGGGTCCAGTTTAAGCAGGGAGGGAAGCAGACATGGAAACAAGGTGTAAAGGAGACCAAAGGACCCTCCCGAGGTAGAGTCAGATCTTCCAAGTCCTCCTCTAAGCTAAGGCCTTCCCCATGGTCCCAGCATTGGCATGAAGCAGGAACGCTCTCTGAGAGGTGTATCCCCCTTTGCCTCCCCTTGTACCACACCCCAAATACCTTGGGGCGCTAGCACCACAATGGCTCCAGATGAGCCGGGAGGATCTCCCTCCACCTTTGACAAGACTCACTTCTGGGCCCAGACCAAACACACAAGGTTACAACCCAGAGAGGGGTGTTTAAATCTCGGAGGGTTACATGGGAGGCTGGGAGCTGAGCTCTTAAGCCAGGCTGCTCTGCAAGTCTGGGGCCTGATCCTGTGGTTGAATCTGCATGGGCAGGATCCCACCCCTGCATGGATCCCTATGGACTTCATTGCGACTCAGCAGCATCTGTCCACAGGAGCGGGGCATCAGTAATAGCATCTGTGCCTGCGTGGTCATATTATGTTTTCCCCGGTGACTTGGTCTCGCTGAGAGCCATGAGAGCTGTTGGCTGGCTTAGCTCATCAGCACAGCACGGATTAGATTTAACAGGGTCTGGTAGATGGCATTTGTCACAAAAATATGAAAGCGCAGAGGAGCGCGCACAGATAGCAGTTCCAGGGAAGAGACACGGTTGCAGTTTTGAGCAGTAATTGGGGCTTTTGGTGCAGCGAGGGAGGCGTGGGGTCATTATCGTGTGTGCGCGCTCGCTTGTCTGGCCTTGTTAATTAAAACAAATCTCTGCCACTTCCTGCACCATTTGTTCCCAGCCTTTTGAGGATGGATCTGGTACGTGTGAAAGTGCAGGGCTCATTCGAGCTAGGAGCCCTGTGGGGAAAGTGGATGGAAGTCCCTTCCCCCATATCCCCAGGCTCTAACAGTCTCCCTCATACTCCCCACCGGTCTGCCAGGGCCCCTCCAACCCACCCTGCAGCCTCCCTTGCTCTTCCAGGCCCCTCCAGAGCATGATCTGCTCTATTTTTGGGGTGTGGGCAGCACTGCAGGGACCACACCAAGTGCACTGTACCCCTTTTCTTCCTGGTGACAGTGCAGTACTTGCACCTCCTGAGAGGAAAGGCGTGTGTTTCCAAGCTACCGCGCTGCCAAGTTCTCTCTTATTGCTGGATCGCGTCCACCTACAATTCACAGCCGTGATGAGCAGGGCTTGGACCGGTGCAGCTGAAGCATACGGGCCAGGAGAGGCAGCCTGCTATAAACTGGCACCAAGGCAGCCCATCCAGGAGCGAGGAGCTGCTGCGATCAGAAGGTGCAGCGTGGGCCACAGCGCCAAGGAAAGGGGCACCCAGGGCTGCCCTTTGCTTCTGTGTCCAGCAGCCCCCAGACCTCTGCACTGTCCACTGAGGCTAAGCTAGAAGCAATGACCAGCAGGGATGGATGGATGGGCCAATTTTACTAAGGGCTTTGAAACCCCGTGTAAAACTGTGTCTCCTGAGGAATAATACTGCCGCCTGCCTGAAACCACCCACCCCTTCCTGCCTTCTCCCACCAAAAAAATACCACTCCACCAAAAAAATACCACTAGCAAAACCAACCTCGCAACCCACATGCATGTCAAGATGAGGGGCTTTCCGTCCGAGTGAAATGCAGCCACCTCTGGGGTAGAACCAGGCCACTGCTGTAGCATTGCAAAGTCACTCTAGTCTACAATATCTGTCATCTGAGAAGCGAATGTGCAGAAATGTAGCAAAGTGGAACAAGGGAGGCAGGACCCTGGACACCTGGGTTTGCAGCAGGCTTGGTTTAGGGAGAGAAGGGGAGAACTGCAGGAGATTTTTAGTGACTGTCACTGGGCTTGGCTCTTCCAGTTTGAAAGCCATGAATGCAGAAGCTGCCCTGAGCTCTGGAGGTTTGCAGCTTGGGGCCAGGAGGCCTCCCCATGCCCTGGCCCCCAGAGTGCATCCAGGACCATTGGCCGAGGAGGTGTCCTGGGAGCAGGGCTGGCAAGCCCAGTCAAGATGGCAGGATGCGCGTGTGCAAGCCGCTTTCCCGTACTGCAGGCTTTCATTCTCCCCTGACAATTGCCATTGCAAAGCTGCTCGGCTGACGTGCTTCGATAAGGTTTCCTACACACAAGCCCTCCCCCACACCCTGCCAGCCCGGGTGAGCGCAAGCTGCCAGCTTCCAGACTTCTCTCCCCATCCACATCCCTAGTGCCTGGGGGGCCAGAACCCCCCCAAGCTGCGGTAGCAATCACACTGCGTCTGTGAGCCTCTGCCAGGGGACCATGGGGACCAGCTGGAGGGATGCCACATGCAATGCACCAAGCTAAAGCCCCTGTGCTCACCCAGGACTGCCCTTCCTGCAGTGCCAGGGGACCAGCACCTCTCCTGTGCGGGAGCCAGGGCCCCTCTTCAGTCAAGTGATTCACACCCTTCCTGGGGCCCTGCAGTGCCAATCCTGCCGGGGTCTTGGGGTTTGCTTAGAAGGGCACGTGATAAGCTTGGTTTGGGCAGATCTACATGGGGCTGAACTTTCTGCCTTTCACACCGAGTGGCAGGCTTGAACCCAAGTGCAAGCCAAAGTCCTGAATCCTGCCCAGGGCTGGGGGTAAGTCTAGGAGCAAGGCTGCCAGGACTCTGAACATCTGGAGCCAGATGCTTTCTAGGGCAAGGCTGATCTCAGTTACCGCCTGAGCTAGGACTGAGGACGTGGGGGTTCAGTTCTGAGCTTTGCCACCAACCCCCTACTTGGGCAGGTCACTTCAGGGCCTCAGCTCCCCTCTCTAAAGCAGAAGTTACGATCCATCCAGGTTGCATGCACTCAGAGGCAGGGACCACGTCTTGGATGGGACCCAGTGAAGCAAGTAGCAGTCGCATCCTCTTTTGAGGTTTACAGACCAAAGCCCTGGGGAAGTTTCCCTGTGATGGGGCCGCACCATAGAGGTCACTGCCCAACTCCTGCTCCCTTGGTCTTAAAGCAAGTGCCACCAACAGCTCAAAAAGCAATGCCCCTCTGCCATAAGTGCAGGCTTCCTTTCCACGGTCCTGCCTATTCCTCCTGCAGTGCAGAGGGAAGCTCCCTTTGCAGGCCTGGGTGCTGCGCCATGTTGCTGCATGGCAAAACATAACCCACTCCTCTCGTCTCCCCACAGAGCAGACCTCACCCAGGAGTCCCCAAGACGGAGAGCAAGTAGCCGACCATGTTTAACGGGGAGACGAGCTCCTCCTCGGCGCGGAACGTGGTCCGCAGCTCCAGCATCAGTGGCGAGATGTACAACATCGAGAAGAGCAACGGGGGCAACGTCGACTCGGCCAGCATCACCTCCAACAAGAAGAGGCGCTCCAGCCTGGGCGCCAAGATGGTGGCCATCGTGGGGCTGTCGCAATGGAGCAAGAGCACCCTGCAGCTCAACCAGCCAGGTAGGAAGATGGGGCAAGGGGCAGAGCTGGGGCAAGGGGGGGAGGTCCTTGCTCCACATTGTTGGAGTGTGTCGGAGCAGATTCGATTAATCAAGTCTGCTGGGGCATGGCAATTACTGCGCTCCAGCAAACTCCAGTGTCATGTGTATTAGCATCCCTGTGCTGAAAAATGGCAGCGGGGGCATTTAAGTAAAGCTCATTTGACAAGCTTTAGTTAAAGTACCCCCGCCGCCATTTTTCAGCATGGGGACACTGATGCACGTGATGCTCCAGGTGCTTTAATAGAGTGGCTCTCAGAGCCGTTCTAAATTAAAGCACCCCCTCTCCCCCCCAGAGCACACGTACAAATGCCCCTTATAACCGCAGCGAGCACCATTTGGTTCGGTAGTTCCCTTACGGGGCAGTGCGGGCCCATGCTAGCGTTGCATTGCCTTTCCATTTATATCTGGGTTTTCGGGGCACTCTGCAATCTCCAGGCAGGGTCCAATTACCGGGGCCCATCAGTGGAGCTTGGACTGCAGGATGGGAGTTGTGTTGTTGAAGAGTTCGAGAGGAAATTTAGGGCTAAATCCTGAGGTTGGCATCTCTAGGGGGAAGCCCCCTGCTCTGCTCCTACACTGCAGCCAGCACTACAGGACCTTTCTATTGTGCTTTGAGCAACAGGACTAATACCATATTTTCTTGAATAGAAACATGCACCTTACTTTTTTCTCCCTAAAAATCAGATGCTGGAAATTGGGCTGTATATTATAGGAGAGGAGATACAGTCACAGCAGTTTCTTTGGGCTGGGAGAAAGTGAAAGTAACTCTGTACTTGGTGCTCCATGGGGAGAAGAGTGAGCAAGCCAGGTGCCCTACCTGCTGCTACTTAGTTACTTACTATAAAAAAAAAAAAGATTTCCCCCCCCCTTCATTCTGCCCTTCAAAATGAAGGTGCATATTTTATTCTGGAGAACATTGCATGTGAGAAAATATGGTATTTTTGTCTCCCGTTTCTTCTCCTGCCCTCTCCCTTCCCCGAAAAGCTTAGACATTGGAATGGCTTGTTCTAGTCGGGCATTTTCTTTTACATCATGTTGCTCCGGGACAGTAGCAAGGTTGTGACTGTTCATCCCCCAGTCTCAAACCAGTTCCCCCTGCACAGAAAACCTTTACTCCAATTGCAAAAGAGCTCCGTTGCTCCAGGAGAGAGAAGTTGCTAAATTCAGTGGGAGTTTTGCCAAGACACATAGTGAGAACATTTCTCAGGATCTAGCCCCCTTTTCATCTAGCTGTAGTTGCTTCTCACTGAAAATCTAATAGTAAATGTATGTTAAAGGAGGAGGGAGGAAGATAATGCAGAGGGGGGAAAAAAAATGTCAAAATGTTCCGGCTCAGGGAAATTTAAGTGCTTAAAATAGATTTTTTTTTTGTTTGTTTAAAGAAAACTGGAAAGCCCATTTTAGTCCCAGCATTTTCAAGTATTACTTTTTTTTTTTTTTGTAATTTTGGTTCTTCTTGGCATTTCTTGGCTCGGTAAAGAGATGTTATATAAAGAGGAGTTAATTTGGAGCTTGCAAGCCTTGCACGTCGGAGAGGTTTCTGAAGGGTTATAATTATTCCCGAGCCAGGCAAAGAGCATATCCAAAAAAAAAAAAATAAATAAAAATAAAACCCCAACAAAAAAACAAAGCTGGGCAAAGCCCCACCAGGGGACAACAGAGCCCAGGCCTCCTGAAGGGCCTGAGAGGGAAGAGAAACTGGAAAGATTGATCCAATTCATGCACCAAGACAAACAGTCTTGAAGAAGCCAATGCTGATGGCAGCTTCCACCCCCAGAACAGGCAGGGCTGGAGCCATGTGTTCAGGGGGGCTGATGTGCCAAGTTTGTCAGTGCACATGAGTTTCTTACAGAGGGTGCAATGCCTCTTCCGAGGAGGGCTAGCATGACGGTCACCTCCGCACCACCTAGAGACCCATGGACACCCAAAGGTGTTGACGCATCAATAGGTGCTGTGTAGTCATACATTGGGTGAACTCCATCCCATCCTCTGCCCCCAGCCACCTACTTACATGCACATAAAGAGGCCTTCTTGAATGCAGCACTGTTGCCCCTGCAGTTTTGCAAACAATTTATGAGGCTGCAGGAAAAAAAAAAATGGAGCCCTAAAAGAGTTTTCTGGGCCAGCAGATCTAAACCGACAGCAATGGGTCATCCTGTCCAACTCCCAGCCCCCACCTAGACACACATACACAATCCCCTCCAGCACTGCACCCCACCTTCCCCATCTTTTGTACTCAAGTCTCTGTATTTCATAGACATTAGGGCTGGAAGGGACCTCGCAAGGACATCGGGTCCAGCCCCCTGCGCAAGGGGCAGAAAGTCAGCTAGGGTCAAAGGATCCCGGCAAGATAAGCATCCAGATGTTTCTTGGAAGTGTCCAGAGTATTTGCTTGCACCACCTCTGGGGAGTCTATTCCAGGCCCTAGAGACTTGGACAGTAAAGAAGTTTTTCCTTATGTCCCGTCTAAAATGGTCTTGGAGTTTGTGACTGTTGGTCCTGGTCATCCTTTGGGGCGCTCGGGTGTGCATCAGGATCTGGGAGAACATCTGTTCACCACTGATGTACTTATAGGCTGCCACCAAGTCCCTCCTGAGCCTTCGCTTCTCCAGGCTGAAGAGTCCCATGGCTCTCAGACTCTCTTCATAAGGCCTGCTCTCTCGCCCTCCGACCAGGCGCGTGGCTCTCCTCTGGACTCTCTCAAGCTTCTCCACATCCTTCCTGAATTCGATACGTGGCTCCGTGCATGTCCTTTCACAGCTTCTGATGAAGGGAGCTCACACTCACAAAAGCTTATGCTACACATCACTGATTTAGTTAGTCCACACAGTGCAAATCTACCCTGCACAGTGCCAGGAAGGAAAGCCTCTCTGTGGCTGAGCCCAGAGCTCAGCGTCAGCAAACAGACAGCGCGTGCCTGCTTCGCTCCAGCCAGTGTAACACAGATATGCCACTTCCATTAGACCTGCTCCTTCAAGGGGATGATGGGTTGGTACACAGCATCCCCGGTCCCCCGCAGGAGGATGCGATGGGCCCCCCCGGGACGCTGCCCTGAAAATATTGAAGCTTTCAGCACCATGGACAAGCATCAGCGAGGAGGCAGGGAGCCGCTAAGCAGGCAGCAGATGTTCCTGGAGTTCAAGGGAAGGTGCTGGGGCCCGTTCCCATGATATACAGGGGGTGGCGAGAGGGAGGATGAATCATGGAAGACATCACGCCTGGTCTGGCAACAGCATCGCCCTGCACAGCTGCTGCGTGCTGCTTTCACCCCCTCCCGCTTCGGTGTCTCTCCAGGCCAGGCCTCCCCCTCTCCCTCCAGTATCCACTCCAGCAAGGATGGCTCCTCAAAGAGTCATGCCTAAAATTCATCTAAGCCTGGGCCCGAAGCAAATAGAGACCAGCTGCTATTAAATAGAGCCGCTGCCACAGGAAAGTAGGGCTGAAAGAAACCTCCAGGTGTCACCTAGCCCAGCGGTTCCCAAACTCTGACAGATCACATGCCACCAATTTAAAATGATTCAACCTTAAGTGCCACCAGCACTTTTTTGTCACTTCAAGTCATTATAATAAGTCTGTTAATGTGTACTGCTCACGGGGTGTCTGCGTACCGCTGGCGGTACCCAGACTACAGATTGGGAACGGCTGATCTGGTCCAACCCCCTTCTTGAGACAGGATCACCCCAATCCGAACCACCCCATACAAATCCTTGTGTAGTCTATTCATAGACCTACACAGAAATCAATCCCGTCACGCAGCTATGGGGCACGTTGCCTAAAGGCACCAAGAGCAATATAACCCACCCTGTCCTTTCTTCCATTCAGATGGTTGTATAGAAAGGCCCTGGCTTGGGCTCTTAGTGCTGGGTGGGAAGTGGACGGACAAGTGCCCACATCACTAAACCCCCCTCCTACATCTGGCACTAGTTTGACCTCCTAGGTCAACTAAGTGGGACTGAATTCCCACCACTGGGCTTCTAGATCTGAGTCAGGGCGTGCTCATGAGGCACTGTAGGGGAAGTTCACCACACGTGCCAGGTGGCCTTTTTGTCTGGGGCACGCCTGCTCAGCACCTTTCCCCAGCCCTCCTTTTCTTGTTGCTAAGGTTTTGGCTTAAAATACAGAAATTGCAAGACCTTGTGTGTGCAGATTGTGTTCACGTCCCAGGGGTCTGCCCAAGTCGGTTCAGAATAGAAGCGTTCAAAGAGGTCCTCGCGTGCCCACCCTCAGTGCAGTATCCAGACAGCTTGCAATGCTTGATGTGCTCATGTTCACACACCCCTGTGAGGAAAAGAGGCGCTGTTGTCCCAGTTTAGCAGGTGGAGAACCAAGGGCCCAGACAGACTGACATGCCCCAGGTCATATGTGAAGGTTGTGGCAGGGCAGCAGCTTAAATCTGAATTTCCCCCAAGTCCTAGGCTGATGTCCTAACTGGCAGGTCATCTGGGCTGCTTCACAGGGTGGAGGCCACATCAGATTTAATATGACCCAGTAGATAGACATGGGGAAGAATAGGGCATTGGATTAGCAGCCGACGTCTCTGGGGTCCCCCCTCTCCTCCAGCGGCTACTTCCTGCACCTGCGCCAGGGCAGTGCAGCAAGGGGAGCCAGGGGTGAGTCCAGGCCACGCACACAGCTGTGCAGAGGGGAAAAAAAAAGAAAATTACACCCACATGGGGCAACAGTGAGGGCAGCGGAAAGGAGAGGGTAACACACTGCAATGGGAGGGAGGGAAGAAGGGAATTGTGCCCATGCAGTGCAGAAATGGGGGTGGGGGGTGCACAGTCCAGCAAAGCAGTGGGTGTGCAGAGCATTGTGTGCATGCATGGGGAGCATCTGTATGGCTCAGTGACCCAGGGCTCACCTCACCCCTGCTGGTGTGGCCCCCAGTGGCTTCAAACTTGGACAGCCCCGAGTTAGGAGGCCCATCTCACAACCTTGCTCTAAGGGGTTCAAGGCCAAGAGGAGCTGGTTAAAAAGTTGAGGCTTTTTATTTAGGGGGGGAAAGAGATATTCAACTCCTGCTTTATCTATAGAGATTGTCAAGATAAGCAAGGGGCGGGGTGGGAAAGAGGGGCCACTCACTGTGGCTGTGCACTAGGCTGCGATAAGTCATGCTCCTACCAATGCATTTCATGGGAAGGCAGAAGGGAAGCACTGACAAGCTGTCTCACTTTCATGCTCAGATAGATTTGACCTTGAACGCCGGTGCCAGAGATCAGTAACCCATTAGAGATTTCCCCCAGCTGGGCTCCTGCAGGTCAGCGATACACAGCCCAAGCAGAACCTCTCCAGCCCGTTTCTCCTGCACCTTAGCACCGTCCCGCCGTCAGACTGCCACGGTTTGAAAGAGGAGATCACACCCTCCAAGACAGAGGGAGAGTTCCCTCATCCCATTACTCATCGCTAGCTCACACTTACTCATGCGAGTGGTCCTACTGAGCCAGCCCTCCACTCGCCAGACAAATCTGATCCACGCCAGGCATTTCCAAACACTCACATGCACAGGGAATGGGCATCAAGCCATCAGAAGTGCCAGCTCCTGGCTGTCTCTCACCTCCAGTCCACACCTTGCCATCCGTCACGCTGTCTGCCTCCATCTGCCATCACACACTGACCCTTGAGACACTTGGCACCAGCACAGATGTAACTGGGAGTAGAAGGGGAGACTTTGTTGATCAATTAGTGTCACAGCCCTGAGTAGATGTAGTGCCATCGCTGCTTTGCAGCTTCCAGCCCTCCTCTGTATCTCAGGGAAGATAATTATGGGTAATGAAACTTTATCCGCCTGGGCTGGAAGTGTTTCAAATCCCTGAGCAGTGCCAGGTATGCACACGGGGGAAGGAAAAAGTCAGTCTTTGAAGCCTCCCATAACCTTTTACTAACTCCTGGGAGATTTAGGGAGCTCTGAAGCCCCCTCCTGCACTTTCAGCCCTTCCCCCCCCCAGTTACCAAGAGCGGTTTCCTGAAGACAGGAACCCAGCAACCACGTACGTGCTTCGCTAAGGGCAGCAGGCTGCAACCCGGACTAGCTGGCCCATTACCCGACTTGTGCCCAGCTCTGCCGGAAGTGGCAGGAAAGCTTTGCTGAGAAGGAAAGGCTTGTAACAAAACCAGCATAAGAAAATATTTTCACCTTTGCAGGGAAGCAACATGCTTCTTCAGGGGACCTCCAAGGCCTGGCAACTACCAAAAACCACCTCCAGCCCATCTCAACCGAGGGCTGATTGGCAGGCAAGCAAGAACGATGCAGATTATATACTGTCCTCCTTCCCCAAACTTGTCCTGATTGTTTGAGAGAAGAAAAGAGAGGAGCCTGGCTCTGGTTTCAAGCCCCAACCTGCAGGTTTCAACCTTTAATTGCCTGCTCTTAGCACTTCTTGCCGGCTCTTAAAGCACCTGTGCAGCCCAGGATGCAAGGTCACTCGCTGATTTTAGATATTTGACTTTCTTTTTCCTTCCTATGGGCTTCCCATGAGATCTGAGAGTGACTGATCAGCTCCTCTTTTCTTCTGAAGTCAGGAACCAAACTGTAGGCACCACCAGTTATATATATATAAAGCAGAAAACAACCCAGTTGGCCACCTGTTAGACCCAGTAAACCCTAGTAAAGGTTTTCCATGAAAACTGAAATGAAAGTTTTTGTTCCAAAATTTTTCATGGAATTTCCCACCTCTTCCCTCCACTCCCTGCTACCCCCTGCCCCTCCTTGTCAGTGGAAAAACTGAACTTTTGGTCACTTTTTCTTTTGCATTTTTGAACAAATACCCAGAGTATTTTGAAAGAAAAGAAATTCCACGCACAAAATATTGCCACAAATAATTTACCTTTATTTATCTACTTTTATATATGGGGGGAAATGGTGAGCTGAAGAATTGCAATACACAACTGTCACAGAGAGCAGACTTATGCTGTGTGAGGGTCTGGTTTCTAATAACATCCACTGCATGGGCTGTGGTTTCTCACCAAAAAAAAAAAAAAAAAATCACCAAATTAGGCAAATTGCTTCATTTCCAAAAAAAAAAAAAAAAAAAATTGGCAAAGTCCAACCATTTCATTATGACAAATTGGAAAGAAAACATTTTGATTTTTCCTGCGGCAGTAACATGCCAGGACTAAATTGTCCTAACTCGAATAAAACATTAAAACAGCGAGATGAAAAAAAAAAAGAAAGCCAAACAAAGTATTTCATTTTGGCTAAAACAAAATGTTTCATTTGACTTAAACAAACCCCCCCTTTTTTTGGCGTTTTCAGCCAGAAAACTGGATGATTTTCATGGTGACCCAGATTTTATTTTATTTTTTTTTGCTTTCAATTTTTCTTTTTCCATTTGTCAGGGAACCAAACATCCAGTTCTTCACACAGGTCCACCCTGCCCAATTTAGGGTGCTAGCCTGTGATTTCCAAGCCCCGTGGTCCAGGTTTCCAGTAAAACCTTGCAAAAGCAAAAGTGGAAAAAACCCCAGCCTTTTCCTCCCTCCCAGGAGGCTGTGAGGATGAACTCATTAAGGATGCCGAGGTGCTCACCTCCTATGGTGACGAGGGACCCAGAAATACCAGAGCGAGATAGAGTTATCACAGCTGCTGGTACCTTGTTCCATTTAACAGAAATGAAGACCGAGTCCCCGGTGACAGGCAAGTTTATCCCCACCTCCGAGCAGCAATAGATGAAGGTATCAAATGCTCGCTGGCAGGAGAGAGGTGGGCACGACATCCCATTGTCAAGTGATGGGCATGACGGGGGTCTCCCGTTGTGGCCCTGGGGAGAGGGCAGAGAGCCCATGTCCCCTGAGTGCCAGTCGAGTGCTCTAAGCAGCACTGGAGATAGTGGAAGAAAAGGACCCGCTCTGCCATTAGCCCCATTGGTAGCTTCTCTTTTCATGCCCTGCCCAGCCCCCAAGGGAGGTGGGTGTTTTTCCAGCAAGCAGGAGATGCTGGTCATATGTGGGCTGGTGGCATTTGGAGACTGGCCCACATTCGGTGTCTAGTCAAGGGAGATGAATCATGAATTACTGGGATTATCTGCCATCTCCGATCAGCTCACTGTCTCATCTAGCTTCCTGCCTCTGACACCGGGCGATGCCTCGAGCTCCTGCAGAAAACAAAAGCGTCTCCTTCCACCCCCAGTCCCTGAATGCACCCGGGCAGTGGTGCAATGCAGTACGTGGCAAGAGGAGAGGGCAGGTTTCTTCTTGACCTCCGCAGTAATCAGGTTAGGTCCCGAAGCATGAAACTGGTTTGGCCGTATCATCGTCTTCGCTTGCATCGTGACACCTACCAGCGGTCCCCAGTGCCTGAAGGAGTGTGGTCCTTCAACGGGGTTTGGCCGGGACTGCTCGGGCCAGCCTGGGATGTAGGAAGGCCCATCCTCACCTGCGTGGTAGCCTAGGCTGGGCAAGTCAGTCTGCAGAGAGGGATCCACACAGGATCTCTGAACTGGCAAAATATAATGAATGCAAAATGAAGGGGTGCTTCCCTGGCACGAGTTGATCCAGAGTGTCTCTTATATGGATCCACTCTGTCTCATCATCCACGGGTTTCATTCAGGGGTAAACTGCTCCAGTTCAGCTTCAGTGCACTGCACGATAGAGGTTGTATCACAGGTAGAGAGGAGAGACGAAACAGTTGCCGTGGATCGGCGGATCTGCAGTCATTCACCCCACTTTTAACTGGGATAATTTGTCTGTCCGCACCCCGAGAGAACAACGGGGTCTGTGCAAATGTCCTGCAGCTTCGGGAGAGACCCCCCCCTTTTGCAACCACCGAAGTCCTCTTTAACACAAAAGTTATTACTGACTCCTGGTGGGACGATGGGCAAACCGTACCCCCACCTGGGGCTTTGTTTTTCCATCTGGAAAATGGGGCTAGTGACACAAGCCACTCACTCTCAGGGGTCAGGAGCTTGGTTCAGCCCTGTTTACAGAGGGTGGGAGATGTGCAGAATGAGTGTGCTGGGGGCTGGATGGGCCTTCGGGGACAGCAGGGAGTTGGGTGGGGAGATGGCACAGAGCAGGCTGGCTCCCATCTCCTCCCTTTCAGCCACTGGAGCCTAAGCCTCTCCCATAGGGTCTGAGCGCCTGGGGCCAAGAAGAGAACTGGGCCCTTTCTTTTCTCAGGGTTACATGCCAGCACCTTCACTATGTCCCTAAAGTGTCAGGGATGAATTTGACCCATCCCGGGCTCCAGTACAAGCAAAACCTTGCTACACCCTATGGAAATCAGGACCCCGATGCTTCTTTCCCTCGCCCCCGAAAGACCCATTTCAGTCTCTCGGGTGCGCTGCTCCCCCTTGTTCTGGGGTAGATGGGAAATGACCCCGCTGAAGCCCAGGGCAGGGCCATGCAAGCGAGCCAGGCTGGAAGTAGCAGGAGTCGTTTGCTCTGGCACAAGACGCTCCCTCGGCCAGCGCCTGCTCTCTGTCACGGCACAGCCGGGCACGTGATGAGCCGCGGACCAGGTCCACGGGCAGCCGAGGGATGCCAGAGCAAATTAGTGTTAGCGAGGGCAAGAAAACAGATGGGGGGGTAGGGAGGAAGGGATGGGGAGGGGTTGGCATGGCAACCTGTGACCAAAGCGGGAAGGTGATGGGGGAGGCGAGTGCGAAACACAGATGGGGCTGATCTGGGACCAGGTGAGCGGAGGGGAGCAGTCTCGTGTGGCTCTGCCTGCTTTCTCAGCTGCTTATTATCCCCGCCCGGCTGCATGGGTTTTCCATTTGCTTGGTCTTGCTCCCCTGTTTCCTTCCCTTGCTCCAGCTCCCCATCTCCTCCTTCCTCCTGCTGCCTCAGGCTGCAGCACCTGAAGCAAAGCCAGGCCCCGTGGCCCTCCTCCTGTGGGCTGGGCTGGGCTGCAAGGGCTCCTGCCCCTCAAGGCCAAGGAGGAGGCTGTGGCAGAGCCAAAGGGGAATGATAGCCAGGGCTCGTGTTAGAGGGCAGGGGCATTTCCAAGCCAGCGGCTTGGGACGGTGGGCGATGGCTTCCACTCCTGTCAGCACACGGGAGAAGGTACGGCTCCTTCCCTGGCCCTGGATCGCTCCTCGGTTGCAACCTTTGGGATGTCTATCCCACCCCACTGCCAAAATCCACGGCTCTCAAGTGGCAGATCAAGGGTGTCCTGAACTCCTGGAGCACTGGGTTTTGCTCCTGCGCTGAGGCATGACACCACCTCTGTCCCAGCCATGGATGCCCCGGGCATGTCTCACCTGTCTCCTCTGGGGCCTGGTCCCACCTCCACCTCCTTGCCCCTGAGCCAAGCCTCAGTCTCCCTGCCTCAGTCTACAGGGGGCCTGCACTGAAAAGTGAAGTCTCTGGCTCTGAGTTCAACTCAGACCGGGAAGTTCGAAGGAAATCCATCGAAGAGAAAGAAGCTCCCTGGAGATGCCAGGGGGCCAATCCCCCTGCCGACACCAATGGACACCAATGGGACATGGGGCTGGAGCTGAGATCCAGAGCCTGGGTGGGCTTGGATGCCCTCTGACTTCCCTCTTCCTAGCAAATGGTGACTGGGAGATTCCCCCCCAGTCTCAAAGGGGACATCCTGGAGTATACCCTACCCATCCAGTCCCACTGCAGTAAGGCCAAAGTCTGCAGGAGCAGTTTCATTTGCCCACTTGAGCAGCCTTGCTGTTGGCAGAAGCATGCGTTTCCTCCTTTATCAGCTAGGGGTACCACTTCCAGCTCACAGGCATATATGACCTTGCTCCCAGCACACATGCTAAGGGACAACCCAGCCAGCGGGACGCTGCTCCCTGGGTGGAAGGGTGGCTGGGGTCAGACTCTTTCCACTCGTCTCTCTTCCTCTGCCTGAGTGCTGATGTTAGCTCTCGATGCATCCCTGTCTGACAAGAGGGTGGAAAAAGTGGGGAAACTGAGGCACACAGGTGAACGGGCCAAGGTCAGCGGAAGGGATATAAGATTCCTGCTCATTTGCTACGCCCAGGAGAGAGCGCTTCATTTTACCTCTCGCCAAGGCTATGCGTCCCCCTCCAGCACTGTCCCTGAGCTGCAGGAAGGCCAAGTATCCCAGGCTGGGCCGAAGGGGAAGAGGAGGCAGCTGTCTGGGGTGAGGAGCAGTCACAGCCACAGCCAACAGGATATAGCACTAAACAACTTTTGGTTGCCCAATGATCCCATCTCCTTACTCATAAACCTGTGCCACCAGGGGAAGGCTCCGAGGCCATGCAGCGTGCGTGCTCAAGGCGATGCCAGCTGCACCCCATACCCACACCAGAGGGTGCCAGGGAAGCAGAAGGCTTGCTGCTACAAGACCCCGTGCTGGTTGCATTCAAGCCATCCATGGGGAGGGTACTAGTAATGCACAAGCCACGACAACAGACGGAGGCGTCTTAACATTTCCGCATGCATGGGCACCTGCTTCCTAGCATCCCGTATCTCTGGCAAACAATGTGAATCAAGGGAGCAGTTGCGAAGGCAACAGCGAGTGCAAGCCAGGCAATGCTGGCCATGCTGGGCTGGGCTAAGGGCTTCACCCAGCCCCAGGTGGAAGAACCAGCTCCTTCTCCCAGAGAACTGGGGCATAAAGGTTGGCCCCGGCCCCGGCCCTGCCAAAACATTACTTTCACCCATGTCTGTGTGACACTCGAGCTGGTGAGCCACCCATGTCAGCTGAATGGATGGTGCTGAGCAGAGCAAGCAGGCACCCTGACGGACTTTTGGAGCTGAGTAACGATCTGCGCGATCCCAGCAATGATCTGTTTGACCCCAACCCTCTCCTTAGTTGCTCCCCCTTGTCCGCACTCATTCAGCTGATCTGATGCCTTCCCTCTCTTGCCCGCCCCGGCGGGTGGGAGGTCTCCGTGGCATCTCCTTGATCCCGTTAGCAGGGAGGGGAGCATGGGGTTGGCTGCAGGGGTCCCGCCGCGTTGCAGACAGCATCACCATGGCAACCCCGACGGGGAAGATGCTGCACAGAGTCCGAGTCAAACTGAAAGGAGGGTGGAGGAGGTGGGGGATTAAGGAAGAAGAAGCTCTGTGTGAGGCAACCCCCTTCCCGCACCTTTGGCTGGCCTGCCAGGCAGGCCTTCAGGGCAGAAAAGAAATCCCTGGCTCTTTCTTGCAGTGGCAGCAATAATGTCAGGCGTCCAGGTGGTAGCTATATGGGTCTAGAGGCAGAAGGAACCAAAACTCGTGGAAGAGGTGGTGTCTTTTATTAGACCAACTAGATATTTGCACACATGAATCATATCATTTCAAAACCAGGCTCCTAGCCAGGGAACAAGCAGCCTCATAGTCCTGCTGGGGAATCCAACCAGAGCGCCCTCCCCGCTTGCAAAATCACCCTGATCACTGGCCAGCTCAGGCGGCACCTGCTCTTTTGCTTGCCCTTTATCTTGGCCACCATGAAAAATTGACTGGGGCTTTGCTTGTTGAGCAAAAGAAGTTGCTGGCCCCGAGGTAGTAGGAGTTTGCGAGCTGCGTCTCCTTCCTAGCACCTGTGTCCAGGCCAGTTTTTCTACGAGCCGCATCAAAGGTCTCCCCGTGTTTTGCTTCCTTTGCTTTTCTGCTTTCTTCTGGTTAAACCATTTGGCTGGGGCTCAGGACACCTGGGTTCAGTGCCCAGCTTCATCTCACTGACTTGTGGGATCCTGAGCAAGTCGCAGCCCCCCAGCACCTCTGTTTCACAGCAGCACAGTGGCAGGGCTAGCACTCTCTTGCAAGGGGGGAAGCATGGTGCAATGCTCCGACATTAGGATGCCATGGCTTTGCAATCAGCCAGCTGCACCGGGCAGCCAAACCTGTTTCCATGGGATTTCCAGCACCTGGATGTGGGGCTTGATGCGTATGGGGCTGCTCTCAAAGGGCAACCCGGATTTCAGGCAGGGTTTCACTCCTCCCGCAGCAGCTCCTAGTGTTCAGTGTTGATTCAGCTCAGCGTTCACCGATCCCCCACGTTTCTGAGTTCAGCTCAGCATCTGGGCTGGATCCTGGCCCTTTGGAGGTTCCCAGTAAATGCCAGGTGTGTGGGAGGAAGCATCCAGGCCATCCCAGTGGAGAGAGAGGACCACTAGGCCGCCTCTCCACAGACAGGGAGTCCAGCCCCCGCGGTTGGCAGCGCCATAAAAGTGGAGGCTCCTAGCCACGCTCTGTGTTGGGTGCATTTAAATATAGCCTAGTCTATTTTGGGATCTCTATCAGCTCGGCAGGTGGCCTGCTTGCATGAAAACCTCCGCCGCGTGCTTCACAGCTCGCTGTGGCTGGGCACCGGGCAGGGGTGGCGTGGTTACCAGTGGGCTGAGTTTGGGAGGTCTCTGTTCAGTTCAGACCCCGTAGGAGGTTAGGTGGGGGGCTCTTTGCAACTCATGTGTGCTTACTGCCAGGACTCTTGTTCCTATAAGTGATGGAGAGCGGATGGATGGGGGTGGTATCCTATCTACTGCAGGTATAACTGGTGGGCACCTGCTGCGGGGGCTTCCTGCGCATGGGTCCCATTTGCTATTGCCAGACAAGGATGAGACTCCTGGAGGCTGGGGTCAGGGGGGCAGGAGGTTTTCTGGAGCTTGGGGCGATGGGGTGTCTTGGGCAGCAGGGTCGTGCCAAGGGCACAGCAAGGCTCATGCTGGGGACATGCCAGTGATGCCCTTCCCAGCTGGGAGGGGAGCAAGCACATGAAAGTGGCCTGAAGGGCTTTTGTGCAAAGGTTGCATGGCCCCCTGGTGAATAATGGATCAAAGACGCGGAGCAGCCCGCTGCCAACATGGCCCTGGGGCCCTGCTGCGATGCTTTCTCTGCTTGGAGCCCTTTGAGTCTCTCCTCTGCCCCCCAGCACCCCTGGGGGCAGAGACCACCACAGCTGCCCCGTTCTCCACTCCCTGCTGCAGCAGTGGAAAGGGCAGTAGCAAAGGCCACGTCCCCCAGGAGATCTGAAGCCTTTTGGCTGGAGCATGGCGCCAGTGAGAGAGCAGGGGCCGGACTTGTCCATCGTGACACCGGCAGGGAGCAGGCAGAGGGGCTGGAGGGTGTTTCAGGCTCCTAAGTCCTAGAATCAGGCCCAAGGGGGTGCAGCGGATGGGGATGGCCGTCGGCTCCACCCAGCCCAGGAGCTTGCCTCCTCTGGGACCCCTACCCCGCGGGCTCAGGGAAGGATGCTCCCACCTGCTTGCTCCGCCACACCTGGGCACATGGCAGTGCCGCTGTGCGGGAGGTGCCCTCAAGGTCCTGGTGTCCAGCAGGCTCCAGGGCAGGTGTGCGGAGGTGCCCTGCTAAGCTCAGGACTTGCCTGGCCCCGACAGACTTCGCTCAGGAGAGAGATCAGCTCAGGGGAAACAACTCCCCCCATCCGCGGGGAGTTTGGCCCCTTTGCCACGGCAGCAGAGTTTGCCTCCCTCCTGATTACACCCTTTCCCCCACACTGGCGCCCATCCCTGCTTCCTGCCAAGCTCGGGCAGGGGGTGCGACCTCTGCCGTGGTCCCTAGGCGCGATGCAGCGGCGCTGGGAGAGGTGTCTAGCATCTGTCATGTGCAGCTGATTCATCCTTTCCTTCCCAGGGGAAATGGCACGTGGGGTTTTTTTTTAAGTGGCTGTGTTATTTCTGTATTCAGCAGAGCCAAAGCGGAGGGTATTGGGGGTGGCCAGGATGGTATCGGGGGTGGCTTCTACTTTCTCAGCAAGGCTGTTGCAGGTTGGGAACAGGCTCCAGGAATGCCAGGCTTCCTGCATATGTGAGCTTCACCCTGGCAGTGCCAAGGGGTCAGAGGAGCAGAGTTGGATTACAGGAACCCCACGAGGGCCTGGTCAACAACGTGGGCTCAAAGCGCCAAGGGGTCGTGCCCCAAAAAGCCAGGCATCTCCTTGCATTGGAGGCCACACTCAGCAGGGATCCTCATAGCCTCCCTGTCCAGGGGGCTTGGCCGTGTGCTGTCACCCCCAGAGGATGCAGAGAGGGGCTGGGTGAAGACGCTGGGCTCCCATCCCTTGGAGGGGGGCAGAGGGGCATCTCTCAGCCCATGTCGCCCACGTTCCCCTTGCAGATGGCGGTCCCAAGAAGCTGCGCAGCAACATCCGGAGGAGCACGGAGACTGGCATCGCGGTGGAGATGAGGAGCAGGGTGACGCGGCAGGGCAGCCGGGAGTCCACCGATGGCAGCACCAACAGCAACAGCTCCGACGGCACGTAAGGCCTGGGCTCGGGTGGGCATCCAGGTGCAGGAGCAAGGACCTGGGTGGGCTCAGAGGCCACGGCTGCAGCTCTGCCTCCAGGGCACATGCCTTGGGCTGCGGCGGCTGGTCCGATGTAGGCAGCAAGGAGGCCTCTGTGATGAGGAGGCTGCCTAGGGCAGTGGTCTCCTGGGCTTCGCCTGGCCTCATTAGCAAGCCCTAAGCGATGGGGTTTGCTTTGAGCCATTCTCCAGGGAAACAGGAAGGACGGGTGCCCTTGGGCTCAGCCCAGCAGGACCACAGGGTTATGAACAATTCAGAGCAGCCCCCAGAAGGCAGAGATGAGTAATTGGATTTATTTTTGGGTCTGGACAGGGGATGGGTGAGCTCCACCACTCCCAGCTCAGCCACAGATGCACCACAAGGAGGTGCTTCTCCTCTCCCGTGCCTCAGTTTCCCCTTCCGCGTCAATGGGCCCCTGCTTTGAGACCCTCGGGCAGGAGATGCTTCCCCATCCAAAAGCCTGGGGGCTGCAACCCCATTTCTTCAGGGGCACGTCTCACCCCAAACATCCCGTCGTTCTCCTCTTCCTTCCCCCCCAACCCAATTTTAGGTTCATTTTCCCCACCACCCGACTGGGAGCCGAAAGCCAGTTCAGCGACTTCTTAGATGGGCTGGGGCCGGCGCAGATTGTGGGCCGGCAGACGCTGGCGACGCCTCCGATGGGTGAGTCCCCACGGCACGAGAGGGTGGGGGCACCCCCGGCCCAGGGAGGAAGGAGCAGTGTTTCTCTGCACCCAGCCGGCATCTTGCACTCCAAGGAGGCCGATGCTCGCACTCCTCGGTGTAGTTGCCTTGTAGCTGCACGCGAGGGTCCAGGGCAGCTCTTTGGAGGATGCCTTTGGTTCACACCTGCCTGCAGACGCAGGGGACTGGACTCAGCAGCTCAGGCAGCCCCTTCTAGCTCCGTGCTCCTAAAACAATTCTCTTGCTTTGAGTGAAGCAGGCCCCTTTTCCCCCGATGATGTCCTGTCCAAGGGTTTCTGCCCTCTCTGCAGTGAAATTCTGCCATTTCTGGAGCGGAGCAGAGAAAACCAGCATCAGAGGGATCATCCGAACAGGGGATGGGTGGTCTGGAGACCTGCGCGGCGGCTGGAGGAATAGCCAGGCCTTTAATAGCAGAGAAGTCTTGCCTCCGCGCCCCTCCCCGCAGCAGGAGGCAGGGCCCAGCTCGCCTTGGGGGCTGTTGTGTGTTTAATGCCTTTTTTGAATAGAAGTTTCTGTAGCAGTTTTGAGAGCAGAGAAGGAAAGGAGCCACTTTGCCTTAGGGCACAAGGGAAACCCCCGAGCCATTCACTCTCCCTCCCTGACGCTCCCTGCCGTAGCCACAGTCATCTTTGACAGCGCCCTCCCAGTTCTCGTGGGGTGCCCTGCCTCTTGTCCCACCTGCCTCTTAAAAGCAAACTTTGCTCCAAGCTTTCCAAGTTTTATAAACCGCAGCACAACATGCTGCCCTCACCTGCTCCCTCCCCCTAGGCTTCAGGAGATGGTGGCAGGTGTGCATCCAGTGATGGGACCTACTGGCTACGCACTCCTGAGGCTCGCGGGTGTAGGCGCTGCCTTGGACAAAGCAAGCAGTACCTGGGAAGCGTTTTCTTTCCCTTTATATCCCTTCTGGTTCATGTCTCTCTTTTTCCCTCCGCGGCCTTTCCTGCTGCAGGTCGTGTCATTTTTGCTGGATGCTTAGTCCTTGCACAAAGGCGCTGGGGAAGGACTTTGTCTTTGCTTCCTCTTGCTCCTGCAAACCAAACTCTCTCCCTGCTGAGCTGCTCACTGTTGCAGCTGCAGCGGGAGAACGCATGGGCCTCTGCTGCCCTCTGCCAGCCAAGGAAAGGAACGGGCACAAAATCAAAAAAATTAAGGATTTTTGTGGGTGATCCCTTCTTGCACCAGCTGCATGGTTGAGATAGACTCGAGAGAAGCTATCGGGTCTCACCGTACCCTTCCTCGGATCTCTGCCCAAAGATAGAAATGACCCGCACAAAGACTGAGTTTTAGAACAAGTTAGCCTTGTTGGTGCAAAGTCAAGGTAGGGCAGGTCAGCACCTTGAACTGGTTTAGTGCTTTAAGGTGCCAACTTGCCCTGCCTTCTATGAGAGGTTTAGACGGGGGTGGGAGATGTATGACTAGAGGGAGGATTCGGCCTTGGTAGGTGCAAGACAGGGGCGGTGGAAGGAGTCTGTCTGATGCCAAAGAGCCTCAGGAATCTTGAAGCCTGGATGGAGACACGGACCCTCTCTAGGATTCTCTAGCAGCCCCCCGAAAACGAGCTGCAGCTGAGGCAGGGCAAGTTTCCACCCCAGACTTATAGCAAACTAATTGTTGGGGACTCATCCCGAGTAGGACCCACAATGTTAGAAAGAGGCCAATGACCCCTGCGCTCTTCCTCACCCCCAACTCCAGCACCGTGTCCTCAGCTCTTCCTCGGGTGCCTGCAAATGCTTTCCCGTTCTTGCTGAATTGTCTTCCTAGCACACCCATCCCCAACAGGTGGCAACCTCCCAAGCAGCTGTTTCGGGTTGGGGAGAAGGTGTGTTTTGCAATGGATGGAGAGACATGGATGTGCATAGACAGACAGACACAAGACCCTGGATGTTTCAGACATCCTGTGTTAGCATGCTCAGCTTGGCCCCTGGATGGCTGCCCAACAGGCGTTGCCCTCCTCTGAACGCTCTCCCACTTGGCCCTGCTCTGGTAAGGTGCCTAGGCTCTCTGAGATATGTTCCCATCCCAACTTTCTCCAGAAAGCGGTCTTCAGTTATTTCTAAGCTGTTCAAGGTGGAAGCCCATCTGCTCAGCAGCTCCGTGCTCCAGCCAAGCTCCAGCACCCGAGCTGCTCCAAGACCCTGGGCATGAAGGACTTAGCTCTGCAGCACACCTGAGGCTTTAGAGAAGCTGTGGGATGGTGGAGGAAGCCCCAGACCAGCAGGCAAAGAGGGCATAGCTGTTGAACCCAAGGGCAACGATGGGTTGTTTGCTGGAGCAGGTTTGGACATATGGGCATACAGCGAAGATCCATGGCTTCAGCCGAGTGTGAGGCTTCCTTCACACACGATGGCACTGGATAAGGCTGTTGAGTCTCATGTCTCTCCTGTCTGCTCTAGGTGATGTCCACATTGGGATGACCGACAGGAATGGGCAGCTGGAGGTGGAAGTGATACAGGCCAGAGGCCTCATGCCGAAGATGGGCTCCAAGTCCATCCCTGGTAGGTGTCCATGTCTCAGTCCTAGCACAACAGCCCTGCAACAAAGTAGGGCATGACCTTACCTCTGACCAGCCAAGGGACCCACCTTCAAACACCCCATTCCCAAACCACCCACTCTTCCCACTATAGTGCAGGGCATGCTCTGCAGTGCGCCTCAGTTTCCACACTGCAAAAGAGGGCCAAAACCAGTGGTTGCCATAGATGATGGCAAGAGCTTGTTTTCCATTTCTCTCTTCATTGTTTTCTATTTTTGCTGATCCAGCAACCTATGTTAAAGTCTATCTGTTGGAGAATGGAGCCTGCTTGGCCAAAAAGAAGACCAAGACAGCCAAGAAGACCTGTGACCCATTGTATCAGCAGGCCCTGCTCTTTGACGAGGGCCCTCAGGGCAAAGTGCTGCAGGTGAAGTAGCGTTGCGGCAAGGGGAGTTGGGACAGCATCGAGGCAGGCCCCACCGGAGAACCTGGGACTCCTTCACAGGGACGAGGGAGAACAGTGTCTGGCAGTTTGGGACTCTTGGGGTCCATCCACAGCTCTGCCCCTCCATGAACTTAGACAAGTCGCTTCCCCTCACCCTAGTCCCACTGGCTCAACACGAGTCCTAATGCGGCTTTGCCTTGGAGTGGCATTGCTATGCCTAAAGGGGCATTGACCCCGGGATGGAGGGACTTTTGACCTTTCCCTCCATCCAGTCCCTTTTAGATATATGCACAAGGCCATGAACCATGAAACCCACTGCTTTTGTCTTAGGACCACCCTTCCCCCCCAACAAAAAATGGCAACGGGTACATTTATGGAAGGGCCTGCCTACCTTCCCCCACGTAAGCACTGCTGGATGGGAGGAACAAGGGCAAGAAAATCCCCAGATCTATCCAGCTTTCCTCCTCTGGTATGGAGCCCTGCCTAGGCTCAGAGCAACACAGGGCCAGAGGGGCAATGGAAAGGTCATGTCTAGTCCATCCTTCTACATAAGGACCATCCCAGTTGTCTACACCAGCTCTGACAACTGGTCGCCCAGCATGCCCTTGCAAACGCTGCGTGCTGGTGACGCCACACTTTCCCCAGCCGATCCGCTCCAGAGCTCAGCCACCTTCATGGGGAGGAAGCTCTTCTTCAATAACTGACCCGAACTCTCCCCTGCTCCCCTTACAATTGATCTCGGCCCTCTTTGCAACCAGCTTTTTTTTGCCTACCAAATACCCATTCCCTCCTCTCCTCACCAGGCTGGATGACCCCAGCGCTCCCAGGCTTTCCTTATAAGCACAGGTCAACCCAGCTAACCCCCGCTCTTCCCTTCAGGTCATCGTGTGGGGAGACTACGGCCGCATGGACCACAAGTGCTTCATGGGGATGGCGCAGATCGTCTTGGAGGAGCTAGACCTGTCCAACATGGTCACAGGCTGGTACAAACTCTTCCCCACCTCCTCGCTGGCAGACTCCAGTATCGGCCCGCTCACCCGCCGCCTCTCCCAGTCCTCTCTAGAAAGCTCCACGAGTCCTTCCTGTCCGTAGGGGGTGGGGATCAGGGCTGCTGGGAGAGGCTGGGGGGGACGGGGACGAAAGCAACTCAACCTACCAAAACATTTCTGTGGAACAGCTGTAAATATTCTGTCTTTTTTCCCCCCCTTCCCAAAACAAACACGCTCTCTCGCCGCGTTCCTCACCGACCTCACCATCCCAACGTGCAGGGAGGGGGAATTTGGAGTGAGGGGACAGGGACGGGAAGGGAAAAAAAGGAGAATCAAGAGAAAAAAAAAACACACAAAAGAACCCAAGAAAATCCCTGTGATGCAGAGCAAATCCCGTGACTACCAGCCCCAAGACTGTTACGGCAACTCATCAAGTCGTTTTTGAACGGGAGTCCAACGACGCCACGGATTTCCCACCCAGAAACCAGGCATGAGCCTCTCTGATCCGGTTCACTCCACCCGACTGCAAGTAGCATGCTAACTTGGTTTTGTTTTCCCTCAATTTTAAATTTTTCCTTTGAGGAAAAAGGTAGCTTTTTGGGGGAAAAAGGAAAAAAAAAAAGATCCAACTCAGCACTACTAATTTATTTTCAAGGAATGTAGCATCTTATGATCTTATGTAGCCTGCCACATGCTAATTTAACCCACTTGTCCACTCTGCAATATCTCCAAGGGACATGCTACGTACCCCGCGGGAAACATCCATCATTGCTTCCTGGTTTCTTAGTTTCCTGGCATGGATCGCGAAACATTGTGCAAGCAGTTCTGTTGAACGTTTCTTTTTTTTGGTAGCATGTAGCCTACGATAAGCAACTGCCACAAGAGGAGAGGGAAGAACAAGGTGCATTTGACCTACATCCGTGATGGTTCTCGCTTGACATGTCACCTTTTAAAATGAGCGGGCAGGCTCTCCCCTTCCCCTCTCAAAGTGTCAATGTTGTGACACCTCGCACAGCAACTGAAACAGGGAGAAGGTGATGGAAAAAGGGAAAGTTGCAGCCATGGCAGAACTGGGCTCCTTATCAATCTCTTCCTTGTGCGTCGACAGCTGCTCGAGGGCCGGCTTGAAGTCTGAACATTTCCACTCTCAGTTGCTTGAACTGCAAGTAGCAAGCAGGGGGCTTACCAGAAAGATGGGCAGAATGTACCTTTTTCCAACCCTCGACTCATCGGTACACAACGGGGCAAGATCTCAGTAGCATCCCTTGCTGTTCTGGAATTAGGATGACGGATA
>NW_017729015.1:13734559-13735613 GCF_001723915.1 Gavialis gangeticus | reverse complement strand
AAAAAAAAAAAAAAAAAAAAAAAAAAAAAAAAGAACAAACTAAAATCTAAATGCTTTCAATTTATTACAATGATGAGTTGTTTTACTTCCTTTTTATTTTTTTAAGCAGCACTCTGGTTCCCGAAGTGGACCAGTTCTTGTAGCAAAACTGAGAATTACGGAAGCTTTTTATGAAGGTGCCTAATGAAATTTGCTGAAAATACTCAGGGGAGACACCACTACAAACTGCAGTTTCTTCATTAAAAAAAACAAAACAAAAAACCACTTATAAAAGGACTGTTCTGAAGGATCAGTTTCCAAAAACCAGAGACGGATCAGTCATCAGACTGGAAGGGGCACAAGAGATAGCTCCGACCTTCAGTCTTTGAGACAAATCCGCTATGATGAAAGCTGGGGTTACTCGCTCATTTAGTTTTTGGCAAGAAGAGTAGTTCGCAATGCACAGAGCACAAGACACAACCTACAGTTCCTCTTGCATTATTCGCCAAGATGAAGTAACCAGAACCTGTTGCCACAGAGAAACACCAATGAACCTAAAAGGAAAGAAGTCCGCTATGAAACCATCCTCTCTACAAAATGGAAATTGCTAGCTGGCAACTTCCTACTGCACGGCGGTTGTCTTGTGTACTGAGACCACCACCCGCGATTTCTACAATGCTGCGCCAAGGGATTTCAGCTGCTCTGCTGGACTTTGGATTTCAACTTTACCAAACCAAATGGAGCTGTGAGCAGGGGACTAACCACAGCCAGAAGTGACTTTGAATGCTCCCCAGTCCCCACCTCTTAAGGTATCACAGCTCGTCTGCTATGCTGGATGGGGCGACGGCGCAAGCAATATGCGCCGATCCTCGCGTTCACACCTAAGGGCCACTTGCTGGACCGCAGCGTGGTTAACCTCAGGCAGATCCTTTGAGGGAGCCTATTCTGCGCCCAAGTCATTGGAACTAGAAGAATGTGAAGACAAAAATTTGAAGTTTCTTCCAGGGCACGAAGCTGTTACTCAAGGTCCACGTGGGCTGGCTGGACTCTTTTTTTTTTTTTTTTTTTCCCCCGG
>NW_017729015.1:13722740-13734548 GCF_001723915.1 Gavialis gangeticus | reverse complement strand
ACAACCTACAGTTCCTCTTGCATTATTCGCCAAGATGAAGTAACCAGAACCTGTTGCCACAGAGAAACACCAATGAACCTAAAAGGAAAGAAGTCCGCTATGAAACCATCCTCTCTACAAAATGGAAATTGCTAGCTGGCAACTTCCTACTGCACGGCGGTTGTCTTGTGTACTGAGACCACCACCCGCGATTTCTACAATGCTGCGCCAAGGGATTTCAGCTGCTCTGCTGGACTTTGGATTTCAACTTTACCAAACCAAATGGAGCTGTGAGCAGGGGACTAACCACAGCCAGAAGTGACTTTGAATGCTCCCCAGTCCCCACCTCTTAAGGTATCACAGCTCGTCTGCTATGCTGGATGGGGCGACGGCGCAAGCAATATGCGCCGATCCTCGCGTTCACACCTAAGGGCCACTTGCTGGACCGCAGCGTGGTTAACCTCAGGCAGATCCTTTGAGGGAGCCTATTCTGCGCCCAAGTCATTGGAACTAGAAGAATGTGAAGACAAAAATTTGAAGTTTCTTCCAGGGCACGAAGCTGTTACTCAAGGTCCACGTGGGCTGGCTGGACTCTTTTTTTTTTTTTTTTGTTCCTCCGGAGCGCTGGATTTTTGCATACACATGAAGGAAGGTGTCTAAAGAGGGAAACTTAAGGGAACTACCTACTTCCTCCAGGCCAACATCATCTGAGTGATAGAAAAGGCCTGCCTTTTTTTTTTTTTTTGCTAGAGCAATGACTAAGTCTGATTTTAGCAGAGAAAAAGCTGACATGAAAGTTTAAAGGCAGTTTTGGTTGCTAGCTTGGACTGGCTAGAACAGATTTTGCTGGCTCTCCCTAGCTCCTGTGAGCATCAACAGCCTTACAAAGAGCCCCATCCTCTTCGTCACCAATGTAAGGGATGCGACACCTCCAGCTCCACGGGACATTTCCTCCCACTACAGCACTTCGCTTGAGCTGAAGTGGTCAAGCCTTCTTCCTCCACTTCTTCCAGGACAGCTGTAGCCCACCAAGAATGAGGAGACAACAGCGTACAAAGAGGTCCGCTGCTAAGCAGCAGCTGGAAATGCCCATTCACATTGACAGCAGAAAATCAAGCACCGAGACAAAAGTGCTTTGCTCCGAGGGACGTGCCTGGGACCTCCAGGGACAATCCCGAGCACTGTGGCTTTATGATTTTCTAATGAATAAAGATAGTGCTTTGGAGGGAAAGCAATTCGCTCTGATCAGAACAAATACCACTCCAGATTCCTTTCCAGTACAGACCGAAGTCTGTAAAACCAGAAAGCAAAGCACGGGGACGATTCCTTCTGCTGACCAAGACAAAACCACCCGGCCAAGGACTTTAGATGACTGACACCATCCTCTAGACAGACTGAAACCCCTTCAAACCTTTCGATGCTTCACTCTCAGCACCGCATGTTTGGCCTGACAGATTTGCATTCACCTTCAGGGGCTCCTGGACAGAGGCTCCTGGGATTTTTTTTTTTGGGGGGGGAGGGGGGTTGGGGGTTGCAAAAAACAAACAAAAAAAGAAAGACCGAAGTGTATCGTGTTTACATTGTGACGTCAGCAACTTTTATTTCCTCTTGCATGAGACCAAGGGTCAGACACACGTTCCTCACTCAGACAAAAGGCTCGACTCAGCTTTTCTGCACACGATAAAACAGAAAACACAACCTAATGGACAGCAAGGCTTTGTCCGAGGGGCTCGAGAGACTGGTCCACTGCAAAGGGCGTTTCATGTGTGTTAAGCTATTGGCAAAGGACAGACGATTTGACTGAACATTACTTACCACTAGGCATTTCTCTCCACCCCACAATCATTTCTTCCATCAAGACAGGATGCCGACCCCTCTCCTGGGGGATTGCTCGTGTCAGCAGCATAACTAGGGGGAGGCAGGTGGACTTAAGAGGGGCACCAAGATTGGCAACCCCCAGAGAGCCTGTACCTTGGCTGGCCAGGGTACAGGGAAATCAGGCCACAGCAGCAACAATCAGGGCTAGGGTGTTTTGAGCCCCTAAGGCAGGTAAGACTGATTCCACATCTGTCTAGGTTGCAAAACTCACCCGTGGCTCTGGCTTGTCTTAAGCTGAACCTGCCTGCAGTCTCTTTTTGCCTTTGTAGCCAGCCCCCAGGAAGCCAGCAAGACGTGCATGGCACCGAGTTATGCAATAATGCTGATTTTGTGGGCAGAAGCGACGCAGTTGAGGTCAGAGGAGTGGCGCTGGCATAAGAGACGTCAGGATCTCACCCCAGGCACCCTACGGCAGTTATGAGGATGAACTGCCTAAATGACTTCCCCTTGAGTCCCAGCATTAATATCCCCCACCCCAAATAATTACAAGCAAAAGCCAGTTGCAACCATGCACTATAAAGAGCAACCCTGCACGGCTCTGATGCAAACTCGGCCTTGGCTCTAGGCTTGCTGGAAGCTAGCAATAGGCCTGACTGGCCATAATTAGGTCTGGAGTGAAACTTTGCCTACAGTCTAGGAGCCGAATTAGGTAGCTTGATTAGGAATTGGCTAGCTGGACGCGCTCGCACAAACAGCGGGGACTGCTCCAAGGTTGCGAGCAACTGTAAAGCCAGGGCCTGTTGGGGAAGCTTTGTGTTTTGCTGTACAAGTTTCACAGACCCTTAATGAAAGGAAGGGCAGGATTACATGAACCATTAGCAAGAGAATGTGACTTGAATCCACGACTGGTACTGTTTAATCCCATTCCTTTTAGGCGATGCTGTGAAGATGCTTTAAAGCAGATCAGCGCTTAAGGCCCTATTGCTAGTATATGGAGCCGTCTAGCAGCTACTTGCCAATCCATATGGCAAGAGCAAAGGGTGGGCCCTCACCCGACAGCATATTACAATGCTGTCAGCTTCGTGGCATTTGCAAAGGTACTAATGAATGTGGTGGGAGCTGAGACTTGGTCTTGCAAAACAATCAAAGGAGGCATCGAGCCATCCCGGTTTTTGCCAGCCGGTTTCAGAATCCCCGAAGCTGGACCAGAAAATACCACGTGCAACTGAGATTATAACAAGTACTCCACCCCTAACCACTTCCCTGGCTCTGCTAGCAGTGCTGAACATGGCACTTGAAACAGTTCATCTGTATACGAAATGCATCTGTTTTTCGGAGAGAAGACGGAAACTATTAGCCAAAGGACTTGGGTCAGGATTGTTTTCGCTGATAGATCTGATCTGCTCAGCTTCTTGAAAGACTGTTTCCAGCCTTGCATGCACACGTGAGAATGTACTTCCAATGCCTTGAAACAGTGTCCATTGCATCGGTGACTGCTGGAATACGTAGCGTCAGTACGTAATCTAGGGGCCTTTAAGCGGAAGACCATCTGTAGAAACAGCACTGGCCTGGTTTTGATGCAGGCAAATAATCCCCTTTCCAATGATCTCTAGTTGATTCAAACACAAACCCAAAGCAGTTGCCCACGCAGGTGGCTTGTGAAACACATCCAGGCACTCCTTTTGATGCATTCCCATACTGAAAAATGCCAGCCTTTCACATGCTTTTTTAGCCACCGTGCTTCTTAGCGGTTGAATCCCAAGCACGGCCGCTATTGTTTCCATCACCCACGGCAGAAATATGTTGCCACGTTTCTCTAGTTCCTGTGAGCACTTAGCGGCTAGAGATGTACATGCCGAAAAAAATCACTCCTCTCCTTCCAGTAACGGTTAGCAACTTGTGACACGACGCAGTAGGGGATGCTGCTAGTTGTGTCGGTCCTAAAAGGCTCTCAATAAGGCTGTTTCAAATGGAGGTCTTCTTCTGTTTTGTGCTAGTGGGAGATGCAAAGACATGCTAGGACCCACGGAGCTGGCTGGAGGTTCAAGTACTGAAGACTGTTGTATGCTACACTTGTGGCAGCCTGCAGGGAAGCTTCCTAGTGCCAGGAAAATACCTGCTTTGAAGCTAACCTGGACGTGCACGCGGCCGCTAGCAACTAGAGTGGAGGGGAGCGGGGGAAATACAAATACTGGCATCCTGTATGGAACAAAGCAGAAATCCTATTGCTCCAACAACGTCCAGAGGAGAGCTATCTGCTCGGCCAGTCACATTAAGTGGCAACGGTACATTGTGGAATAAACACTCTGAAGACGGGACCCGAGAACGGAAAGCAAGTTCAGGAAAGGGGCTGACCATTCGTCTCACTGTTTATATGGGCAACCATCACACCCTTTACCAAACCAATCCTCTCCACCCCAATCACGTGTCTAGCGCGTTTCCCTGGACATTAGACCCAGGACAACACTACCGCCACTGAGATGCACTGAGCAGTGCAAGTACTCGGCCCTTCTGGCACTCGCATCATTAGTATACCTCACGTTTTTATAACTAGTTCAGCGCGCTGTACTGTTTCGGTTTTTATTTTAGATGTCCGTGATGAAGGGCAGGTGTGTTGGGGCATTCATCAACACGTCTGCTCCAAAGCCTGTGCTTCTGGGTCTGCTCCTGCTTTGTCACACTGGGTAACGATTGCCAAGCTAAAGGGTAAGGGATACAAGAAGCGCTGAGGCTCTCTTGAGCGTGGGATAATTCAGCTTGACAACACACCATTGCCGCAAAAATTGGCCTTGAGGTTTCTGTTCTTCCACCTCTTCTCTAAAAGGTCTAGCACCTTTTCTCTTACCCTTATTTTGGCACACAGGGATGTTAGACCTTTCCCTCATCCGGCAAAGTTTCTTCCTTTTTTTTTTTTATTTCTAAGGGCCAGCAAAGAAGTCAACATGGCTCAGATGTGAGATCTGAGGGCTTTTAAGCAGCTATACAAAAGGGGGAGCTTGGGGACCCTGCTCTCTCCCTACAGTATTTGCATTGAGTGCAGGTGGAAAGAGGAAGCCTTAGGAGGAAGCAGAGGGGTTTTACTTCAATTTGAAAAGGGAGCGTCACAGATGACCTGTCTGTTCCTCAAGGGGCAATTGTCCACGTACTGGGTACGGACAAGACGTCCCAGCACTTGCTAGAAAGGAGGATTGTGTCCTAATGTTTATAGCAAGGATCTTGAAGCAATGTTTTGATGCTGGAAATGGCATCTTTTTTTTTATTTTTCTCTGGAGGTAGCTGCACTACCCTCTTCTGTAACCAACCGGCCAGGTATTCTGGCACCGAATGCCTCTCGAACGTTAGCACTTTGAAGTTGGTGGCCTTGTTTTCTTAAAAAGGGCTTGATCTTTTCATGCAGTTAAAAAGCTAAATAAAATCTCCCCCCATCATGCCGTCCTACTCCCCACCTCAAAACAGCGTAATACAAACAAGTATGTGGGCCGCTGTAGCGGTGCCCGACACCCAAGAATCTGTCATTATTTTCAGGAGCTTATAGCTCAGCTATACAAACTTACTTAAGGCAGAAAAAGGGTAAAAAAGAAACCAAGGATGGGATTTTCCCAAAGCATCTACCTGTAAATAACCAAGAGCACAAGTGTCAGCGAAAGGCAAGACTCTTGCTTCCAGTGAACTGCAGGGTTTGAGAAGTCCTACCCTCACTCTGTGCTTAAGTAAAGGTAGATCATCCTTTTCAACCTCGGCCAGACTCCTAATTTGAAAGGGAAATGAGATGATTTAAGGAGCTATTAACACACCTGAGCAGGAAGGACATCTTTGGGTCCAATGTTTGGGCAGCTCCTGAAGATCTGCTGGAAGCCTAATGCTGCGCAGCCAGGCATGAATGACCAAGAGCAGCTCAGTTCCTAGAGCTAAGCTTCCTTTTGGGAAGCCAAAAGGAAGACGGGTATTTTTAAGCTAACTGGATTGCTACAGCCTTGCAGCTGTTTGAATTGAAGGTGCTTCTGTTGTAACAGATTGCATGGCCCTTGCTCCAAACTAATTAAGCCAGCCAAAAACCACTACCTTCCCTCGATTCGGAACAGTAGTTAAGAGGGAAATTGGACCCCCAGCAACAGAAATGCCTCAAATTCCCGTAAGTACAAAACTGAAATGGTAGAGATGTTTTAGTTCTACCCAACTCAGTGGCAGATACCAGAGGTGCTTACTGTCTTTAGCAAGCTTTATAAACTTTTCCATTTGAAAGTCAAAAGAAGAGCAGTTAACATCTGAAACAGTACCTGTGCACTTCAGGGTTGGGATGGGCATTTATCCTGCAGGGAAGAAAGCAGTTTAGCTAGTGCAGGTCAGGTCTGGCTGCTTTCATTGATGGAGCTCTTACGTCCCTCGTTTTCCGTTTTGAAATAAGCTTCTTGGCTTAATGACAGATTCAGAAACAAACAACTTGACATTAGACAAGGGGAAAAAAATCATCACAGAAGGGGTGAATTATTCTCACTCCCATTCCATGGTTGGAGACACAGGGATGGGCTTGTGATGGGTACTTGAGAAAGGTAGTAGATTTCAAAAGCAAATGGCAATTTTCTACCTGTGCTATGTAATGTTTTATATATGTGCGTGGTCTTTCCTAATGTAAAACTCCTTGTATATTTGTGGTTTATATGCAGCAAGACTTGATGACTTGGGAGGGTGCACGCTATTTTGTAAGATATTCTTAGCCAATTTTCCAAGGAGAAACTAAACAAAAACAAAGAGCGAGATGTTCACATTCTTCATTGGCTTCTACCTGCATGTACAGTATTCGGGCAGCAAGTAAAGACGATTAAAAGCCAGTTTGAAAACTGCTCGCTTGTCCTGTGCTTGGAATGCAGAATATTTCTTATGCAAGACATTCCACCTCTGACCCCACACGTCAAGTAAAGGGCTTTGCGTGATTGAGAAGGCAGGGGATTGGGGGTGGACGGGGAAGAAAGGAGCATAGTGTAGCATCAGAGGAATGGCCAAGGTCATAGGCATGCATCAAGTTGAGTAGAGCCTGGGAAGACTGCGATGCGGTCATCGGTTAACCTGAGCTACAAGGCCTAAAACTGCTGTTAGGCAGTTACACGGCAAAAGCTATTCTTACCAAGGTACGTGCCTTCATCACCCTGTGCTTGGTAGGGACGCAGGATTTAGCAGAAGGTAACCATTTGAAATAGTTTTCCTATAAGAGCCAAAAGGGGTACCCTCCTTAATGAGGCAGTACTGTGTGAGCAGGATTTGACTTGTATTAGATCACTCCTCTCCTGTCCACTACGCCAGCTCTGTTATAGCAGTAGATGCTTTCAAACCCAACACACTTTCACTGGGAAAAAAAAGTTCTCCGTAGTACGAGTCAGGACATTGTCCGTCCCCAATCCTGCAGTACCTGTCCTCTGCAGAAGTTTAGGAGGGCACTTTTCCAGACCCTATATACACCGGTGAGATGTTTAGCGCCCTATTAACAAATGAAGTAGAGAGTTTGAGTTTTACATGCTGGACTAGCCATTCTTCCACTGCATCATCACAAAAACTGTTTGAATTCAGTTCTGGATCAAAACACCGATCAGAGGAATGGAGTTAGAGCTTTGTAACTTGCTGCAGTTGGAGCAGGTCCACTGTGTCTACTACGTTTCCAAGTCCTGCTTGATTTGCTATCAAAAAAACCAAACCCCCCAAAATAATCAGAACACTCTTATAGTTAGAATAATTCTTCTCTCAACTAAAAGGGCAAACCCTGTGTGAATTAATTGACAGGTCTGGTTAACACATGATGTTACACAACTAGACAAAGTTATAGCACAGGGCCTTCAGATAAATTTCCAGATTAGAATACAGTGCACAACCTGGTTATATCCCCACTGAGGAATAAAAAGGAGATTGAACTAATCAACTATGAATCCAAACTGTGCACCTAGATTAACTCACCGTCTCACCTGCATCTCAGACCTGGCATGAAATAGGTAGAAAGCAAAACAAAGTTATGAAGTCAGTTGATGTTTCACTGCAATATTTTATTAAGGAATTTACATATACACAGGATAAAGTAAACCGAGAGCTTCTCACTTTTTTTATTTCACACTGATGAAGTCTTTCAAGCGAATGTTTTCTAGGGATGTGGATGCGATGGAAAGAAAAGAAAAAAAAATGTCTAATGCACCCACTTTTCTATACTTAGAGACCAGAAGGTCAGGAGATAGCCAGGAACTGGGCTTACATAGGAACAAAACAAAACAAAGCAATATGAAAAAGTATAAATTAGGATGTCAGAATCACTTTTTAAAGTGTAAGAAAAAGCTTTACGACAAGCTCTTGGCCCTTGATAAAGTAAATTCTCTTTGTTAGTTCATTAAAAGTTTGCTTGCTCATTTTAAATACATCAACACCACAGATTAGACAGGGGGGGAAAAAAAAAAGCCACTCTGAAGAAGTGCAAGTTTCACATTCCAAACGGTTTGTGCCCCGCGCCGTGGGAGATCCCGCTTGCTCACAGCAGGGGCCTTCAAAAATGACTTTGGTTCCAATGAAGGTTGACCAGCCAAGCCCAGCAAGGCCTCAGCTCCAGACAACTCCACAGCAAAGAAAAGAAAACGCAGGTGGCAAGACTCTCTTGCCCCTTAGGGTTTGGGTTGTATTAAAATCCCGTTCCTCAGCACCAAATAAAGGCTCATTAGTGACCTGCCCCCTCTCCCACCTAGTACCACTGCTTAAGTGATCTCTAAAAAGGCCTGTAAGTGCAGACAGTACTAAATACTCAATCCACTACTTCAGTCACAATTTCTCCAGGATGTCCTTTTCTCTGAATGCAGAGATGATCCCAGAAGCATTAGTGAAGCTGCGTGCGTGTGCTCAAGGGGGAAGAGATGGCCCCTCCGAGTGTGCATTGACTGTGCAGAGTGCAGGGGAGCTGCAAGTGGTGTTCTGGCCACTGAGGTTTCGCTGTAGCATTGACAGCAAACAAGGCAGAGATGGGTCTCAGTTATGGAAAGAGAGGCTCAGGCTGAGCAGAGCATCAGAAAGGGAAACCCCGCCCCAAAACCCTCAATGTCTCATGGAGCAGTTAAAAAAAAAAAAAGAACGAAGGCAGAGAAGTGGTCAGAATGCAGGGGGGGTTATTTCCACATCTGAGTGCTGAGGGTTTGATTGCTTCCCTGGGCACTTCCTCCGCCCATTGACTGTCCATATCCCATCATGCCATTAGCGCCATAAAAGTTCATCCCAGCCATCTGCTGGGTCATCTGAGGAGGAGGAGGAGAGGAGACAAATCAAGGCCAGGTCAGTCAGGGAAGCCATTCCAATACCAACCAGACACGAGTCGAGGCTTCCAGCCTAGAACAGTACTTTGGTATGTGCTTGGGCTTCAAGCACGTGCTTAATGCTGCTGACCTGCAGTGCAGCAGAACCTGGGTTTTTCACAGGTCAGGTTCCTAGCCTCCCTCCCACCCTTGCAGAAGTGAGGGTTTGCAAAACGGCTCGGGGGGCAGGGGGTCACACAGCTGCAGCTAACAGCTGCACAGGACTGTGGAGGCACTGGTTGTGGGCAGTGAAAGCAAAGGGTGCTGCTTCTCATCAGCTGCACGGATGAGACTGCTAAGACTGCAGTGGAACAGCCGAGCAAGCTACATCAGTGGGGCACAACCTGCTACGCAATAAAAGTACTACGGTACATGTTCACATCAAGTAGATGCAACAGTGCTTTACCAGGCATGTGCCTTCCAGAAGCAAATGGGAAAGCAGTGCAACCCAAGGACAATGAAGGAATCTAGCCCCCGCCCATCTGCAGGAAAATTAGCTGCGAGTGCTCGATTTAATGGAGATTTTGCTACAAAGCAAGGCTAAAATCAACGTAGTACAATCTCATTTCCTAGGTGCCCAGGGAGGCTAGACTGAATTACTTTCAATCCAATTACAAAGGCTCAGCGAACTGCTATACCCAGACCAAGTCCCAGTCTAATTATACCAATATGAGAGTGTCACCCCTTTCTGAGCCTATTCCAAGGGACAGATGCAACGCAGCAATAGACTTTAAACAGGGGAAGAATCAGTCACGCACATTGCTTCTGCAGGTGTTCGTTTTACAAGCTCTGGCAAACTGATAAGCCTGGAAATAGGCATCAGAGCTAAGAGCATCAGCATGGGCTAGTTAAGCTAGCTTATCTACAGCAGCAACTCAGTCTGCTCAAGTAATGTCTCCTGCTATTTTGCCCCTGCTTACCAGACTGTTTGGGTAACCCCCCACATAAATAGGTTAGGCTGATCTAGTCCATCCCCGCCACAGAGGTACAGATTGTATGTCATCTCCCCCATTACAGCAGTTAGGCCATGATCAATCACAACACGTTCTCATCTGTAACTGGGCTCCATTAAAGTAAGTTCCATGTGGATAAACTTTCCTAGAGATTAAAAAAATATGCATATTTCTATTCCAGTGTTGCCTGTACATTTGCTCCAGGCAGCAAAAGAGCTGTTACCTGCTGAAAAAGCCAACCAACTTCACATTCTATCAGAGAAATCTGAGCAGAAACGGCCTGGTCCAGTCACTAGACTAAGTGCCAGGACACCCACATTTATTCCAGGCTGTCAGCATCTTACTCACACTCCAGAGAAGCTGCCCATCTCCAAGTAGGAACATCTTCTTTCCATGCCACTGGCAGAATTAGATTATGTGCAAGATGCTTAAAAAGACCCTTTGGTGAAAGAAATGTTTAAGCCCCCAGATCACGAGATGATGACAACCCTCTCACCTGAGCTAGGTTCCACTGCAGCTGCTGTGCTGGTTGCACGCCATACACTGGCTGTGGTACTGCTGCCATGCCCGCTACATACCCAGCTTGCTGTGTGGCCATCATGCCGTTGGGAACACCGATGACGGCTGCCTGCATGCCACCTACATATCCAGCTGGTATGGCCATAGGAGTCACCATCCCTGCAGCGCCAGGCTGTGGCATCATTCCTACGGGCGGTGCCATCATGCCTCCCATCATGTTGCTGGGTGGAGTGACGCCTGGAAAACCACTGTACGCGGCTGCAGGGTACGTCACCTGAGCAGGGGCCATGAACATTGCACCTGCAAAGACGACAGGGATGTGAGTGGCAAGGAAGAACCTGGCGCTGTCCACCACGTGCCCTCCCACTTGATTGTACTCAGTTTTCTTGTGCTTTGTCTCAGTAGTAGGGAGCAGAAGGCCAAACTCACCCAGCATTGCATCAGGCCCCTTTAGAAGGCCCATCCCATGAGCAGCACATTTGATACTTGAGTCAAGGAGGTGCCCACATCCATTGTAAAAGGGACCACATGAATCCAAGGTGTGGCACTAGACACATTTCAGAGCAGTTTGTTCGGTTACGGTGCATTGCTCAAAACACCCCAGCCAGCACAACCTTTCCTCTCCTTAGGATGTACAGTACCTTGAGCAGGCATCTGAGGTGTCTGGGAACCATAGAGAGAAAGGATGGAGTCCTTTGAGAGCTGTTTCTTTCCTGTCTCCTCCACTTTGCTCCCTGGCTCAGGAAACAAATTCAGGTTTTCAGGAACAGACCCAGCACTTCCTGCTGTTGGCATGGAACCAACGACCTGGGGGTGAAAATGAGAATGTAGTAGGCTGATCCCAACATACAACCCTGCTAGGAATCTAGCTGTGTTTGAGGAACATCACATCCCACCCCCTCCTCCACTCCCTTACCTTTCTGGAGTCAGAGACAGAGTTTGATCCCACAGAGGCAAAGAGGTCAAGATCCTTTTCTAAACTGCTAGGCCTGCCATTTGGAACAGTGCTGGTCACAGGAGCATCTGGGAAAGAGGTTACAGGGGGAAGGCATCAGAGACCACTAATACCCCTAGCTATTTATTTGGCTGGGCACAAAGCCAGTGTGCAACCATTAGGGATTGAGGCTCTCAGCTCAGTTGCTTGAGCTGCCAGTTATTTTAGGCAATGCTCACTGTTTTGAGAGCCAACTCCCCCTTCCCCCATCAGCCTTGAGAGCTGCCCGAGCCGG
>NW_017729015.1:13700340-13722665 GCF_001723915.1 Gavialis gangeticus | reverse complement strand
CTCAGCTCAGTTGCTTGAGCTGCCAGTTATTTTAGGCAATGCTCACTGTTTTGAGAGCCAACTCCACCTTCCCCCATCAGCCTTGAGAGCTGCCCGAGCCGGTGGAAGCAAGTACAGTGCACACGTACTGTGGCACAGGCACCGCATGGGGGAAGCCATGGAAAGGTTTTGCTGCAGTGCTCGAGCTGCACTAGTTGTTGAAGCAAAACCCACCAGCGTGGTTCAGGAATGGTAGTTCCATTACTCATCTGCAGAGGGACTAGTACGCATAAGCGTCTTTCCCTGGCAGGGTTTCACAACTCAGCCTCCAAACTGTGTAATAATCATGGAAGCACTGACTCGCAGCATCGCGGTGTGTAGGCCAAAAGCACTTTGTGCTAAAGCAGTCCAAAAAGGTAAGCTGGAAACACTTTGAACTATGAACTAGCTTAAGATAGTGCAAACTTTAAGGGTGGAAGTGCTCTGTTCAGGATCAGAGACTTAGGACCCCAGTGGTGGTTATATGCCTCAATATAGAAAGTTACCTGTTCACTGAATATTTTAACATTTTTAAGTTTTCCAGGCCACTTAGGTTTTTTTAAATAATAATAAAGCAACCCAGAAGTCAGCTTAACATCTGCAACAGGGGTGAGCAATTATTTGGGCCAGGGGGCCACACAGGGAGTTCTGATGAGTTGTGAGTCTGGGTCAGCACCCCTGCCCCCCCACAACAATTAACCAAAACTCTCTATGTGGGATGGGGCTGCAGGAGGGTGGGAAGCAGGGCTCGGGAGCAGGACAGGCAGGTCAGGCTTGGATCGAATCCATCCCCTGCATGGGGACTCCATGGGGACATCTGTCCCCTGCACGGGGCTCCAGCTCCCAGCTGACTTCCACCCACTCAACTGCCTGTGCTGGGCAGCCGAGTGGGTGCAAGGAAGCTAGGAGCTTCAGCTGGGCAGCTCCTGCCCTAGCACACGAGGCTCCAGCTCCAGGCTGTCTTCCACCCACCAGTCATGGGCGGCCAAGTAGGTGGAAAGCAGCCAGGAGCTCAGCTGGGCAGCTCCAACCCCAGAGCTGGAGATGGAGCCCTGCATGCTGGGGCAGGAGCCACTCTGCTGAAGTTCCAGGCTGCTTCCCATCTACCCAGCCACCCATGCCAGGTGGGTGGAGTGGGTGGGAGGCAGCCAGAAGCTGGAGCCAGAGCCCCATGCGCTGGGGTGGGAGTTGCCCACTCTGCCTGGAGTGGCGCAGCAGGAGCTGCTGCTGGAGGTGAGGGGAGCTAAGCAGCACCTGTGTGGCTGAAAATGCACCAGAAGTAGCCTTGCTGGAAGTTGTGTGCCCTGGCCCAGACCAGGACTGGCAGACACGGGCTGGAGCACAGTGTGGGCTGCCCTGTGTGGGGATCAACCCCATGCAGAGCACCACAGGCTGGATCCAACCAACTGGTGGGCACCCCCTGCAAGCCAGATCCAATCAGCTGGCAGGATGTAATTTTGCTCACCCCTTATCTACAAATGATCTCAGGAGAGGATCCCAAATGCCCAAGAGAGAGACAAGAAGGACTCAGTACAGCCTGCCACTTGGCATGGAGGCCTCTGCCTTCACCCCACACTGATAAAATGAGAACTAGCATCTGCCAGACTATGATTGAGCAGCAAGACTGCATTATGTAGATTTAATAAAAGTCTCTAAGATTCATTATGATAACGCAGGGCTCAGCCTAACTATGGGCAAGAGCTCTCAGAGAATACACTAGCCTACAGTAGCAGTCATCTCCCTAGAGGCACACACCTCAGCAGGCCTGCAAATATGACCCCATGCATGTGTATCAAAACACTTATGAGAGATCACCATTAAGAGTGGCCTTCCCTGCATCATTAATGTCAGACCCTCCAGTTAGATAGTCTCCAGCTTTGCATTAGAAAAGCCTTCAAACAAGCATGCAACACAAGCGGTCACCCTTGTTTCTGGAGGCACTTGTTTGTCCTACTTAACCTCAAAAGGATTTTTAAAACAGAAGTTAGAGGGCATTTGAGACGGTGGAGGGGCAGCCCCCAGGCCACAGAGTATTACACTGAGAATCTCTCTAAAAGATTCAGCACTTTCCAAGGGGGCTATAAAATGCTCTTTAAGGGCTCCCTTACCAAGTCCCAACAAGTCCACTACAGGTTCTGTTGATTTCGGGGGACTTTTCCTGGCTTGTTGCATTTCTTCTTTCTTTTGAGGCTTAAATCAAAACAAGATAAGACAGTCAGACATCAAAAGCCTTTCACTGATTCAAAACCTGCTCTTACTCGGTTAAAGTAATAGATATCAAATTCAGAACAGCCTCGTTTAACACTGTATTGATTCAGTTCAAACTGAGTGGGCTCTCAAACTCTGGTCTGCCAACCTCTATAAGGACCGAAGCCACAAGCCCAAAAACGGATACCCAAAGAGGAATGTCAGGAGTGTGACTTTAACCACTGCTGACTCAACAGGCTTTCCTAGGATTGCTGGATCAGTCCCATATAGCTTATATAGGACTAGCCATGTAAAGGGAACGTCACACATTTGTTCCTTCTGCTATGAAGCATGGCAGAGAGGCTGAATTTCAAAGTATTCATGTTGTCACATGAGGCACCTTTAAGTGACCCTCAGCAAGGTAGTAGATCAGTCCCAATATGGAAGAAGGGATCAGACTGCAAAGGCTTCCTAAGCATAGCTGGTCTCAGAGCACAACCTTGCTCTTCCTCTCTTGCAGCTGATCCAGTCAAGCTTCACATCACAAGAAACTCCATTTACAGCCCTGCATGTTTTACAAGCATCATCCAGCTTCATTTGAAAAGCCAGCCCTCAGCAGTAGTTCTGTAACTAGGTATTGGGGCACTCAATCAGCTGCAGATGATTTGACAGATTTATCAGGTCAGTTAGAAGTAAAAATAGATGCAAGTTCATTTTTTTCTGAGAGAGCGCTCTCCCTCAGCTGGACTGGTCCACAATCCCCTTGATGGGATTAAAACCCAGTTTAGGTTTTATCATCAACATAAGCTGTGGCTGGTGTAGCCTGAACAGAGTCCAGGATTCAAGCAGTTGCTGACATTGGCATGGTGGGGCAGAAAGAAAAGGTCTTTATTCCTAAAGGCATAGTGCAGACATGGATATACCCAATTAGTCCGTTCTTGCCTTCTCTTTAATTGAAGGGAGATGGAATCTATCCCTCTTGAAGATAAGAGAGATGTACCATGTTTCCAATCCATTTGGAAATTAAGTCCAACAAAAAAAATGACGTTTCTTGTTGCCTGCTTATAATTTACCCTCACAGGGCTTCAACTGTGGGGATAAGCCTTGCTGCTAGATTGGAAAGGGAAGAGGGGGCAGTTAACAATCCAGGTTCAGGAGACAGGGATGGTAGAAGACATTCAGAATTTCCAAAATTTGGGGGGGGGGGGAAAAAAAGTTTCCCCTTTCCTTAACTGCTAGATCCTGACTACTGTTGTAGATGAGAAACAGGACTGTGAATCATCAAGCTAGTGATTTAGTTGAGGCATCAATTTCTTCACTTGATCAGAGCCCAGGAAAGTCTCGATCTGTATTGCTTTACCCCTACCCTGCTTAAAGAAACCTCCCTTTCCAAATCAGTCCTTCACAACAGACTCGCAACAACATTTGTTTTTACCATTTTCACTCTCTCAAAGATTATGGGCTCCAGTTTCTTCTCTGATGCTGGCTCGCCACTCCTCTTCCACTTGTCATCCTTTTCTTTCTGTATCAAGGCAGACAGAAGGGGAAGTTGCAGTTGACAGCATTGGGAGAAAGTTGAAATAAAAATAGAAGTTCTAGTTTTCCACGCAGTTCTCACGCCACTTTTTCATGCTAACTGATAAGAACATCTTGTTTGCCTTGTAAACATCGTTTCCCCATCTGCAAACAAACAGGTTTCTCTAGTCCTTTGCATGAGAGATTACAATCAGTTTTCAGCGCATTCACACAATAGTTTTACACCCATAATAAAAACAGTCAACAAATAAGTGACCTAGATACACTCTCCCTTTGGAGAAGGGTGTATGATGCCACTACAACACTTCCAAGAAATCCATATTTTCAGCAGTGTCACTATTAAGTAAAACGTTAACACCGTTAAGTAAATAAATACTAGTCCTGTATGTCTGCCACCTGATAGAGTTATCAGTTCAGAATCAAACAAGAAAAGATGCATCTTCAAAGCTGCTTTTATGCAAGTGAAGGTATTTAGACACTAACCCTGAAAACGCTGACATCGATACTTCGGTCCATGTATTTCTTCTTTTCATATTTATCCCGAATGAAGCCCTCCACTGCTCTGCAAGAGGCTTGTTAAAGAGGAATCGTTCAAAAGTGGAAGCTATACGAGTACACAGACTCAAACAGCCCTAGAAAAGCACCTTGCAACCACAAAACAATGCTATTTCAAGAAAGCTATTCCAGCAGTAGCTCTTTTTCATTCCTTTAAGGCAACATTAACATTAAGACAGGCTCCTGTAGTAAGTGGCTGGGATTCCTAGAGCTGGTTTAAGATTAAAACAAGTGAACTATTTTTTTGCTCTATTTTATAGGCAGCCACAGCCCAGTAAGCTAGTCTGATGGACATCACACACAATACAAAGAGGAGGTAGGTCAGGCTAGGAGGCAAGGTCATACCATTTGTTAAGCAGGAAGGTACAGTAACTATTATCAGATTATATTACCTAAGTATTTGTCTTACTATCATTTAGTAGCATACTTCTGCCAAGGCAACATTTAACATCATTACACAAGACAGCAGTCATTTCAACGCAAGGCAACTAAGCTTCCTTTTACATTACTAGCTCGGCATTGGACAGCAATCCTGTTTCTCATTAGCTTAATCATTACTAGACTCCTGCTGTACCCTTCTGTAATTAAAAAAGTATTTAGTCTTATTTTTAAGAAGACACACAGCACACTTTCAGCTCCCACTAGCTTCTGTAGGGCCCATTTGACAGTCAGCCTTTCAATTTACTACAGAACTGACAAGGCATTTCATGCCAGGACTTACAGTTGTAACCATTTGGCTTTACTTAGTTCTCACACTCTATGGCTTAGGAGTGATCCTTTTGAGAGCTTTCCCGTGGAGAGCTGTAACGTAACAAATCTGAAGCAATGAACTGAGGGCAGCTGGCTGGGAAGCCTTTTTCACGGCTGACACACACGCACATGAAGATTAGGGCAGCGGCCCTCCTTGCTGTTAAGCCTTCTACACAAGATTAAAAGTCTCTATTATCCTCCAGTAGCAAGGTATAAAAAAAAGGATGCTGATCAGTCTGAGGTCGCCTGAAGTTCTCTGGCAGGTAGGCTTCATACAGACGGTTTGCCTTTCCGTTCCCCATCTCCTGCATGCACTGCAATTCAAAAGAGAGAGGTCAAGCTATTTGTTTCAAGACACAAGAGTGTGAGCCACATTCATTTCTTAGGCTAGAGGTGGCACAAACAGGTTTCAAAAACTTGCCTGCACTCTTGTGTCTAGCTTAATATTCCCTTGGGATGCCAGCAAGTGCTTAAGTTGAGGGAGGAGAAAGAGGAAACTGAGGCATGGGCTTATGATCAGCTAGAGGACCCCCATGCATTTGAAACTCTTTTTTGGCACAAGAGGAGCACAGAGGGGGCATTTCTATGCTTACCAAAATTTCAGATTAGTATTTAGAGGGACAGTGCTACTGAATCATCCCATACATCTGACCACAGTGATTTTACTCTTTATTCTTACACTATACTTTTTACTCAAGCGATTCAACATTTTTCTTGGTAGCCTATCTAACTCAAACCCCAGTGAATTATTGCCCTTAGTTAGGGTCTGCCCTGTAGTTTCCCTTCTCTCACTTCCATCCCATTTGCTCTAGATATAGTTCTGTTTCAGGGCAGGAGTACCCACCCCTCCCTCGGCAGATGTCTGCATACATGGGTTTCTCCACTTCAGGTTCTTATTTTCCATGGTTTGTACAGAGATCTTCATCTCTGCAGCTCAACAGCCGTGCCAAGTTTCAAAATAATCCTCAAGAAACTAATTAGGGAAGAAGCTGAAAAGTCTGAGAACGATTTGATGTCAGAGCATGTGTATGGAGCCATGTACCAGAGGGAGAAATCTGGCCAAATGCAAGTAAGCGCACCTGTTATTCCTCTGTAGACCCAGGATACTACAGGCCAGTGGGTTTAATATCTGTTCCTGGTAAACTGGTAGAAACAATAATTAAATGAATAAAATGAAAAGAATAACATTGTTCAGTACTTGGGTGAACAAGATTTGCTGGGGAGAAAAGTCAGCACAGCATTTTTTTTTAAGGAAGATCATGCCTCACCAACCTATTCAATTTTCCAAATGCAAAGAAGTAACCAATGGGGTCCACAGGGTCTGCATTGGGACTAATGCCATTTAGCATACTCATAAGTGACCAGGAAGGGGGGAGGAAAGAGAGAGCGAGTGCCAAGTGTGCCAAAGTTATTTTAAGGGGGGGATAGTGGGTAAGTGCCATGGCAGACGGGGGATGGGATGGGGGTAAGGACCACACCAGACTGAGAACCTACAAAAAGGATCTTGCAAAAAAAAAAAAAAATGAGCAAATGGGCAAAGTGGCAGGTAAAATTCAAATGTTGGTAAGTAAAAGTAGTGCACATGGGAAAAAGCTACCCAAAATATCCATATGCAATGATGGGTTCTACATAAACTTGTACCACACAGGAAGCATCTTGGAGTCATTGAGGATGGTTCATTACAAATATCAGCTCAGTGACAAATAGATGTTAGGAATTAAGAAGGAAATTGGAAATACAACAAGTCCCTTTATAAATCTATGGTGTGTCCACACCTCAAACACTGTGCGCAGTTCTGGTCCCCAGACCTCAAAAAAACGGTGAAAGAAGAATTAGAGAGTCTACAAAAGAGAAAAAAAAAACTAGTCAGGGATGATCGGGAGCATGGAGGAGCTTCCATCCAAGGGTAGGCTAAACAGGCTAAGACTTTTCAAGCCTAGAAGACAAAAACACTTGAGCAGGAACATGATAGAGGATCTGAAAATATTAAAATGACACAGTGAAAGTAAATAGAGATTTTAATGTCTCCTACTATTTTGAGACTGCAAAATGAAACTATTAAGTAGTTAGTTTAAAACTAACAAGAGGAAGGTTATTTTAAAACAGTGTTAATTAACTGTGTGGGGGAAGGGAGGGGAATTCATTGCCACAAGATGTTGCAGGGGCTGTTTGACTTGGTTCAAAAAAAGGGAAGTGAGCAGATGCTTGGATGAGACAGTCTGAACACAGTCGCTAGAGGGGAAGGCTCCGAACTGGAGTTTCCTAAAAAAACCCCAAAACCCACAACTAAGTGCTGGGAGCTTCCACTATCCTGTTCCAGGTTCTGGACATGGCCTGTTCAGCCTTCCTCTTGGCATCCACCTTCTGCTGCTCCAAGGGATGGGATACTGAACTAGGAGGCACCTATGGTCCGATCCAATAAATGACCGTTCCTTTGGCTTACTGACCCCCACTTCGCCAGCACAGCAGTTGCGGTCGCATCCCACCCCAGCTCCATTTTTACCTGTATCTGTTCTTGTGTCCACTGGTCGAGATTCACAGACTTGACCCTGGAAATGTGAACTCCTAGGTTGCGATGGATCCCAGCACAGCGGATACAAATGAACACTCCGATATTCCAGGACGCCCATCGCGGCCCTATAAAAAAAAGAGAGACAAAGATGGTACCATAGACTCTGGCAATGCTCAGCCTGCAACTACCCTGAGCCAGCTCTTATGGGAGAAACTTGGGATTGGCCATTTTGTATTTCCAACTCAGATGGAGGTCTAGATTACAAACACCAGCAGGTTTTGTAAAAAGAGATCGAATCCTTAAGAGTAGGCAACAAGGGTTGCGTTCATTCCCACCTCCAGTTTGGGCTATTAGCATATAAAACACACGTGAAAGGGTAGCAACCCCATGGCACTGAAACAGGACCCTTTTACTTCCCCTCTCCCCACTCCCTGAATAATACAGGGGCAATCAGTGTGCAGTCTGCAGGTCTTGCCAGGCCAGACCTGCATTGCAATCAAGTTTCAAAGCCTTGAATTAGGGCAGAGGGAGATACAGAGTCACTGCTATGGGCAGCGTGCTCTGAAGAACTGGATTTCCATATCAAACTAGGCCAAACGCTACTGCTCGAGGATGAGTACCATCTAGTGTTTGATCCACCCGACCCCAAGACAAAGCACAATGTGTGCACCTCACTCTTGAGAAGAGCCATGAAGTTGGCTACACACAAGATGACCATGCTGCAAAGATTACAGAGAAAGGAGGAAGGCAGCAAGGACATTCAGAACCCCTCCATATCCCCATAGCCCGACTGATTAACATGGCAATTCATACAGCAAACGGGAACCCTGGCTGGGATCCCGACGGAGGGAAGAGATGTTGGTTTTACACACTTTTGGATTAGGCACCATTAGCATGCAGCTTTTGACAGACAGGAGAGCTCCAAGGTGCTGAAGGAGGGAGGGCATGCTGGGACACAAACGGGGAGAGGTTTACATGGTTTATGTCACTCATTGTACACACGGCTCTTGCCGAAAGAAACGGATGCATTGCCAAGTGCCAAGACCACTCCGGAGACGGCTCCTCAGAGCCACCAGGTGACACCTGCATGTCGTTCTCAACCGGACTCAGAATTAGCACCCCGAAAACAACTCGACTACCCGCGTTCGAGCTAGGCCAGATCAGAACAGCTTTGGCAATGTTCTTACTTTGCTGAGCATCAGGCTTGTTTCTGGAGAGCTGGCTCTTTTCTCAAAAAGTCCAAGCTCTGCATATTTAGCCTGGCTGGGCCTTTACGTAGCTGGTTTGCAAACTGCAACGGCATGCAAACAAGCATAAGTAGCACAATATCAGGCCTAAGCGGTCATCTTTCTGGCCTTTGAACTGTGCTGCAGTAGGCTGAAGGATTAATACCAGAACATCGAATTATGCCTACTGAGAGAGACAGAGGCTGTAGGTAGATGATAAAGACAGAAGCTGTGGCCTTGTGGTAAGCATCTACTTTGCAGGCTGGAAAGGTCTGTCATTTAAAACCTGCCCCCGCTCCGGCATGCTGATGTTCCTTAGTCTTTCCTTGGAGGATGGCACCGGCTGCTTGTTTTTCCTCTTTATTTCAAGCAAGGCCATTTGAAAGACAGTCCCAGATGTACACAAGGCGCATGCATCTACTCAGCAGCAGCAAGTTGTCGCAGGAGAGCTTGCTCGCCACCCTGCATCAAAATGATGGGCATGTTACTCCAAGGCAGTTGCTTGCTTAAGAAGCTTGCAAAAGTATTATTCCCCGAGATGCAGAGCTGATGTGCAAGACAGGGTGGAAGATGCTTTGCCATGACACCACTTGACTATATGAATGCTCAGAGGACAGACTTTTGTATTAAAATACCTCCTCGCTAATCTTCAAATAGCCACAGCCAAATCCCAAACTCAGAGAACCAGGTCACCTTTAGTTCTTTGAAGCAGTTTCTGTTTGGAGTTAGACAGATAAGACAGCGAGGATGCTTTCTTCGGCCCTCCATGAACAAACACTCCTTCCATCAAGTGCCATTTTAAGTTATGCTGTCAACCAGAATACGCTGCCCTGGCATTCAGCTTCAAGCCCGAGTATGCTATGCCAGCCTCAGTCTTTCCATTGCAACTTCAACAGCTGGGTTTGTGCGAACATATCTGGAGCAGCGAGACATGGGGCACCACAATGCCATACCCTTCTTCCCCCAGCTGTCAACCCCTATTAGAAAGGCAGCAATGGGAAGTATGTTGCAGTACTTCCCACAACAGGCCACTGCTTTCCAAATGCACAGTTCCTGCCCTGAAGAGGAGTTTTAGTTGAGCAAACAGTACGCCATTAGGCAAGAGGCTTTGCTTCAACAGGACATCTGTTCAGGGACAGGGTCATCAGCTTCCTTGTCTCTAGTTCAGAAGCCAGGACCTGAAAGCTCAGTGATGGATCCAGAAGCTGACCAGAGAAGGAGGGACTCTACCCACCATGCAGAGGATGGTCCTTTTCCCCTTTAAGGGCAATCGGGGTTCACAGCCCACAGCATTCCCGTTTTCTGGCCTCCCTGTAGCTTTGCATATGCACTGCTGACAGCAAAGACATCACAAGTAGTTAAGAGTTGCACCTGTCAGAGGGCACTGGCTTTTTTTTCCCCACCTGTGCAGTGCCTTTGCCAACATTATGCAGTCTAGTTCAGCTTCAAGGACACCAAGATGGAAGTTGAGTCAGCATCGCCACTGCTCTCAGCTTCCTTGCTACCAGAAGTAGCCTCCGAGATGGACCGTCTTGGTGATGGTAGCCGAGCATCAGGAATCTTTATTGCATTGTCCCCAACCCAACAATAAGGGGCACGGAGGTATTCCTTGGTGAAGATAAAGCCCGCTTTGCAGCATCTAGTAGTCCATGAGCATGCCCTACAATCCACCCTCAAAGCTCATGGAGGAAAGGCCACAGCCTCTTGGCAGGAGGCAAGCTATCGGTCTCAAAACAGAAGCAGGGAGGTAAGCAGCTTTCCAAAGTCTGCGGTAAAGCCAGGAAGAACCGAGGAAACCTTGACCTCCAGTTTCCAGGCTTCAAGCAGAGCAATCCTTAGAGGCAGTTGCCTAGATTACTCATTTCCAACAACACCTACAGGGCAGGAGACTTCATGTCCCCAACACATCCTAGAAATCATTTAGGGTTAAAGTCAATGCTAGGTTTAGGCTATATTTTGTGTTTGTAGGATCAAAAGAATGAATGGTGCACCAGACCCTACTTCAGAAGCCATAGTAATCAGCTTGCCAGACAGGTTCGTGTAGTGCTATTTAAAACCATTGCAAGAAAGCTTGCAGAATTTTTTTTTTTTTGTGATTTCTTAGGTGGTCTAAACAAGAGCGATCATCTCTGAACCAAGAGTTTTAGAGTTCTGCATTTCTTATTTAAAACTATTTACCTTTCTACTCACAATGATAGCAGAGTGCTTTCACAGGCAGCACCGTCTTCAGTGCTCCATGCTTCTCTTGTCATTTTAATATTTCATTTACAAGGGAGGACAAGAAGCTGCAAGGACGAAGTAATAAAGTGACAAGTGTCTGCCACCCTGTTTTGGAAATCTGAGCTTGGGGAAAACCTGGCTGTAACATCCATAGCCCTGAGATTTCATTTTGCATTAGCCAAAAATGCTTTCTGCTAATGGAGGTCTTCTAAAAATTAATATTTAAGCCATCAAAACCCTGCAAGCTGCCAATGCTGGTTTGGCACCAACAGATGCTATCCTTCAAGCCAACAGAAGGGTTCTCTCTGATCTTCGCCAAAATGAAGGGGAGCCGAGAAGGAAGTGAGGTAAAGAGAAGCACGTGAAGTCAAGAGTCCCAAGAGACAAGCTACAAAATAAATAAAAAAAAAATAAAATAAAATAAAATAAATGGAGGCAAGTAGAAATACCAAACTGTTTGTGTTTTAGATCCAAAACCAATGTTTTGATTGACACATTGTTAGGAAGAACTGACACTCCAACTGTGGTGACAGTCAGAAGTTTGTACATAAAATACTGCATCATAAATCCCTATTACATCTCTACTGCAATCCTGTGGGAGCGTGCACATTCAGGATCCACAGCTCAACCCTTATTCTTCATTGCGTCAAGTAGTAGCTGCTCAAAACTTCACGCACTAAGCCAGGGTGATGTGAACTCCTCAAAGAGGAGCAAAATACCACTGCACTCCTTGGGCGCGTCTCCACGAGTGGGAATGTGCATTTCCCCAGGGACAAGCAGTGGCAGCAGCACATCTTGTGCCACCACTACTTGTCTCCAGGGAATGCCTGTGCCCTGCGCGCTCTGACAGCACGTTGTGCGTTCTGGCAGCACACTGCCTCGGGTGGGGTAGGGGAGGCTGGGGCCAGCAACTGTGATGATCCCAGCAGCCTTACCTGGAGTCCAGGAGCTGCAGCAGGAAGTCTGGCCAGCAGCCGGAGCATGGCTCCGGTCAGCCAGGCTCCAGTTTTGGGTGATGAACGCTGCTGCCACGGATGCTATCCTGCTTTTAGGCATGGTTTTTTTTAATCCCAGGATCTCCCGGGGTAAAATAAAACCCCAACACCTCCACACTGCAAAGTAGCAGCACGGGGGAATGTCTGCATGTGCAGCATGCGGCGCTGCAGACTGCACGTCTGCACTCATCTGGACGCACTCCTTGAGGGTAAAATAAATGTGTTGAGACAAATGGCACACTGGAGGACCTGCCTGCCTAGAGGGTAGTGATGCGCTGACACAGGCAACGGTCAAGGCAGTGGAAAGAGAGGAACTATATAAATAAAGCATTAATGATGGGCAGAACACAAGTACCAGCCTGTCAACGGCAACACGAGTGCGGCTTAAAAACTTGCACAGCTGAAGCCACGCAGCAAGCTACTATACTGCCAGGGTCCATTTGAGTTTCACAGGCCTTCTCAACTAATAAGGAGCATGGAAGGATGTAGAGGACTTCTTTAGGACCGCTCTGGTGTTAGCAAAATGCAGACTGCCTGGTCAGAACAGGCAACCCTGGGCCAGAGGCTGGGCATTTGAATCAGCAAAACATCAGCCCTCCACCCTTCCTCACTGATCCTGCAACTGCAGCAGTAGCTATTCTTTACAATGTTATTGAAGTGCTGCTACCATTTCTAATTTCTGCGCCTGCCCAGCCCTGCAGACCTTGGGGACCAAGTTTAGCCTACTAACGTAAATGCGAGCAAGCCGCAGTATTTCCCTGTGCAATTTTTAGTGCAGTTTTTCCTTTTACAGAATCATGGGATCCAAAAAAAGAGGAAGTTACTCATCTGAAAGTCTAACCCAGAACATCATCTTGCACCATGTTATTTCCACTCTTTAGTCAAGCTTCATAGTCTGTATTTCAAGTATGCTACTTCCTGCATTCAATTAGGTATACCAAAATCCCCACTACATGAGCAGGCACGGGCAACACTGCAGGAAGGATTCAGGATCTAGAAAATTTAAAGTTTTTGGAAAATTATACGAGGAAAATTGAGGCTAAAACTATGCTGAAATTCAGAGTTACAGCCAGAGGGGAACAAGGCAAGCAGAGGATTTGATGAATTATGAACAAAGGCAAGAGGTACTCAGCCTTGTGAAGGAACACTTTATTTTAGCGGCAAGACACAGCTTTTAAAGCTGGAGAGAAAAGCAGCATCCTACCCCTAAGGGGGTTGGTTAGCACAGCTTGCAGAACTGATGCAAAGCGCTGCCTTCTCTTGCAGCCCTTATCACACCAGCAATGCACGGAGTATCCGAGTAGACGAGGGGCTGGAGGCTTAGGCCCTACATCTGTGCAACCCCTGGCCTCCCAGAAGCAGTTTGACTTACCACAAAACCCTTTTGCTCTGTAATCGTGAGATACATGCCCGACTCAAATGATTGAAAAAACAAAACAGGAAGAAAAGCAGCTCTCGTGTATAATTAAAGCAGACCATAGAACAGTCAAAAAACCCAACCCTTTAACAACTCTATAAGAATAGCTCCATCCAGGTTGGCAGAGTCACAGCCATCGGGCTTCTTCAAAGCTTTCAAGAGTGAAACAAAGAAAGTTGGCTGCACCAATTACTCGTATTAGGCAAGCAAACCTGATGCCATCAGAGGTGGATTTAGTGTTCACAGAAGCAAAGGGCCCAGTACTGCTACACCTGCCTCTAATCGCATCTCAGCGAAGACGCGTCTTCTCTACACCCCGGCCAGAGAGGGTGAAAACATGGTGTTATGCTGAGCAGGGATAGGAAGCCGAATGCACACCGAGAGCCCAGGGGGCCTGGATCCGTCCTTTTCTTCTTGGTGCAGCATCTCCAGAAACATTCTTGACCTGGGGATATGTCCCTACAAAAGAACAGGGAGCTCAAAGGCATGTCTCCAGTTTATTTAGTTACCCAGTTAGTGCCAGCATGGGTGGAAAAAGACAATTGCTGAGAAGGACCTAAATAAGCTAAAGTTTACCAAATCAGAACAGATTTGAAACCTTAATCTGTAAGAAGGGAACATGAAGCCTGTAATCTCTAGAACAGGGGACAGCAACACCCAGCACGCATGCCAGAGTGTGGTGCATGAAGGCATTTAGCTTGGCACATGTGCTTGGAAAGGGAAGGGGCTAGGGCTGGGGCTGCACTGCTACAATCAGGATCAGGCCCCCTGTGACTCCTCTGCTTTCCGCCCCGAGGTGCATGCGCACCTGCTAGCAATAAGCCAGGCTGGGGCTCTGCAATCCTCAGTGTGGTGGCTTGCAGCCCCCAGGCTACCTGCCGCGGCTGGCCCAAGCTCTGGGAAGGCCCCTGCTGCCTGCCACGGACCCTGGGCTGCTCACAGCAGGCAGCAGTGAGGCTGCAAACCCCTGCACTGAGGTCTGCAGAGCCCTGGCCCAGCTCGCGGCTGGCAGCAGGTGCATGTGCACCTCTGGGCGAATGGCTCCTCTGCCATCCACCCCTGGTATGCCAACATCTTATGACACAAGGTTGTGGGGTTGGTAGCACTCCATCCAAAAACACTGCCAACCCCTGTTCTGGAACTATTCAGTGTTTCTTGTCTCCAGCAAAATACCATGCTGCAAGCTAATGGTTTTACCTGTTTAAGGATTTAGTATCTCAGTTTTGAGTGTCCTCAGTCTCTTCAATAAAAGGAGACTAACTAGGAACACGAACTGCCTGCATTGAGAAGCCACCTGGATAAGAATACGAAGAGTCACATATGTCCTCAGCTGGTTAAGTCTCATTCTATTGCTTTATCATTTGCTACAGAGAGCCAACTGCATGTGGAGTGGAGTTTCCTTTAAAAAAAAAATCCCCAGGAGGATTCACTCCCCACCATCCATTCAGCACTTGCATAAGGAACTGGAGCCAAAATGCAAAGTTTCCTCTAATGACCCTGCTGAAGGCTTTTATGAATAAGCAGAAATTGGCTCTAAAGCCACTGCCTTTTTCTTTCTTTCTTTTTGAGAAGGGGGATGGGACTATGGATGCTTTCCTAGTGCAGGAAGGAGAGCGTTTAGCTATTCAATTCCTAATGAAGTAATCTCAGTGAAAACAACTGTTCAACTTGCAGGCTCCCTGCCTGTAATTATTTCAGCAAAAGCTCAGCTGGAACAGCAGGCACGTTTCTTCTTGGACCGATTAATCAATACCAACGTTACTGCATATATTGGTGTTCGACATGCTGTAAGATTTTTCCTTAATGCGTGTAAGAGGGGGGATGCAGAAGAGGGAACTTTTGCAGGGATGGGGATGGTCCCAGCATGAAGACATCCACATCCCCTAACTAGCCATCTGGAGCACTTCCAGTGAACTGAAGCTGAACAGCTCCATTGTTCAGCTAGCCAACGAGGCAATGTATCCCTAAAGAGAGTCCAATGCTGCCCTTTGACTAGGGAAGTCTGTTCTGGAAACAGATATTGCTTAAGATAACTTACTGGAATCCCCTCCCTTCATAGGAACCAGTGAGCTTGGCAAGTCATGTTACACAGCACTGCTTCCTCTCGGGTCCCACGGGCAGCATGTGTGGCCATGCAAACAGCATTACACTGATATGGCAGCAGAACGTTTCAGCATTTGCCCCACGGACCTTGAATTCTGTTAGTGATCTACGAGGACAGTCATATTCTCCATGCTTCATGGTAAGAGATAAAGTTAGCTACGTGCCAAATGCAACTCTCAAAACTCAGCTGTCAACATTAGACCCAACATGTCTGGAGTCCCTAGTAGCCCTTTGGATACAGGGGATGCAAGGCATGTTGTGAACAGCAGCTAGTTCAGGCAATAGTGCTTCCTCTGCTCCCCCCCCCCGCTCCGCAAGAAATACGAAATAAAAATCCAGAAAACTGGAAATATTCTTAGCAGCAAGCAGGATGCCAGCTGCTCCATCCTCTCTCTCATGAAAGAAGTATGAATTAGCCGCTGCAAGGGGAGGCCAAAGCAGAAGAATCACAGCTAGCGAGGGGTAAGCCAAGGTTACCTTAGAAGTGTACAGGAAGCTGGAAAGGACATCTAGAAAGGCAACTTTATGACGTTATTTTTAAAAAGGGGAAGAAAAGAAAAAAAAGGGAAGCTGAACTTTAGAATTGCAAAACTATCCATAAGATTTAACATAACATATGGAGCCTGTGCCCACCCTTAGCAGGAACTAATGAGATTTTGATTAACTACCAGAGAAAATTGGCCCAGGCGCGCAGCATTTGGGAACTCTGCCACCAGCCAACTAAATGAGGAATGATGACTTTTTATCAGCAGCTTACATTTAAAGAGTGTTGTTCCTGGTGTGGTCCACCCTCATGATCAAATACGCAGCAGGCACTACTCTGCACATGACTTTGTGCCTAACAAGGTTGAATCTGAAGTCCAAGGCAAATGCCCATTTTCTCTCTTCTACAATAGCTTAGTTGATATTTTAAGTACAATGAAAAAAAAATAGGAGTCATATGCATAGTTGGTGCAAACCTAGGTTTTGGGGGAGCTACACCAAGGCACTGTTTGTCCCATCAACCCCAAAACTAGGGAACAAGATGACAAGGAAGTGTTTAAAATGATGCCAGGCAAGCATGTTGCAACCAAACCACATTCTAGCAACTTTACTTGGCCTTAAGAGCGGAGCTCCAAGACTTGTCCTTCTTTAAGGAAAAGAAGGACTGTGAAGAGCAGAGCGGGGCCTCCTCGCTGTTTAGAGTACTAGGAGACAAAGATGCGTTGCGCAGGACAATGAGCCCTATGCAAGCCAAGGTTGCAAGGCAGGTGCAGCAGTGGGATTCGTGGGAAAGCAACTAGATCAAATTACCAATATTACAAGTGGTGATGCAAGCTAGAATGGGAGAGTCAAGTCTCATGCCTCTGAAGAATACGTTATTTGCTCTAGAAGTCAGTGAGGAGCTCTTCTTTCACCGTACAGATGGCCATGTGCTCCAGATACTTGAAACATCCAGAGGCTGCCTATCCGACTTCATGGACCGGTGCCACCAAGATGTTAGATGATGCTAACATAGTAGTGATAGCTTCTTTACTTTGGAGAAGCCTGCAACACAGCACCCTTGGACTTGTCTCCAAAAGAAGCAATGGCCCTTTTTGAGGAACTTGCTACCAACTCCAAGAATGTAGTGATACTGATTGGAACCAAGATTCACGCTCCTGTTTCGACTGGGGCAAAAGCCTGAAGTCTGGACTCGATTCTCTTTTCACCGAGGAAAAAAGTCTCCCGTTTGTGGGGCATTCACAGACGGTCTGGGCTGGAAGGGACCTTGTGAGATCATTGGGTCCAGCTCCCCTGCTCTGGGCAGGAAAGACGGCTGCGGTCAAATCACCCCAGCAAGGTGCCTGTCCAACATCTACAGTTCGTAAGAGTCCAATAAAATCTTATTTCCAAAATCCGTCATATGCCCCGGTGCCAAAGATTTGTTCAAATACAAAACAATGGATTCACCTTGCTGCTATTCCCACCCCAGAGCATCTGGGTTCAGAGATGGTATTAAATTATTGCTTATTATTAGGATTAACTGGGAGCACTGGCTTACAAAGAGATGGGAAGCTGGAAACTTCACGCTTCACCAGGAACTGCCCGCCAACCCATGGAGTTAATCGTATGTACCCTACAAAAACACACGATGCAAACTCAACGGAAGCCGACCGAATCACAGTGGCTGCTCTTGCAGACGAGTGCTGCTACCAGAACATCACTCGCCCTGTAAAATAAAGCAGGATTAACCCCTCCATTAAAGCACGAGTTACATGTTGGGCATTGAGAACAGCCTATAGTGGTGTGTCTTATTCTGGAGTTCTGGCTGTGGTATGTACAGGATGGGGGAAAAGGAGATCACTTGAAGACAAACGCTCCAGCGTGGTAGTCCTTAGAAAGCCCGGACCTGAAGAAAACCACCATATTTTCTTGCATACAACATGCCCCATAGTAGGACACACACACCTTGCATCCAAAAGGCAGAATAAAGAAAAAAAAAGGGATCTTTCCTTGTAGTAAGTAACTGAGCAGGAGCAGCTGGGGAGGTCACGTTTCCTCATATACATAAGGAATACATATTTCCTCGTGTATAATGTGCTCTCATTTCCAGCAGCTGGGTTTTGGGGGAAAGTATGCAAAAACATGCAAGAACATACAGTCATTTCTTCAAACAAGCATGCCTCTGGGCTTTAAGGAAAACCAGGTCAGATATACTTATCTGGAAGCCGCAATGTTTTTCCAAGTTAAAAAAACCCCCAAAAGCCCACACTAAATCATGTTTGTGGGTGTAAACTGAACAGCTGGTTGAAAGTCACTCCTGTGCCATTAGTAACGAGGCATTATTCTGCCACAAACATGTGCAAGAACACCATTCTCCTGGCTTTTTCCTTCTTTATTCATTGCACTCACTCTCGTTTTATGTACAGCTCAGCTCCCACCTCCTCTCTTCTCCGGACAGCGGAGATGCCAAGCAATAGTTCCACAGTTTCTTAAAGATAATTGCAAATACAGCCAGGAAGTTCCCTCCTCAAGATGCCTACACACAGCCATGGCCAGTAAGTACCGTTTTGCATAGCCAAGGGCCACTTAAGTATCTAGAACCAATATTGTTAAGTCACAAAACACACTCCAGTCACTAACAGTGAAAGCCGCAGGGGCCAACAACTAGAAAGGGGGAAGAAATACTAGAAGTTGAGTCTAGAGACGCGGTCCTCTCCAATACAGATGCACCAGAAGAGATTTCCGAGTTTTAGACCTAGAGAAGCTATATATCTGCACCCAGAGAGTGGCGGTGGACGGGTCATTTTCGCCCTGGAGGGATGTGGGCAGTGGGGTCCCCCAGGGCTCGGTCCTCGGGCCCACACTGCTCAACATCATCAGCGACTTGGACAAGGGGGTAAAAAGCACCCTGTTCAAATTTGCTGATAACACTAAGATATGGGGAGAGGCGGGCACGCTAGAAGGAAGGGGACAGGCTGCAACTAGATTTGGACAGGTTACGGGGTGGGCAGATGAGAATAGGATGAGATTCAACACAGAGAAGTGCAAGGTGCTGCACCTGGGGAGGAACAACCTGTACCATACCTACAGGCTGGGGAACTCCCTTCTCATCAGTGCAGAGGCAGAAAAGCATCTTGGAGTCATTGTTGATTCCAAGATGAACATGGGCCGGCAGTGTGGGGATGCAGTCAGGAAGGCCAACCGCACCTTGTTGTGCATCCACAGATGCATCACGAGCAGGGCCAAGGAGGTGATCCTCTCCCTCTATGCGACACTGGTCAGGCCGCAGCTGGAGAACTGCGTCCAGTTCTGGGCGCCGCACTTCAGGAGGGATGTGGACAACATGGAGAGGGTCCAGAGGAGGCCACTCGCATGATCAGGGGGCAGCAGGGCAGACCCTACGAGGAGAGGCTACAGGACCTGAACCTGTTCAGCCTCCACAAGAGAAGGAGGAGGGGGGACCTGGTGGCCGTCTATAAACTTACCGGGGGACCAGCGGGCAATGGGAGAGACCCTGTTCCCCCGAGCACTACCAGGAGTAACTAGGAACAATGGCCCCAAGTTTACTGAGAGTAGATTCAGGCAGGGTGGCTAGGATCTGGAACCAACTTCTAAGGGAAGTGGTGCTCGCTCCTACCCTGGGGATCTTCATAAGGAGGCTAGAACGAGGGGGTGAAAAGCACCTCGCCGGGGTCATTTGATCCCAGCATCCTTTCCTGCCCATGGCAGGGGTCAGACTTGATGGTCTGCTCGGGTCCCTTCTGACCCGACCAACTATGAAACTATATTTAGTGGTGAAGCTGGATTTAGCTCTGCTCAGGCATTTCAGAACCTGCACTTCCCTTTATTCGCCAGCTGGAAAGTTTCTTCTCGTTAAATATGTTTGCACTTGACATTACATGCTGCTGTCTAGCGCAGCTGTCTGATTCACCTCTCTAGGGTTGCTGGAGGGGTAAGTATTTGGAAGTACCCCACTTCCTGGCAAGCATTTTTAAAGCAGTCCACAAGTTCATGGCTGGGACTTCCCATGGGTGGTTGGCAAAATTGAGTAAAATGGTTTTTCCTTCTGCTGTTATCTGAAGGGAGCAAGACAGGGCTCTGACGCAGCCAATTCTGAACAGTATCTTGCATGAGACATGCCTCTCCCCTTTCCTTGAACTCAAATCCCTTTGTGGGGTCAAGAGGAGGGAAGAGAGCAGAACCATATCCACCACTGCCATTAAGTTTTTTTTCCATGTCCAACTTCAAGCATTATCTCCATTAACTTTCATCATGAAGGCAGTTCCAGGTCTCGTCCACATCACAGGCCTAGGGACAGACTCCACTTGACCACTCCCCCTCCTATTTTCCTGACCTCCTCCTTGCTCCTAGCCACCCCCAACCTCTTGCCCCCTCCTTTTCTGGATCAAAAGACTTCTTCCTCTGGCTAGGCACTGAAAGGGCCCAGGAGAAAGCCCCTGCTCTCTCATCTGGTGCCCAGTAACAGAGCTGGAGGAACGACTGGAGCCAAGTCCTGCTTTCATCCATAGCGATGTTGGAGCAGCACACGAGCAAGTTACTCAACATGCAGGCATTGCAAGGGGAATAGTACATGCTCAGTGCACAGGAATTAGCTACCAAACCTTCAAGCATGCACTACGGGGAGATTTTCAGAGACTTAATTTGGCATATTTAAGGACCATTTGGGTGAGGGAGGGGGTGTAATTCAGACAGAAAGGAGAACCAGGCTGTCCAGGTTTATTCTGGGAAGTAGGATCCTGACAAACTTCAAGCCCTTACTGCAATAATATCACACACGCATGCTGAAAGAATCACATATGCACACAGACCCTAACCTCTCAAGAAGGAGAAATGTATTCCTCTATCATTCCTGGAAACAGCCAGGATATTAACTGAAGCTCTCTCAAAGTAACCCAGCCTCAGGCAGACCTCATGGCTTGCAAGGTTTCGGCCCACATGGTGTAAATTTGGTTCCATTAGACGACCCAGTATTCAACTGCTTATAGTGGAAAGGACCGAGAGGCCTTAGATACACGATCAGGCCTGTCTCCATAAATTAGAGGAGAAGAGAAGATACCAGTGCTCCGAGGACAGATTTTATTTGAGGTCCAATTATGTTCTGTCCTAGATTTCAAGGGATGCCTGTAAAGCAAAAAAGTCACTACAGCTGATCAGCCTCTTTCTAGACTGAAGTTTGCTGGGAAGTTATTCTTGGCTCTCTAGCGTTGATAAACTACTTGTACTTTCCCCAAGGTGAATTATCTTCAAAAGAACGATAAACGTTTGCAAGATAGGCTGGAATGGGATTGTGAAAGGTGTCTGACATCTCGAGTAATTTATCCGGCAGTTGCTATAGTAACCAACCACAATTTTTACTCAAATCACAATGCATAGCTCAGAGGCCAGCTATAGTCATATTCTATAAATCTGGTCCCTTAAGTTGTGTTCTGCAATATGGATCGTCGTGGCTTTTGACATGCAAAAGGTGGTAGAGCTGTGAGTTAGCTACAGAAGTCAGCGTTAGCCACATTTTACAGTTTCTAAGCCAGTCTAAGTGATTAGCCCAAGGTCAGCATCTGGCAGCACTGGGACGATGATGCAGATGGATTGCATCTATATTCTCTGCCTAGCACACTACATGCTCTCTCTGCTGGTTTGCAGTCAGAGCATTTATAGAGGTTGTTTCAGGTACTTGGCAACATCATTCCTGAATGCTCCTGCTCTTGCAATCCCTTCCATGCACAAAGCTATTTTCCTCATGCAGACTTTTCCCCTAGCCTTACAAAGTGAAAGTCTTGTTGCAACATTTTAGGTCTGCATCTGTTACCTCCACCTACCATAAACAGCAGCAGCTAGGGCCTAGCTTATTCCCTCTTCCCATCCTACCAGGAGCTCACCCTCTATTGTTCAGTGATGACTGCTAACTGCGGTGGCACTTATTCTAAAATAACTCTTGCTTCCAGTAGGGCAATCTGCAATAGATCAGGGTAAAGCTTAAAAAGACAGAGGTTGGTTCATGCAAGTCCCCACTGCTGTGGCTAAGGCATTAAACTGACTTCATTCTGCTCAGTGCTCAGCTGGCCAAGCAAACTAGGCAATTCTGTGTTGTTTTAACCTTTGCCATGCAGAAAACCGATCTCTCTCTCCCCTTCCAGTTTAACCCTGTAGCTTCTGACAATTGCCAACAACATAGAAGCAGCGAGGAAAATGTGCACTAGGCTATGTCAGTAATTTTAAGCTGATGTTTCAAAAATTAAGAAGTAGGATCAAGCCATGGAGAATTAAAAGGAATACCAATATAAGCCCCCCCCGTCCTGCCCCTTCCGGGCGCTCCTTCATCC
>NW_017729015.1:13692713-13695170 GCF_001723915.1 Gavialis gangeticus | reverse complement strand
CCGTCCTGCCTCCCCTTTCCCCCACCCACCAGGCCACACTTCCTCTTTCCGCTTTGCAGAAGTTATACTTAAAAGCAGCTTCAGTTGAATTCTTGTGTGACATTAAAGACAGCAACGTATCGCAGGACTTCCAAAAACCGCTCTGAACTCATGGCAGGCAGCAGGAAGTGCATCTGCTATTCAATTCTCTGTAAAGAGCTGCTGACGTCATTCTCAAACACAAGAGGCAACTCAGCAGGCCCTTGCTGTGCCTCATCATACAGGCACGTAGCATCCAAGAGGCTGTTCACAGGAACCAGAGCCGAATTCACTCTCCATCCCATGAAACCATTACAGGGAGCTAGTTAATAGGAGGACTCTACACGCTGCTGCTGTGTGAGAAAGGGAGTTGAGCTGTTATTCCAGCATGAAAAAACAAAACAAAAAACCCCCCAAAAAATCAAGAAAGCCTACCTGCTGGTTAAGTCAGCGGTACTACCAAGACCAAGGACGCTGGTGACAATAAGGCAGGCAACCTGGTAGTCAGACAAGCTTAGGTGGAGTCAGAGTGGCAAGGAACAGAGTAAGAGGAAACCAGCTTTCAGCTTCACCTAAAGGAAAAAGGTGACTGCTGGCTTCCCTCCTTTGTGTCACTAAAAACTATCCCCTTGCCCTTCTGGTTCCACCCAGGCTGTTTTACCATCTTGCTTTTTCACCTTCTCAACCACCCCGGACTAGCTTTCACCAGGGTCTTCCCATCTCCTTCCACGGTGAAGCATACAGTTTCTATAATTAATTGTAGAGTTGTGTGCAGTTATGTTGTCCTGCATCAAAACCTGTTCTAGGGAAATCTTTCTAGGGAAGTGACCTGCAACTTGTTTGCTACGTTCCAGCTTTGGCAGCGCTGTATATATACAATGGCTCACTGTTTTCTCCTTCCGGTTCTTATGTACTGGCACATTTGGATTGCAAATGCTGCAGGGCATGCTTAAAAACCATGCTTTTTTCTGAAACACACTGATACAGTAAAACTATTAGAAAGTTTGGGGGAGGGGGCCCAAGTAGCATGGCCACCAATGCAAGGAGATAAATCCGATGCACAGGATTCCAAAAATTAAATTCAGGTTTAAGCGACAGAAGGACAAACACAGCATCTTTCAGAATAGGCTTTGCAAGGAAATTGCAGCTTCTAGCCACTAGTAAGAGGGCTCCTTATTTGTGTAGTGCATTGAATCAGTTACTTACAGATGCTTAAAACGTGTGCTAACCCTCCCAAGAGAGAAGTGAGAATGACTGTACCAACAGCAAGCAAAATACCCAGAATGGAGAACTGAGACCAGCTCTGGAAACAATCTATGTTATGTTAGAAAGGAACAATAATGCAGAGGTAAGGTTTTGCATCTAGCTGGCAATGAGTCATACAGGAGGGGCAGGATTTCAAATGGAACTGAGGGTAGAGTCCTCACAAGACAAAGGAGAGGGGTAACTCAGACAAACCAGGAGGAGGACAATGATGACAGGGGCAACCTTAAGCTGATGAGTGGACACAGCAGAGCTGGAGAAGGGTCATCGCTGGGGAGCTCCCCCCGAGAAGGAACCTGCCATTCTGCCATCAGCGATACTGGATCCAAGGAGCCTGTGGGACAGATGGGACTGGAAGAATAGAGGGGAGGAGTTTGGGGGAGGGAAGAGAGTCAAATACAACATCTACACGTCGTCAAAGTTCAGAGCCAGAAACATACCGAAGCCCCCATGTTAATTCAACGGTAGTTTAGTACCAGGCATTTACCAAAAAGTGCCACCATTGGCAAGCAGCTCACAGAGGGAGTAGTTCAAAAAGCAGTTTGGCTTGGTATCGTTATCCAGAATTCAAGACATCCCTCCTGATATCACACCACAATTTTATCGTGACCCTGACAGTCTACCCGTAGTCCAAGGTCGTGTAGCTTTTGTATCCGTTATCTCTGCTGGAGAGTGTCAAGTCTGCTTGTGATAATCACATTATACAACTGTGTTAAAGCAAAACCACGTCCTTAGAAGGCCCTCAGCTTGAATAGGAGTAGTCTCTTTCTATGGAAGCATCCTGGCAGCCTAGAAAGAAGACAGGCAGCTTTCGAGTAAGACTCCTTCCTTGACACGACAGCAAATCATAGCTCATTTGGGACAACATAAACACTACCACGTTGCTTTGAGTGTAGCCAGATTATGGATATGGTCCCTTCCGGCCCCCAACAACTATGAATCCTCAGAAACAGGGTGTTTTTAAATGGCTGACTTATACCTGCAAAGCACTTACTGTACAAGATGCCATTCTGGCCAGAGAACAGCTCCATAACCCCCAAATCAGTGGGCTGTGAAAAGCAAAGTAGAGCCTACTCTTAATGATTTGCATTATACTTGCAGTACACCACCGTACTACTGTGGTCTCATATCACTGTTGCAAGCATGAGATCAGAGCCTTCATGTTACTCGCCGAAG
>NW_017729015.1:13683414-13687713 GCF_001723915.1 Gavialis gangeticus | reverse complement strand
CCGGCCCCCAACAACTATGAATCCTCAGAAACAGGGTGTTTTTAAATGGCTGACTTATACCTGCAAAGCACTTACTGTACAAGATGCCATTCTGGCCAGAGAACAGCTCCATAACCCCCAAATCAGTGGGCTGTGAAAAGCAAAGTAGAGCCTACTCTTAATGATTTGCATTATACTTGCAGTACACCACCGTACTACTGTGGTCTCATATCACTGTTGCAAGCATGAGATCAGAGCCTTCATGTTACCCGCCGAAGCCAATAATACACGCGGCACTTTTGACCCCCAAGGTCCGCTGGCAGAAGGGGACCATACTTTATTATAACTCCAGGGCATTTATTCTTTTCCCACCTGCCTCAACTGAAGTAACTGCGATTAAACAGAGCAATCTTCTTTTGGACAGCAAGTCATACTTAGTTGTGCATCTTCTTCCTTCCTGCATCAGAGCTCTTGCAAGTTATTTATTTTGCAGGAAGTTGAGCAACCACCACCCATCATGCTTATTAGCTGAAGATCATTTTTGCTACTAGAACTGCTCCCTCAGTTTCGTCAGGCTGTCCCTTTAGTACCAGGGACTTGAACACTGGGAGTCATGCAGACCTCCTTGCTTAGTCTTAAGGAAACTAAACAGCAGCCTTTGAAAAGCACATCTGCTATCAGACTTAAATTAAGCTAGGAAAGCCCTGTGCTCTCATCCCTGCAGACTTCAGCTATTGCAAGAAGGCACAAGGGAGGTGCTTATAATTGCTCCAGCAGCTCTTTGGCAGAGGGCTCTAGAGAACAGCTATTCCCAGAGAGCTTAACTTATCTGAATGAGGCAGTGTGGGATGAAGGAAGGGGACCTAAATCACGCTGAATGGTTCTCACCAACTTAAACTGGCAAGCCATTTACTTCACACTCAGTGGCTGGAAACTAGTGCAGCTGGCAGGCTGGACTCTTTGCAAGGGACGATTGTGAACAGGGCCTTCAGGTCACTGCCATCATGTCACGCAGACCTGCCCCAAGACGGGTTAGGCAGTGAGGAAGAAGTCGTAGCTACAATAGCATTCCTACTACTGTGGTCAGAAGAAGCCAGACAGCCGACATTCCTCCCGCACATGCAGAAGAGGCCATTATACACATCTCTTGGGTAGTTCCCTTTTAGTGAATGCAGTGAAGGAAGATATGGCTGGACACCAGCTGACCCTAACAGGTACGGTGACTTCACTCAGCTCTTCCCTGAAAGCTCAACTGTTGAGCTGTCAAGCCCTCTACATAGAAACAGAGTGAGGTCATCAGGAACAGCACACAGAAATGGAAGTGTGGGTGGCATCTGAGCAGTCCCCAGCCGTGTGCGTCACACTAGCTTTCAAAAGACACTACAACCTAGAGCAGCATGAGATTGCCAGAAGCTAGTAAAGAGAGATAAAAAGCAAAGAGCTAAGAAGTCAACTGGTGCAGTGTTGGAGAGATTTGCCATGGTTATCTGGCTAGAAACAGGTCCTGCTCTCCCTCAGCTCCATGCCTTGACCATCTTCCTTCCTGGCTTCCAGCTCGACATGTAATACAGTTTTACATAGAAAACCTTAAACGTAAGCCAGCCAACGAGGAAATAAAAAAGCATAAAATGCTCCGGAGGACCATTTTCAGCATACAGGCAGTGACTACCTGGTCTAATGAGGATGCTGAATGATTGCTCTTTTGCAAAAAACTGTGTCATTTCCAGCTGGAATTGCTCAAGTTACAGAACAGTGCCTCAGACACAGAAATATGGCTGCCAGGAACTAGACCGTCTCTTGCTGCCCCAGAGCCTCATGTTCTGAGCAAAAGCTTTCTAAGTGCATCAAAATGTCAGGGTACAAGGTGCTCCATGTACCAGCACACCCTATTCATGTAACAGAAGTAGGCTTGCATGTCATTAGCAGCAGGAAATCACTGTGTGTACATCAGACCAGTTACCTCTTTAACACCAAGATTATTACAAGGAGAAAACTCCTTAAAAAGGGACTGAAGTGGCAGATGGTTTTTCATTTGTGGAAGTCTCCTTGGGGAGATTTAGGGGCACGTATCCATAAAGAAGTTCTTTACACTGCACAAGTGTTTCATAGTTTCTAGGGTCGGAAGGGACCTGAGCAGATCATGGAGTCCGACCCCCTGCCATGGCAGGAAAGAGCACTGGGGTCAAACGACCCCAGCAAGGTATACATCTAGCCAATGAAATGTATGTTTGAATCACTGTGTTAGAGGCCTATTTTCAATGCCAACAAAGTGGAAGTTTGCAACTGCCTTCAGAGGTGCTAGATCTTTGGCTAGTTTCTGCAAGCAAATCCCAGGTCTTAATGTGCCTCAAATATTGTGCCTCAAAGCCACAATAATTGCAATTAAAAAGATGTTAATGGAAATGTAACCTACCGGATCTTGTAAGCAAGTTAGTACTGACTACTTGTGGTCAGCAGTGTACACAGATACCCAACAGTCACAAAATGCGTTTGTGAGGAACTGCAGGAACTCCATCTGTAGCTTCCCCAGAGCCGAAGCTCTCTCTCATTAGATTTGAGAACAAGTCTCTTGCAGAAATAACCTACTAGTCAGTCCCACAGAACACTGGCCCACTCTTCATGACTAATTTCTTTAGTTTTTAGAACAAGGGTATTCTTGGGTCACATGACTGATTATTCAGTGTTACAAGCCAGTTGCCATTTTTGGTAATAATCCTCAGCTGTGGAATTGCCATTTCCTGTATATTAATACATACTGGAATTGCTGCATTCCAGATATTTATAAAGCAGGATAAGAAGTCACACTGAATCCACGCTTCGCCGGATGACTCCTCCGATGGGATTCCTCATGTATAGCGATGTGGAGAAATTAACAGCTTACATTGCTCAAAACGGGTTTTCACAAGAGATGAGTATAGCCGTAGCGCGCGGTCGTTACTTGAGAGCCAATACATACATCCAAGAATTAGCTCTCAAGTTGCCATGTTCAGCCTACACAGCTGTGAAAGATCCAACTGCCACGATGCTAGAAACATGTGTGGGTCACAGAAACACATGGCATGGTTTGGTATCCTTTGACGCAATGTTTTCAGCATGAATACACAGGAAGCATTTAACAAGTTAAAGATCCAACTTCGACCCGAAGTCCTACCCCTGCCTGCCCCGCCACTCGTTCCATCCAGGCCTCCAAGCGCTCTTCAGAGACGCCTTGCACAACAAGTAAAACGAACCTCCCAATAAATTAATTTAAATAATCACTGGACTATGCTCCTTGGACCACGTCTGTATCGCGTAATTCCCACTTTTCAGTTAAAAAAAACAACCTGGATAAGGAAGTAGGTTGGGTTTACAAGAGCTAGCAGAAATCCTCTGACATTGAACACAATAATCAGCAGCGATTTCAATGTCAAACCAGCAGAGAAGATCCTATTGCGGGGGGGAAAAGTCTTGTCCTTTGACAGCTCTAAGCCTCCTTTCAAGACCTTCACTACTATCAGGCTCCTAAAACATAACCCAACGCTCGCACTACACCTCCAGTGCAAGGTTTTACTCCACTAAGGGGATAGGCCCTTCGCAATGTCGCACAGCACCAGCTTCTGAAGCCCTGCCCCCCTCCCTTTTTTTAGGATGGTTTGATGCTAAAAAGAGGATTTTTAGCATAAAAGCAAAGTCCCACGCCAGGCTGATTTGCAAAGCCCTCTTCCTTCAGGTGTCATTGGGAGGTTTGATGAGTGCGGAGAGGGAATTTTTAGCCTATTTTTCTGCTCAAAATAGGAGGGATTTAAGCAGCTTCGCGATAAGCAGAAGCAGCCCGAGAAGGCGTCAACCCCCCCCAACGATCGACTATTTTGTTACCCCGGGGCCGCTCGAGCCCAGCGTTTCTGCCCCGGCGAGCCTGGCCTCTCTCAACCCCAAAGCGGCCGCGGGACTAGACGAACTTGGAAAAAAAATGTATTTTTCTTTAAAAGGAGAAAAACGTGGGAATGAACCTGCGGATTTCCCCTCACCGGCGGGAAGGGGCTGGCAGAGGGGGGGTCCTGGCTCCGCAAAAACGCCCCCCGGGGCCGCCCCCGCACACGCAGGGGGTGGTCCCTGCCGCGCCCCACGGGCCGGGCGCGGACACGCGTGGCCCGGTACCTTTGGCCTGGCAGTCGGCGCAGTACTTGTTCTCGTCCTCGCCCAGCAGGCTGCCCAGCACGGCCTGGTAGCGCTCCACGTCGCGCACCGACTTGCCCGTCATGGCCCGGCCGCGCTCGCGCGTGGACGCCCCGGCGCGGCCCGGCACAGCACAGCCCGCCGCTTCCTGCTTCCGGCCGCGGT
>NW_017729015.1:13669050-13683244 GCF_001723915.1 Gavialis gangeticus | reverse complement strand
AATGGGGCGGGTCACGTGGGGAAGGGGGAGGGGGAGGGGGAGGGGTGGGATGGATAAGGCAAGGCGAGGGAAGAAGGGATGGAGGAATGAATGGATGGGTGGAGAGAAGAAGGGACAAGGCAAGGGAGGGAGAAGGATGGATGGATGACGAAAGAGGGATGGAGAGCATGGGAGGCAGGCAGCCATGCAGACTCCTGGAGGAGCCACGACACTGCCCCTCATGCCTCGTAAGGGTGCTGGCCTAATGGTTAGAGCACTGCGAGGCAGCAGGGGCCTGGGGCTGGGTCAGAGGATGGGAGACCGATCACCAAAACCGAAGGGAAATCTGGGGGCAGACCAGGGTGAGGAAGCCCAGCGCCGATCTGGGGGGCTGGTTCACAGGGCGAGGTCTGAGAACGGAGCGGAACCAGGGTCAGGAGCCGGGAAACGTATCTGCAGGGAAATCCAAAGCTGAAGTCCAGAAATAAGCCAACAACGTGGGTCAGGAAGCAGGAATCCCAGAGTGCAGGAGCCAGGAGATTTGCAACAGAACTGACCCTAAACTGGGGCCAGGTTTGGTAGCAGAGGCCTACTGCCAGGGTGGCTGCTGAGGCACTTGGCCCAGGGAGCCTGCCACATCCGTCCCTGACGTCCCTCTTGGCCTCACTAATACTTGGCCCTGAATCCTCAGTCTCTAACTCAGACATAAGCACAGAGCCAGGATCCCATGTGCTGGCCTTTGGGGCTCATGTTCCACCCACCTCCCCAGCAGAAGGGCTCTGCTGCACCTTGTGACGTGGAGGCAGAGCAAAGAGCAGGGACAAGAAATCAGGCGTTTTTTGGAGAAAAAGCTGCTTATTAAAACACATCCATACTCTTCTCACTGCACCAGCAACTGAGCAGCTGTAGTGTGAACCCAGCACCCTGCGGTCATGTCAAGGGCACCAATATTTAGCAGCATGCCTTTGCCTAAATACGTCCCCTGAAGAATATTTCTTGCAGAGAAGGAAGATTAATACCCCTGAAAGTGGAAATGCAATGTGGGAACACAAGAACAACACCAGCACAAATTTTCTGCGTTGCCGCAGCTTGGCCACTCATGCAAATGGCCAGCAGCACTTGTGAGATATCAAATGGGAAAAAATGTCCTAGTTTAAACCCAAGGTAAAAATAAGCAGTGAGAAAAAGAGTAGCTGAGGGTTTTCTTTTTAGTAAAAATGCGTGTGTTATAAACACAAGCTTTCCAAATCCCGGAGATCTCAATGTGAGGTGCTAAGTGGAGTAATTAAAAAAACCGCACTACACAAGAAGTAGCAAGTAACAGAGCAACAGTGTCAAAAAGAAAAAAAAAAGTTTGCAGCAGTAGATGAGATGATTGAAATGATCTAATGCTTCCAAAAGTGACACTGATCCCAAATCCTTACATGTACATAGTAATACGGACAAAATTCTGGTCGCAAAAATTAAACAAATATTGCAATGGCAATAATAAACTTTACAGGAGCCAAATTTAGGTGCTGTGGAAACAAGATGTTCCTAAGCTTAAAGCCAAGAGAAAGATCTCTCATTTTTGGTTTCCACAAAATACCAAACCCTAAGTTGGTATCTTTGTCTGAATGTAAGCATTTCCCTGCAGTGTTTGGAATTCACACATTACTTTTTGTAGTACAGGAGTAGACCCGACTGGCAACGAATTAAGTGAAACCCTTGCCTATTCCCTTATCCCAGCTGAAATGCAAAAGGTCGGCAACAATAAGAACAAAAAGCAGCTTAAATGTTTTCCTTGCTCCCCCGGGTCATTTATTTTAGTTATTGCTCATTTACGCATTGGGCTGGAAGGGACCTCAGAGGTGATCTAGTCCATCTTTGACTCTGGATGAAGCCCCCAATATGCATTGACTTGCAGGGGGAACTGGACCTGTGACTGCTCTCCATGCTTTTGAAAGCCCTTGCCTTGAACGTGAATGCCTTTGAGAGTCTTGCTTGCTTGGAACTATCATAATTGGTAGACATAATCCTGCAAAAAACATTGGTTTCCCAAGGTATGAACCGCAGCATAAATAAAAGCTTTGGAGAGATACTGAAGAGCCAACTGTAGAACAGATTCTCGGCTGCTGCAAGCAGGCCACAGGTTTACACCAGGCAAGAATCTCATCCTTCTCTCCGTGACATCAGTTTGCGTTGACGTACATCCACCGACGGCCATGAACTTCCTCCTAACTTACCTTGATGCAAAGTGATCCAGGGACAGGACTTTTTGGGAGACGAGCTCACGCAACTCAGAATATCCATGAGTTAACTTGCTCTAGGCTTGAAGTGCTTTGTTGCCCTCCTTATCCCCCATGGGACAGTGATGAGGAGGAAGAAATCGCTAGGACGAATCTCGGAATTTCCCACAATCATACTGAAAACATTTCATGATCTGAGATAGGTGGCTGCTGGGCTGGGAATACCAAAATCCTCTCCGAGAGCATGGCTATGCTAGAGGACACAGTGAGCACTTGATTTCATTCGTTCCTTCAGCTTCTTGGAGCAACAAGGGGCTTGACAGGAGTTGGTGAGTTGTTCCACTGAACTCCAGCGGGTTTCACAGGCGGACTTAAGTCTGGGCTGCACAGGGGCACAGAGGCATTCCTCGGCCATAAACGGGCTCTATTCTGTTATAGAAACTCCTTTATAAATGAAGAAAACTCTCTGCAAAGTGCATACATGACACTCATAGTTCAACACACAGGTCTTTGGTTTCTCTGTTACTCTACCTGCTTGCCTGGGGACACGACTATCCCTCATTGCTGTGCTGAGCAACTAGCCTCACAAATGTTTATCCTCACTCACCCTGTATATTAGTATAAATGGGGATCTGAGGCAGAGAGAGACTAAGTGACTTGCCCATGGTAACACAAGGAGTCTGTGGCAGAGCCCTGAAAGGCTCCATTAGTCTCATGCTTTTCTCACACAGCCGTCCACCTTGATTCAGATGCTCTGGAGGAATAAGCAGCTAAAAGATGATCCCCTGCTATCCCTGCTGCTCAAAGTGAATAATTCATTGGAAACTAAGCTAGGAGTCCAGGGTGACTGGCAGTTAACTTCAGGGCAGACTCTACCTCTTGCTCCATCCACATCTCTTGCCTGGGCTATCAGCAAGCCATCTAAGGTGCAGCAGATGCTGCTCCGAGGGTCCAGTTCGGATGCAGACAGTGCTATGTGGAGCCTTGCAAAGGGAAACGCTAGCTGGAAGCTGCTTTGTTGCACACAGTAGGAGGCTTTGGCTGAAAGCAGATAAGCTGAGATGTAACAGAGGCGTAATCTCTCGCTGCATGACGGGATGGTTTCTCCTTCTCCCAGACAGGGCAAGGGCAGAGTGGGGCTGACCCTTGCAGCTGATTATCAAGAGAAAGCCACTGCGGTTCCTCTGCTCTCTGCTGCCCTCTGCCACTCTCCTTCTCCTCCTCTGCGCAGATCCGTCTTCGCCTGGTCCTGCTTTCTGAACAGCTGGATTCAGAACTAACTTAGATTGGCAGCTCTCCAGCAGTGCTGAGATTCAGGGCTGCAGGCTGTCTTCTGCCCCGTCGGCTGGGAGCCAAGGAGATGCCCAAACCTGGCTGACCACCGTGGCAGGGGGCTGGCACTTGGCTTTATGTATGTACACCCTGCTGTACATAAAGCCAAGAGACACTGCTTGGCTTTATTAGTTGGTCTAATCAAAGATGTCATCTCCGGACTGAGAGTCGTAGAGTTTTGCATTTCTGCTTGGCTTTATGTGCATCTTGCTGTAAAGAAATCACTAGGACGAATCTCTGACTTGCCCACACACATACTGAAAACCTTTCATGATCTGAGATGGGTGTTTGCTGGACTGGGAATACCAAAAATCCTCCCGGAGAGCATGTTTAGTTATGCTAGAGGACACAGCGGGCGCTTGTATACGTGACGCCCGTAACACGTACATGTGATGAAAATGTCACGTTGAGTTTAATTTCTTGCAGTTTGTATGCCAAACCCTGCTTGCTTCCTTCCTGCCCCCCTCTCCTCCTCCTTCCTCTTTTGTTCATCTCCTTGCCTCTTGTATCCTGGCTTGAGCCATCTGAGGCAGGGTACGTCCCTCCACCCAGCGTTTGTTCAGCAGCCATCACACTGGGCCCCTTGGGCTGGGAACCCTGGGCATCGTTCTCATACAAATCTAAGCTAGGAAATAACAGTCATTGTTTATCAGATCCCCCCAGCACCTGCAGGCCTCAGCTGAGCTGTTGTGCTAGGTGCTGTACAGACCAGACACACTGTGGGAGACAGCTTGGAAAAAATGTACATGTGTAATAATTAATTATAGAAGGGGGAGAGGTGCTTGGACCTGACCTAGCCGCAGTATAGTCACATCTGCGAGGCTCTCAGCAGGGCTAATTAGTGTGCTGTGCCGCACAAACATTGCTATGCTGCTTCTGGCATGGGGGCCAGTGCTGAGGCTGGCAACCTATAGTCTGCGGTCTGTAAGAGATCATAACCAGACAGAGGTGGGACTCAGCAGGGATCTGGTGGCAGAAGGAATTGGTAGCAATCAGTGGCATTGATGGCAATGGAAATGCTCGTGGCCAGGTCAACCTGCAGAAAGGTTGCTGCCCCCAGAGCTAACGTATTCAGAGCCAGGGTGGGCACTTCTGCATGGCAGTGCCCAGCACGGTGCAGACATAGCCCCATGTCCCCAGAGGGGCAGATGCCGAAGGCTGCAATCCAGCCCCAGGGTGGTTCCACACTGGAGGGAGGTGAAAGAGGCCGACCTGTCAGAGGAAGGGTGCTCGTGGTCCAGGGAAGGGATGTACAGGATATGTGACAAACCTGTGACATGCTGCCTCATGGTCAGAGCTGGAGACAGGTTATGGGCTGGGTGAAAAGGGTCAGTTTTAATGTCATCAGGGGTTGGTTCATGTGTCAGCCAAAGCAGCAATGAGCCCGGCTGATATCAAGGCTGCAACAGTCATGAGTGGAGCCCTGAAAATCATGAGATTGCTTCACCTTCACATTGGATCTGCCTCTCTGCTTCCCCCTTTCAGAGCCTTTAAGCCACGCTGGCATCTGGGATCTAGCTTTTCTTGGCAGCCCTGGTGATACGTTTCCAGGTGATATGTTTCCTATGCTTAGAAAATGACAGGAAAGATCCCCAGGGCTCCAGGAGCTGAGGACTTATGAAGGACACCACAAAACTTGGGATGGAAGCTGACACCCACTGAGTTTTCCTGCATGGAGGCCCAAGGCTTTCAGCCTTGACAGACCATCGTTTTGACCCTCTGGTGGCAGGCTCTCGGTCTCTGGGCACGACAGGGTGAAGCAGAGCACAAGGGCAGCTCTGGGCAGCTCAGCCTGATAACAACCCCTATGGTACCATGTGGGGTCTGTGACCCGTGCATCCTCCTCCTTCCTGCAGAAATCAGGCCTGTCCCTCCCTCCATTAAGGCTTGGTGTGTATGAGCACTGGGTGAATTCTTAGTTTCAATTCTCCCCTGCTTTTACCAGCCTCACCTGGAATCCAGTGAGCAGTTTTTTCATGCTTGTCTGGCAGCCTCCCCATGAAAGAGGCCTCTGCTACTTTAGTCCCCACAATGTTCCCCTTCTGCCTGGCTCAGTCTGGCCAGGCAACGGCTTGATGCATCTGGTAGATGGGCCAAAGATGCAGAATTTGGCTCTGCCATGGGTTCAGAGGCAGTGTAAATTAAAGGTGAGATCTTGACTAGGGGCTGGGTTTGGAGGAGATGTTGTAGAAGCCTCCTGAGACAGCAGCTGCAGTGATGGCAATGCCTCTCTACGCACTGGCGTGTCACTTGGAGCAGTGACCTGCAGTTCTTATGTCGTGTCAGCCACAAAGGAAGCAGGAGCAAGCAGAAAGGCCCTTCCCGGTGTTAGATCCAAGCCACAACTGAATCCAAAGGAGAGGAACGTCGAGGCATTTGGGTCTGAGCATCGCTGCAATTATAAAAATAAATTGATCCTCTGACTAACGTCTCGCTAGGGCTGGATTTGTGCTGAGTGGATTTCTCAGGGCCTCAGGGTTACACTGCATCTCGAATGCAGAGCCTCCCACCCAGCCCGGGGGTCAGCACAGACCCATGGAGGGGAACCCCCACCTTGCTGGCTCATAGGTATTGCAGCATCTCACGGTATCAGGCTATGGTTGGCATTGAAAATTATTTTTTAATTTCATGTCTCAGGCCAAATCAGTTCTGAATTCTATCGACGGAGCAGAGCTCAATTGTTCAAGTCTGTATGGGGCTACCACCAGCAAGTATCCTGTCGCCCAGACTTCAGCCTGGGGCTTCAGATAGTCCCACATGCAAGGCAGGCATCCGGCACAAGCCCTAAGTCTGGAGGCCTTGGAGTTCAGATGCCGACTAGCTTCGCTTGCCCCCAGCCAAAAGGCTGAAAGTGCAAGCTAGTGGGAAAGCTTAAGAGCAATCCCCCATTGCCATAAATAGTGTAGCTGAGATCCTCACATCTGGAGGCTTTAGTAGACTTTCGCAGGGGTCAGCCTGCCTGCAGTGCTTCACTCTCAACTGCACCAAGTCATTCAAGGCCAAGAAGAAGGGGATCTCCCCTGCTGGGTAAGTAAAACCACCTTGACCCATAAGTTCATAGACTGTAAAGCTGGAAGGGATCTCAGCAGATCATCGGGTCCAGCTCCCTGCACCAAGCAGGTAAGACAACTGGGGTCAAGCCACCTCAGGGTGGCTAGGGTTGGTACTGAGAAAAAGAGGGGGCAGAGCACTCTTCCCCCAAGTTCTCTACCCCCAGGTATTTGGTGTGGGGGCAGGACTGGCTATAAACCCCCTACGTCAGGGGTCAGCTCCCTTTAGATGAGGCAGGCTGAATTGACAGCGCCATGCATGTGACCCCCATACAACACCACAAAAGCCCCCTGCCGCCAAATCGCTGCCGATATCTGAGCTCCTTGGCTTGGATAAAATTGCTCAGCAGGCTGTAAGCTGCCTTCCCCTGCCCTACTCCCTCCCCCACAGCACAGGTACTTTCCTTAGAGGCCTCATGCTCGAGGGCCAAATGCAGCCCAGCCTGCTGAGCTTGCCTGGTGTAAAGTCATCTTGCACCATCCAGCACAGCACCCTTAGCCCTGAGCGTGCTCTGTGCTTGGCTGTTTTTCGGGTTAGTGCCTCTCCTCTGTTGCCGGCTAGGCTCCTTCCTGCAGCTTGGGCTGCCTGAAATAACTTTCCCTTCACCTGAGCCATGAACCCTAGCTGGCCAGCCCTGGTCTTATGCGACAGAGGGAGTGAAGGGGCCTCACAGCCAATCCCTCTGCCCTCACCTACTGAGCCGCTCCATATTCATGAGCCTGCCCCACCTTCTCCCCTCCTCCAGGCTGCAGCTGGAGTCTGCCCAGCTGTTGGAGCTGGAGCTGGTACATTTGAAGGCTGCCTGGCTGTTCCTGGAGCTTTAGCTCGCAGAAAGGAGCAGGGACCGCGCATCGCTTCAGAGGCAGCCAGAAGTCCTGACCATGGCCGGTGCCCGGGGTAGCCTGACGCTCTGCCTCGTCCTCCAAGCCGTCTGCCTGTGCCTGGCCCAGATTGTAAGTGTGCTCCTTTGTCTCTTTGCACACCCAGGTTGGGATGATGTGGGGAGGGGGGAGAGGCAAAGGGCCCCTTTCTGCATAGTTTCTCCCCTATTTGAAAGTCTCTTGAACCCCTGGCTACAGGGATTGGCTTTCGGATTCAGCACCTAACCCAGGAGAACCCATCTGGGCCCCAATACCATACTTAGCTGGGATCCCCCATCTTCGCTGGCCCCATTTGATAGGGGGCTTTTGAGCTGAAATACCTAGTCCTCCCAGGGAGGGGGTTGACAGGTTTTCATCCAGCAAGGAGGGTCTCACATTTCATCCCCTTGGGGAAGTGCCTTAGAGGGGCACTTCTGTATTGTATCTGGGTGCTGAGCTCCATCAGGTATGCAGGAGAAGGGCTGTGGCCAGGCCTGGGCTTGACCGCAGGGCTTTGCAGAGGGACCAAAGGCCTGTGTGGGTCCAGAGATCTTCGCAGAGAGGCCTAAGGTGAATACAGCCCATGGCAGGATGATTTCAGGGGACTCTTCACCTCCCTGGAGGAACTTGTGCAGCCAGAAGCATTGCAACAGCAGAAGAAAATGTGGTCCTGGAGGTGTTTTAAAGAGTCGTGGATCAAAGTTAGTACTGGTAGGATGAGGTATGCCCTCTACTCCCTGCCCCAGTCTGAGTGCTTTATTCCAGCAAGGGCTTTAACCCTCTGAATTGAACAACAGTCCTCCAATGGGGGCATCAGCACAAATCAACTGCAGTTAAAAAGCGTGGAAGGATGAATTTTAAAAGAAATTTCCCCAGCCGCAAACGGAGCAGAAGATGGAAGAGCCAAGCAGAGGGCAGCCTGGCCAGAGCCCTGCTCACTTGCACCGAGGCACTTCGGGGCTACCCAGAGGTTTGCAGGTCCCTGGACCCACTGCGAGAACCTGGCTCCAGTCGACATCAGTGAGCCGGGCAGGGAGCTCTCCAAACAAAGAAGCATTGGGAACTCATTTGTGTGGGACAAAGGTGCCTATTCATGGGGCGCTTCCAGGAAAACTTGACCTCTTCCCTGCTGGGAGGCTGGTGTTTTATTTATAAGGTTTGTTTGGGTTTTTTGCTAACAAATCTGCACAACCAAATGTTCTGCGTGCTTTCAAATCAGTGAGCCCTGAGAAGTAGAAAACACATTCCCAAGCCATCAATGACCCTCTTCCATGCACCCAGTTCATCTGCTTTTACTTCCAAGGATCCCTGGACTGCCATCCGGGTTCTTAGAAACTCTTTCCTTCTCCTGGCCCCATAGGCAAGCAGGGTTGTGGACCAGGCTGTATCTGCAAAGATCGCTTGGCTTGAGCTAAATGGTCAGGGTTGTTGCTGAAAGGGCGGTGTAAGCAGGGGCTGGCACGACTGAGCTGTCTAGGAGAGTGCTAGGATGAGATTTGCAATGTTGACCAAGGGATTCGGACCCTCGGTTCCCTTAAAATGATCGCAGTTGGGCCTCTAAATCCATCTCAGTGGGTTTGGGACTCTTGGGCTCACTTTTAACCCTGGATCAGGCAGAGCTGAGTGGCAAAAAGGGAGCTTGCTTTGAATCTTGCTCTTAAGGTGGGGGATGTTTTTTGGAGATTCAGGGTTGGGGGGAAGGGGGTCCTAATTCTGATGTCACTTATGGGTCTTTAATTTCACTGCTTTCCATACTCCTGATTTTCATGGGTGCGTCTGAGAGCAGAGTCAGACCCTGGGAATTACTATACAGAGAAGGGGAAAACACAGCCCCTGGTAAGAAAGTTAGGGAATGAGGAGGGGAAGCCAGGAACAGATAGTGGATTTCCTTGGGGCTCTTCATAACTCCCTGCCTGAAGGACACAGTACTCCAGCTGCTTCCAAACTGCTGCTAGGACTGGAGGACTTAAGGACCGGACCTTTGTAAAGGCAAATGGAGAAAGGGGGAAGCAGCTGAAACATCCCCCGTCCGGAGCTGTCTGGTCTGCACATCACGTCTCATGGGGCGCCGTTCCCAGCTCCCTAGGGAATGGGCCCGCAGGGGGACAGACACCCCATGGCAGCAGTTGGCTGTCCCACGCTAAGAGCCCACATTGTCGGTACTAGTCCTGCTAGAGTCTGCATGAGCCCTGCTGCCTGTCAGGGTTGTCAGGTCTGGAAGCCGTCACCGTGATCCTCTTTCTGATGGGGGGCATGTGCTTCTCTTTCTATTTCCGTAGCAAGGTCCGCCAGGAGATCCTGGACCACCAGGGCCCCCGGGTCCGCCAGGAGTGCCAGGATCTGATGGCATCGATGTGAGTATGCAGTTCAGTCCAGAAGCCTGAGCTGAGAAAGTGGGAAGGAGGAGGGAGGGAGTCAGGCATAGATACAAAGCGGGGCATTGTGTGTAGGCTCAGAGTTGCAGTTCTCAGCTGTGGGCGGCAGAGGGTACTGGAGCACGCACTTTCAGCGCATGTGGTTTTACTGGGCTGCTTCTGCAAAGCCCTATTTATTCCCAGGTCAGGGAAGAGGGTCAGGCCTGATGCAAGCTCCTGGAAAGTCCGTGCGTGTCCTGCTCTCAATGCAGGAATCATCGAGCACGGCTCTTAGGCTGGCGTTACACGGGGTTTGGGTGGCGGGGACGGATCACTCCCCACATGCCCTATGTTCTCGTGCTCTTCTTCTGAAGCATCTGCTTCTGGCCGCTATCAGAGGCAAGGTCTTGGTCAGACCCAGACTCTTAGGATGCTAATGGTCACAACTGAGCTTGCAATCAGTGAGTGCCAAGACACAAACCCTATCAAATTTTGCTCAGTGGACACTTACCCAAAAGGCGGGATTGTCCCAGTTCTCTGCAACCCCCTCCTTGCTGGCTCCCCTAGCTCCTCTAGGGCAGTGGTGGTCTCTCTCTCTCTGTGTTGTTGCCTCTCCCAGCATAGCAGGGCTCTGATTCTGACTGAGGCTTTTGGGTTATGCTGCAATACAAACAATGGACCATTCACTGTTATGGCCTCAAAGCCAAGAGACTTGTGGGGTTAGGCCTCCTGGACCATTTCCAAACATCCTTGGCAAGGGGGAAAGCTGCCAGAAGCTGGGACTGTACAGGCCATTGCTTCTGGGACACATATATACATACATAATACATATACATATATAGGCAAAAGTGCCAGGGTTGCATTAATAAGTCGGCTTTAGAGAGGTTCTGAAGATCCTAGCAGATCCCTGTCTGCATCCTTGGGCTCTGAAATACCTTTGAAAACTGGACCTAAAATGCCTTTTGTGGGGGAAATTTTGTGGTTAGTAATTCAAATAACACTTTTGCTTTCCCACTTACCCTGGCTCTGCCCCTTAGAGTCTGTGCTAATCTGCTCAGGATGGTAGTGACCTATGCAAACCTCTCTGAAATGCACTGGAAAAGGATCAGTCCAGAGCAAAGCCACCTCTGTCCAGCTCCCAGCAGAGAGCCCCAGCCTGGGCCTCTCCTGCTAAGGTTGCTCCCAACTTCCAAGAGAAGGTCCTATAGGATCAGGGCCCAAGGTGAGAAGCAGAGATTGGGTCCTAAGGGAGGAAGAAGGGGTGGTGAGGATGGTTCTAGCCCCAAGGGATCTGGATCAAAAGCTGCAATGGGGCAGACAGGGTTTAGCAGGGGTTGGGGCCTGGGTGTGGGAGGGACCAGGATGCTCGTGCAATGGGGTGATCTCTGGCTGAGCAGATTGGAGATCTTTGCTGGACACGTGGCGTCTGAGCGCGAATACCCGCCAGCCTGAGACTCGCTGGGGTGGAGCCTGGAACCTAACCAGCCCTTTAAGGCATCAAGACCTGACCTGTTCTCTGGGCCCAGCCCCATATGCCCCATCCCTGGAGAATTATCTAGGGTTATTTATAGATGCAGCAACCTTCTCCTTTTAGACCACCCCATGGGAGCTGGGCGGAGGGGCAGGGTTAGTGGTCATTAACAAGCCGTCCCTTTCCAAGGCTTGCAGTGCATTCAAGCCAAGCCTGGACAGTGATGCCAGCTGCTTGGGGCGTGAGTGCCATCTCCAAGGGGCCGGCGCTGCGCTGCCCATGTGCCTGCTTGGAGGGGCTCCATACCCCAATGCACAGCTGGTGGCTGGTGATGCAGCCTCTCTGGCTGCACGGCTTTATGAACACTGAAGCTCTGGTGTCCTGAGGGGCCTTTGGAGGCTTCAAACACTGATTGTCCCTTTCTGAGGGAGAGATGAATGAGAGGGGGAGGTCCTGCAGCCAGAGGTTGCTTGCTGCAGTCCTATCCCTGCAGGCTGGATCAAAAGGACAGTCAGGGTGTATCCTAACCTGTGCTTGAATCCAGTGTGGGCAGAGCCTTTAAATCCAGCCAGACCAGCAGTGTCCTACTGCTTAACACCCCATCCCCTAGGTATGAGGTACAAGGGAGGTCTGGGTGGTAAGAGCCAGTTGCAGTGGTTACTTTCCAGCTTGAGTCTTTCTCCCCCGCTCCCAAATTCCTTCTGATGGCTGGAGTGTCCTCCCCATCCTGTTCTGGACCATCATGGCATGGGTGTTTAGCAGTCGCCATGCCCCAGGGGTGGCTTCACAGCACGGGGACATGGAGGGATCGCTCTACGTTAGAGGTTTCCAAGTGAGCGGCTCCCCCTTCTTCCACTGGGGAGCGTGTCCTGGGCATCTTCCCTCCCAGAATTGGTGGCTCCATCCCAAACCCTGCGATGCACAATCCAGTGATATCAGAGCAGCATCCTGGAGATGCAGGGAAGCCCTGGAGATAAACCTGCTTTCCAGGAATGAGCAGGGGGGTCCCGGGTTCCTGCCCAGGGGTTCTTCTCCATGCATGTAGCACCCGGACAGGATGGAGGGTCGGTCTTGCAGCTCCTTCCCTGCAATACCTCTGCTCCCCTGGCCTTCCCCTTGCCATGGGCTTGCTGAATGCATTGGATCCCGGCTGAATTTTACACCAGAGAAATGACTTGGCACAGCTGGCCAGGTCCCTGTGCTGTGACCCAGACAGGGAGAAGGAGCTGTTCAGAGGCTGGACATGGGCCCTGATGGGAGTTTTCCAGCAGCATAGACCTGCCTCTAGTCTTGGGGTGTGGAGGTTGGTTCTTAGTCAGGCTGGATGTGTGTGTGCTCCGCACAGCAGCATCTCAGCATCTTGGCTGGGCCTGTATGGCCTTTAAGATCGAGAGATGCTGCAGAAACCGATGCCAGTTGCTGCTGATAACCCTCTTGTTTTCCCCCCCCTAGGGTGACAAGGGCCCGCCGGGCGCTGCCGGGTCCCCGGTGAGTATGTGGCCAGCCTTCCAATCTGCTCCCAACCCATTGCATGTCCAAGGCTTTCCAGAAAGTGGCTTTGAATTTGTCCAAATGCCTATTTTCTAGGGCTCCAAGGGGGAACCAGGACCTCCGGGCCCAGATGGGCCTCCAGGGAAGGCAGGCATTGATGTAAGTATGCGTGCCATGAGAGCCGGTCCTTGGGTGACAGGGCTTTGCCTCCATGTTCAGACTCCTCCATATATGGTTTGGCTGTGTAGACTTAGCTCTACCCCACTCTCATTGTCCCCTAGTATTGCACACCTGCCCTCTCTCCCTATCTCCGGGGACCTGTGGTGCTGTCCCCTCTCCCCCCTCCATTACTGCAGCCCTGGGCTATGCACAGTCCACACATTTTAACCCTTTCCTGAGTCCCAGCTTTTCTGTCCACTCCCTCTGCTAGACATACCCTTGCACCTCAGTGCTGTCCTGGAGAACGGGGAGTGAGGGGCATCTTTATCTGTTATCAGAGTGCATCTGTGTGCACTGGAATATTTACTGTTGGCTGGGGTGTGCTGGGATGTTTGATTTGTTTTGGGGACGGGATTACATTCCTACAGGGGTAAAAAAGTGGTGGGAGTGAGGGTGGATGCATGTGGGTATGAATGTGGGGTGCATTGTGTGTGCTAGCAGTGTCCAGCGGATGTCTGAGCATGGCTGGTGCCTGGGAGATACACCTCTTGGGTGTAGCTCTAACCAGGGATTCGAGTGTACAACTCAGAGTCAAAAATAAGCCTAATTAAACTGCAGGGGCCTATGTTTTGCCCTTGAAAGTGGCTTCATGCACCTGTTGGATTCATTCCCCAGCCCCTCTATAATACTAAATGGAGTAGTAGGAAGTTATTATAATAATGCATCCTCTTGCAAAAGAACAAATCTTCGCAGAGTGGAGCTGGGTTGAGCACAGGGCCTTTCAGACCGACATGGGGTTTAGCAAAGCAGCTGGAAGTAGACCTAACAGGGTGCATTGTTCAGCATCCAGCTGTAGCTACATAAGCCTCTTTTTAGTGAGACAGGCCCAGCTTTCCCCTGCGCTCTGCTGAGGTTCATGGAGTCCTTCCAGATGGATCTAGGCATGACTGTGATTAGACTCTGCTGTATATCAGCCCACCTCCCTGCAGCATCTGAGCCTGGAGTCAATGATTACCTCAGTAACAGCAGACGTATGAGCTGATCACTTTTCTAGCCCTTTATATCATTTCAATGTGAGCTCTGACCTGCTGGTATCAATCCAGAGCAGCTCTGTGTACGTGAGATGAGAATCCACCCAGTGCCCACACAGGGAATGTCCACGGGGCCAAGGTCTGCAAGACCAAGCCCTTTATTTGCAAATGACCACTCAGACCTCATCAGTTGTTGCAGCTCATTTGCTGTCCAAGCAGGAGGGAAAGCAGGGGCTGT
>NW_017729015.1:13654362-13664050 GCF_001723915.1 Gavialis gangeticus | reverse complement strand
GCATCTGAGCCTGGAGTCAATGATTCCCTCAGTAACAGCAGACGTATGAGCTGATCACTTTTCTAGCCCTTTATGTCATTTCAATGTAAGCTCTGACCTGCTGGTATCAATCCAGAGCAGCTCTGTGTACGTGAGATGAGAATCCACCCAGTGCCCACACAGGGAATGTCCACGGGGCCAAGGTCTGCAAGACCAAGCCCTTTATTTGCAAATGACCACTCAGACCTCATCAGCTGTTGCAGCTCATTTGCTGTCCAAGCAGGAGGGAAGGCAGGGGCTGTGGATCAGAGAGCATCCGGAAATCCCATTCGTGCAAACAGTCGTGCAATTGCAGCACAGGAAAGGGAAAAAAACGTTGCATGTACAAACGTCCTGACGCATTAGCCTGAGAGCAGGGTGGAGTGTGAAAAGCTGTTGTCAGCATAGCTCAAGCCTGGGGGAGCCCTGCAAATGCACCGCTCTCCAGATCTCCAGCACCTGCTGTGCTAGTGCGGGGCTGCTCGTGTGCACACCCCTCCTCCCAGCAAACACCCCCTACCAACACAGCAGTCCTAGCCTGCAGCCCCGCTTTGCCATCCGGACGAAGCCACCCCCAGTTCTGCCAATGCCTCTCCATCCTGACCTCCGCCAGGCTACTGCTGCTCCTCCTAGGATACTTCCACGCTTGCCCTCAGCATCCTCCCAGAGTCTGTTCCCCTTTCCCCACCAACTCTGCTGTTGGCATTGAGCTCCACGGTTCTTGCCTGCTGCCTGGTGCTTTTCAGACACAGCCGAGCATGCTCCAGTGTGGGGGTGGACAGATATCCAGCACTGACGATACCCCAAGTCACATCCTTATCTGCTCTGAATGCACTCCTCCAAGGAGCAAGGCCCCTGCATTGGGACACAGAGCCTTGTGACATGAGTAGGTGACAAAACACCTGAGAGGACATTGCTGAGAGGTTGGAGCGATGCATTCCCAAGTGCCTCGTGACACTGGGACTTCACTCCAAATGCAAGCTACACACAAGTAATTTTCTGTGTGTCACCTGCCTGACAGCTTGAGGAGATAGATGTTAGCAGCTTGTTAATAATCCTGAACACCAGGTGGTTAAAGAAGCCTCTGCAGAAACATCAGCTGCTGGAAGAACTCAACTACACTGTAAATGAGAAGGAAAAATGGTCTAGGATGGAGACTAACCTCCTGCAATCTCTCCCTTTGCAGGGCCTGACAGGAGCAAAAGGGGAACCAGGGCCCATCGGACGTCCAGGGCCTAAAGTAAGCATGGGTCAAGCGTGCCTGTTTCCTTTAGCAGCATGGCCTCTCCTCCTGGAATCAAAGGGCATGGATGGGGGAGGTACAGGGTGGTGCGGCCATGTCTCAAGGGATTCGGATCTAGTCAGACGTGCAAAGGAACCAGGCTGAGCCCCTCAGCCGCTGTGAATCAGCACAGGGCTGGTGCAATCTCTGGTGAGATGCTGCCAGCTAAGACCTGGCTTCATGGACCCTACCTCTGCAACAGGCCAAGACCAGAATGAAGGGGCCACGAGCAGCAACTTTCATCTTAGCGTTTCGGGAGCCTGCTCGGTATGCCAAGCACTGTGCATAGGCTCAGTCAGAGCTGCCTTGGTCATCTTGTCCTTGGACAGCTGTGTGGGGAACAAAGGGCCTGGGGGCTTATTAAAATACAAGGGCTTGTTAGCATGGGCAGAGTGGACAAAGCCGACATCAGTGGGAGTGGGGTCCGGTCTGTAATGAAACAGATCCTCAGCTAGTAGAAATCACTATTGCAACAGGGGTTGGGACCCCAATGCCAGCTATATATGGGGACTGCAATTGTATTAGGTGCTGTCCAAACATGGGGGGAATTAAAAAAGTGCCCCAAGCAGCTTCAAGCCAGCACAGCTGGACTGAAGCCCCCAGAGCTGTACTGATTGACCCAGTGGTCAATCAGTACTGTCCCAGTGGTGGGTCTAGACCAGGGCGCTCTGGCAGTCTGAGATGCCCTGAGATGCTTTCAAAGGCGCCGCGGGGTGCCACACAACATTAGCACAATTAGGTGTGCAAATGTGATTTATAAGAGAAACGCAGAGATTTCAAACAGGCATCCAAAAACCTTCTGCCCTGTTGTGGGCTTCCTGAGCTTTTTGCAACAGGAGAGAGGCCTGGTTGTTTTTCTTTGTCAAAAAATGAGCGAAGAGCTGGATTTTCTAATGAGTGCCTTGAGTCTAACAAGGTCAAGAACCACTGGTCTAGCCCATGGATTGAGCTTGCTCAGAAAGGTTTTGTTAACTTTTTTCCCCAGCCAAAAGCAGAATGTTTTTTTCCCCCCAGTCAGAAAATCCAGCCCCCTCCTCCCTTTGCTTCTGGTTTCCTAGCTTTGACTCTCTCTTCCTGCACTAACAGGGCCAGCCTGGACTTCTAGGGCCTCCGGGACTCCCTGTAAGTATCTGTTTCCATCAGAAATGCTTGCTGGGGAAGTGGGTTGATGGCCATGCCTAATGGCCTGGGAGCCAGGATCGTAACCGCACTTGTGCCACGGACTCACTCTGTGGGCAGGTGCACAAACCCCTCCGGGCCACAGTTTCCCCAAGTGCAACATGGAAATGAGCCTGCTCCAGCTCCCCCTAGGAAGGGCCACAGCTAACACAGCAAGGACAGCAGAGACTTCCTGACGTTCCCTATCCAATTAGCTTTCCCTGGAGCTAAGAACGGGAAAGGATTTCAGCCTCCATGGCCCCTTTGTTGAGTGGTTTGGCCAGGGCTAGCGCCACTGAAATCACTGGATTATATATGGGAGCACCTGGTTCCCTGGAGGTGGTCTGAAGCCCTCCCCTGTGGATTCATGCCTTGAGGTCACTAGTTCTCTGTTGCTCTGTGGGTGTCACAGAGGCCTCCCAAGCTGTCAGATCCCCTCTAGATTTGTCTGTGAAACCCTGTCCCTCATCACACAAATGCCTCCCTGGGGGAGATCCTACTGGGTTTCCAAGCTCCTATCAGTGCAGACTCTCCTCCTGTAGCTCAGGTAGGGGGATCAGAAGGTGCTGGGGTGGGGTGGATCAAGGACCAGGCAAGCCAAAAGAACAGCTAAAGATTATCCCTGCTCTGTCCCTGAAAGGAGAACATGGTTCTGGGCTACATTCATTTAGGCAGGAAGGCAGGCCCAGTGGCTAGGCCCTGGCTCAGGAGATCTGCCCTGCCACAGACTTCCTGTGTGACCTTGGGCATGCCCCTTAACCTCTCTGAGCCTCAATTCTCATTGGGGATAAGCTTGTTCAAGCTGGAGATGTTACTGCCTAGGCACTTTCCATAGCACTTACCCTTCCATGGGGCTGCTTCTGCAGTGGCAAGTGGCCTTGAAGCCCCTGGAAGTGCTCTGGATTCACCCTTGGGAGGAGAATGCAAACATGTAGAGCAAGAGCTGTATCCTGACCACCCAGAAGGGCAGCAGAGTCACTGCAAGCTGATTCGGAGTTGGAGCACTTTAGTAATCCATTGTAATCCTCTTTTTGTTGCAGGGCCCGTCGCTGCCAGGACCGCCTGTAAGTGCTGTGCTGCTGAGGGCTGGTTGGCTGGGAAGCAGCGGGGTCAGGATAGGATGTGAAGAAATCGAACCCATTTAGCCCCTTGTGAATGGGGATGAAACCGCCCTAGCCCTGTTAGCATCCAGGTCTGTGGCCAGATCCTCCAGGTGCCCTGGGAAGGTTGTTGTAACCCCTGGCATCCCACCCTGGAGCTAGGAAGGGCTGAATGGAGTGGATCAGGGACCAGGCAAAGGAATTAACCCTCCAGCAGCTGGTTTGGAGCTACTGTTCTCCATCACTACTCAAGGCAGCACCGTGAGGTATCTTCTCGGTGTCTCAGCAAACAGACCAGTTGCACCCATTCTACCCAGGCCTGATGGTGCATGCAATAACACCACAGCTGTGCTCCACCTGGGTGCTATCTCCCTGAGCTAAGTGGACCTCAGATGCATCCAGATCACTCCAAGGGCATCCTCACCCCATCGTGGGCTGAGGGTCATCCACAGGTGGACCCCGACCCATGTGTTTCTTGCTGGGTGGGAATTCGGTGCTGCTTTCCTGTAGAGTTCCCCTTGAATTCATACATCAGAGCAGTACAGCAAGCATCCCACTCATCCCAACACAGGTTAGCTCAGCATATTATGCAGGAAAGTCTTACAGCCCTCATAACAGTTATACAGTCCCTCAATAACGTCACGTGTCTCATTTGGTAGTTTTTACTTGCCTTCACTTCTGTCACAGTTCAGTCTACCTGATTGCTGCCGTTCAATGCAGAAAGGCGGTGTTTGCCTGCTACATGCACAGAGTTCTCTCGTATGGGCCTAAGACTTTCAACACTGGGAAAAAAAGGCCCGTGCATTTGCCCTCTAGTACATTTCTAGAAAAAAAAGGGATTGATTCCTGTCCCCAGCACTTTATTACTCCATGAGAAAGCTGAAGTCTTGGAGCAGGCAGCTGAATTAAACGTGGTCAGGAGCTGGTTTTAGGGCATTTGCCAACCCTCTAGATCAAGGCATGGGCAGATGAACAATTAAAATGAGAGGAACAAACTTGCGGCTTGTGAGCTTGCATCAGCAGCGTTGTCATATCTGTTTCATCTATCCTCTCTTATCCCACAGTGAGTGAAGCCAAATTGCAATGACTTGCCCATGAATAAAACAGATGGAGCTTACTGAGGTTTAACATCCCCTTTCCATGGGATATATGGTCCACTTTCCATGGGACAGAGCGGACACACAAAACATTTAGAGCAGATGCAGCTGGGATGCACCCAGTAGCGCTCTTTGGCTTGCTCAAGCTCTCAGAATCTGTCACCATGTTCAAGGAATATTTCTTTTCTTTGCTAAGGGGCCTCCAGGTCAGGTTGGACTTCCTGGGGAAATCGGTGCCTTGGGACCTAAGGTGAGGAATCCAGCTGGACAAAGAATCTTTCTGGGTGCATTGCGACTCAATGTAGGAATGAGCCTGATTTTCAATGAGCCACCCTCCTCCTGCACTCCATGGTGAAGGGGCTCAGCCCCTTTAGCAGTCTCATATCCACTGCAGCATGCATGTGCTGGCATCAATGAAGTGACTCCACTTCTGCCTCTGTGTAGCAGAGAGCGGGAGATGGCATCCTCTGCAGGTCACTGCAGGACTGCGTGGCGGGTGAGCGGGCTCCTGCGAGCTTGTTTCAGCGAGGTGCTTCTCCTGAACTGGAACCTGTAGTGCTGGTGCCTCCCAGGTCTTTCCCTTGTAATGAGGGACAGGCAGCCCCAGCCTGGAGGCTTTCTCTTTCTCTCCCCTGGTGTTGCAAGTCATTTTATTAGGCAAGGTGGAACAGTGAACATAAGCCTCCAGGGCAGGGGTGGGCAAAATGCGGTCCGGGGGCCGGTTGCAGTCCGCCAGGCCATTCTATCCGGCCCGCGGAGCCCCTAAAAAATTTAGAAAATCAATTTTTATCTGCCCTGAGCTGCTTGTCATGTGGCCCTCGATGGCTTACCAAAACTCAGCAGGCGGCCCTCTGCCCAAAATAATTGCCCACCCCTGCTCCAGCGGCTACTGGTTCTCCAGCCATCCCATAGGATTTGTCCTTCCAACCCTTCATTTTTAAGCCCTTTGCAAATTCTGGTGTCCATCTACCCATGTTGGGGCAGAGCTGGGTCAGAAGGTGGCACCAGGGGTACGATGGATGTGGCCAAGGGACTGGCGAAAGCATGCCCGCAACATGAAAGGCTACCTACACCGCTACAGACCAGCCATACGGGGGTGGGGGCGGGGGTGGGACTTACATGGCATGCACATCATGTTGGTTTAAGCTGGATATGCTGGTTTAGGCCTGATACAAAGCTCACTGAAGCCAATGCAAAGACTCGTGTTGCGCCCAATGGGCTTTGGCTTGGACTCCAAGGTCTGGTGAAGTCTCCCCTCCTCTCCCTCCCTGCTGCATGCCTGGTCTCAGCCTGCTACCTATGCAGTTCCTTCTTCAGCCCGGTGCTTGGTGCTGGACCTCACAGGGTCATTCCTGTGGGCTCACCTGCCATGGTGCCTGAGCTAGCACAGATGCTGAGGTCTGTACAGGGGTATTTCATTTCTCCCCCTGCCTCAGTCCTTTGGGTAGCTACATGCCTTTCCTACACCTATGGTTCTCATTGGGGTTGCTCTTTTTCAGGGGGATCCTGGACCTGATGGACCACGAGGCCCCCCAGGACCCCCTGGAAGACCTGTGAGTATTAACCCCCATCTCCCCTGGCATTTCTTAGCTGGGGGCCTTGCATATGGGGGTGAATTAAAATAGAGTCCTTGATCCCAGCCTGTGGGCTAGAGGGTGAGACTTGGAGCAGTGGGTTTAGGTGCAGACTCAGCAAGGTGATCAAGGGGATCAGGATCGGGCCTTCAATGGAGGGAGCTCAATGCCTCCCCAGAGCAGGCCCATAGTGGACAGCTGACCCTATCAGCAGCCACCTGGGATGCGGGTGGCCTGAGCTGAGCCAGGCTCATGCTTCAGGGTGTAAAGCTGGTCTCTGCAGAGGTCAGGAAGGAAGGAGTCCACGGCCCCGCAGAAAGATCAGGAGGTGGGCGCAGAGAGCAAGCACCCCAGCGCTTTTATCCAGTATGAAAATAGCTGAACCAATGGTTTGTGCTGCTCAGATAGGCCCTCACCCCTACACTAGAAGCAGCTCACAGAGGTCTCTGCTTTAGCAGTCTGACCATCAAGATTCATGCATGGACTGCAGTGTTGCTTTGAGCGGCATGGTTTCCCAGGGCACTGCTTGCAGATGGTGATATCTCCTGGCTCTCTGGAGAAGAACTGGGAGTCTGGACCCCCAGTATCTCAGATAAGAGAGTAAGGTCTGTTGGCTAGTGCAGGGAAAGGAGTGGACCCGGGGTCTCTTTCCTGGCCCTGCCACTGACTCACTGTATGACCTTGGTTAGGTCACTTCCCCCCGCTCTTGTGCCTCAGTTTTCCCATCTCTAAAGGAAGGTGTAATAATCACCGCCCTTTGCAACGTGCTTTGAGAGGAAAATGCCCTGTAGTGTTCTTCCTGCACTAGAGTGCCTGATGGTTTTGTTTTATTCCAGGGCCCACCGGGACACATCCAAGGCCTAGAAGGCAGTGCTGACTTCTTGGTAAGAGCTGCAGTGATGCTTCCAACTGCCCCTCACAGCCAAGCAGCAGCAGGGAGCGTATGTAGGGCCAGAACTGGAGATCTGCTGCCACTTCTCATTGGGATGTCACTGGGGAGGGGTCAATCAGCGCTCTGTAGCTGCTGAAGAGCTCAGACCCCTTCCCCGCCCCCCAATCCCTGTGCCGCTGGGAATCCTGATCTCTATGGGGCTGGTACAGCTTGCAGACTTTGCACCTCACCCTGCTCTCCCCTGGGGGGTTTGTTTCATCTGCCAGCTCCTGCCTTTCCCTTTATGCACCAGTGCTAGCAGCTCCCTCCCAGGGGGCTCTAGTTCATGTGCCCTCAATGCTGGCTAGTCTGATCCACCCCATTAGGATGATCACTCAGCCTCTGAGGCCAGCACATCCCCTAAGGGCAGCATTATAGAGTCCAACTAGGTTCACTTCGGGCTGCTGAGAGAGCCTGGTAGATCCTGGCCTCCTTGGGTGGGTTTCCTGAGGCAGTTTGAGCCCCTTGAATGGGCACCTAAACCCCTGTGGGTTCCCGCTGAACCAGCTCACAATTGCCCAGGCTCTGTGGGTGTCCCTGGCTCTTTGCTGCCCAGCAGCTGCTAGGTTCACAGCTTGGGCATCATGAACAGCCTGCCTGCTTCTCTCCCCCTTCTCCAGGGAAGGCTAGCACTGCGGGGGCTTCATCGCGGAGGGGTGCAGGTCGATGCACAAAGAGTGCTTATTCCCTGCAGGGCACCTCCTGGCTAGAGGTCTCCAAAGGGCCCAGTCCAAGAGCTGCTGGGGTCCATGGGAGAGGGGAAAGGCTGATGCAGCCATCAGCTGAGCACAGTGGGTGTGATGGCAGATCTGGATCTGCCTTGGCATAGCCTGAATAGCCATCTCCATCCCTGCAGAGTCACTGCTTCTCCCCCTTTCTTCAGGCCCCAAGCAGGAGTTCATGGTGAAGGACAGGCCCCGGGAAAGCAGCCTCGGCAAGAGGCAGGCCCGCGGGCTTTCCCCAGAGCATCAGACAGGCTTGGGTGCTGGGGAGGGAGGAGGTGTCTGCGCTCTCCTTCTGTTGTGCTAATGCTGCAGGGGTTGGGGTGACATGAAATGACTCTGCTAATGAGCTGTTGAGAGAGCCTGGGAAGACCCTGGCCTCCTTGGTGGCTTTCCCAGAGGCAGGCTGAGCCCCTTGAATGCCAGCCCAGATCTCATACCAGCCTGGCTCAGATGCCCAGTGCCAGCTCCAAATCCCTGCTCTGCTCACACCAAGCCCCGTGCCTGATTGTGACCCTTCTGCAGCTACTCTGCAGTCTGACATTGTTTCCTAATTCACACGTGCCACTTCTCTTTCCCCACCAGTGTCCAACCAACTGCCCACCAGGACCCAAAGGCCCCCAGGGACTGCAGGGCTTGAAGGTAAGGTGACAGTGCTCCAGCTGGGGACTTTTGCATCTAGGAAGCATCAGTTGCTGCTGATGGGGCTGATGGGGCAGACTCAAAGACTGCTTTACACAATCCAGCCACTAGCAGGGAAAAGAGAAACTCTGTCCCAATGGGTCACACTAGTAACTCCTGCCCGTGCCCTTCTGTGGAGTCCATGGAGGGAGCTGCTGTGGACGTGGGGGTGACTTGCCCTCCCCACTTTTACTAGCTTTCAAATCCACATTGAAGGATAGCTGCAGTGTCTAAAGGGCTGGGAGGCGTCCTGCTGCCTTTGGCCAGCTCTCTATGTAAAAGCGGCTAGAGCTAAGCTATGAGCAAGGAGCAAACCATGTGCCATCAGCCTTGCTGCCTTTGTCACGGAGGATGCTCTGGGCTGCAGCACCGTGCAAACACAGGCATCTCTTAACTGCAGCTGCAGGAAAGTGCTTCCCCCCTCTCTTCACTTGTGTGTGCATGTGCGGATGACACGTGGTCCATGCCTGGGTGGGTATGTTCCCACCGCCAGGCCACAGATGTCCCTTGCAGCTGTGGCACTACTAGAGAAGTGGCACTGAACGTGAGACTTCAGAGTGCTTTAATTATTGTCTGTTTTTTCCTATAGGGACACAGAGGCCGTCCTGGTGCCCTCGGGGAGCCGGGCAGACAGGGCAGGCCGGTGAGTACAGCTCCTCTGACCAGCTCTTCGGGGCCTTTTGAGTTAGAGATTAGTGCTGCCTATGAACCAGGTGTCACAGGCAGATGGAGAGGAGTGTAGGGGGCCCCGTGTGGACATGAGACAGGGGACAGAGAGGAAGGGAGACCAAAGGAAAGGGATGGAGGAGGGGACAAGGGATGGAGGGAAAATGCCAGGTGGGAAACAAGTTGGGGTATGGGAAATACCAGGAGCGGGGGAAGAGGGAGATGATGAGTAGAGCCGGTGATGGGAGACAGAGGGGCACCTGCCCCGGGGCTGGCAAGCTGGAGAGGAGGTTAATGGAGCTGACAGTTCCCACGGTCTGCTTTGGGTCTCCTGCTTTTCCCATCACTGTGTGGTTGGTTGGGCCTGGGCTGCTCCACACCAGCCCCAGAGCCCCCCTGGCATCCCAGGAAGGTCCTGTGCTGTGGTGGGGAAAAGAGGCCCTTGGGTCTCCGGTCTCT
>NW_017729015.1:13620524-13649362 GCF_001723915.1 Gavialis gangeticus | reverse complement strand
GAGACAGAGGGGCACCTGCCCCGGGGCTGGCAAGCTGGAGAGGAGGTTAATGGAGCTGACAGTTCCCACGGTCTGCTTTGGGTCTCCTGCTTTTCCCATCACTGTGTGGTTGGTTGGGCCTGGGCTGCTCCACACCAGCCCCAGAGCCCCCCTGGCATCCCAGGAAGGTCCTGTGCTGTGGTGGGGAAAAGAGGCCCTTGGGCCTCCGGTCTCTGCCGCCTACTCCAAAGACCTCCCTCGTTGACATCTCTCCTCCCTCCTGCTTTCTCTCAGGGTCCCAAAGGCGACGTGGGTGTTTCCGGTGAACAAGGCATCCCCGGCCCTCCAGTAACGTATTTATTTCCATTGATTGTTGTCACCTCTTGGTGCTTTTGACATGGACTTCTTGTGGGGAGGGGTCACTGCCACTTATTCTTCCTCCTGGATGTTTAGGGAGCGGGCTCCACTTGGTCTCCCCGAAGGGCCCAGCATCCCCACAACCTGATCCACCTCCTCATTAGGGGCATGGTTCAGGCCAGGGGCTTGGAAACAAGAGAGAGTATCCTCGTTCCTGGTGGCCAGTTGCTTTAGCTATGGTAGGAGGAGAAAATCTCAAGCGATGGACAGCCGTCTTGGCCATTGACAGATGATGAGATCTCAAGCGATGCTTGGCCATCTTGGCCATTGACAGGAGGAGGGTGACAAGGGGATCTCTAACAGCCCTGGAGTCTGAAGTCTTCTGCTTATACTGAATGCAGTATGAACAGGGGAGTTTACATCCAATAATGCCATCCAAACAGCTCAACCCTATGGAGATTGAAGGGTTTTGCCTCTCTGGCCTTGATTTCCTTGCTGGGCCTGCTGCTATAGGAAGGAATGAGAGATTGAGGAGTACAGCACTGGGTGGGGAGTCGCTCAGGACTCCTACACACATGCTGTATTGCCCCAGACATGCCTTGTCCCTCCCTTGGCCTTACTTCCCCTGCCTATCCACTGTGATGCTGGCTTTCCATTGGGATACAGAGATGAGGCATGCTAGATAAGAGCCAAGTGTCATTGCTAGTCCTCCAGTGTCCCACAAGGAGACAGATTCCTGAACAGCTGCTGCACGGCGATGCCTTCTGTTCACTCCCAGCCTAGGCAGCGAAAGGCTCTGAAGCCAATTCATCATCCCCCAGGCCATCTGGTTGTCTTCTCCCTTATTAAAAATCAAGAGTCCCTTTAAAAGGCTGTGGGTCCAGTTCAGAGCTCACATGGGTTGGTGTGCCTCTGGTCTCTGGGATTTGGCCAGCATAACAGATCTGCATCGGATCTGCATTGGTAACACAGGTGGCTGTGCATGCTCAAGGTGGTAGTGGTCTTCATGGAAGGCCTCTTCTTCGGATACTTCTTCAAATGAGCTGAAAGGCTGGTACCTCAACACATGGAAGGAGTTCATCTGTTGCCTTCTAGCACATGAATGCAGGGTGTTTTTCCATGGGAGGTCTCTGCCTTCCCCCTCTCATCACAAGGGGAGCTAAAAGCGAAAGGGGTTTCCAAGCCAGCTGACGGGAGGTTGCTCGGCGTCCTCAGCTGTCTGCACACTGCAGCATTTCAGGTCTTCCCAGCCAAACTCTCTGGCCACAAAGGCATAAAACCCTGCTCCTTAGATTAAGGGGGAAGCTCTGCAGGGAAGGGGCTATGACATGGTCCCCTACCAGTGTGTGGCAATAGGGATTCATTTACTTCAAGTGCTTTGGTCCGTACTGGAATGACTCAAAAATAGCATCTGAAAATCCTTTATCTGGTCTTTATTTCCCCAAATCTTTCCTTAGTTCCCCAAGTTCATCCCTTTTCCTGCCTTGAGGGGAGGCAAAGGTATGATCCTGGCTGTGGTTATAATAACCAAACCTTCCTGCCTGGGGCAGAGATGTGTGGGCATATGGCGCCAATAGATGGGATTTTGTATGACAAATGAGTGAGCATTAAGACAGGCTCTATTTTTCCATCTCGACGGGGTGGGATTCTGTTAAGTTGCCATGAAATTGCTTGGAATCGGTACTAACCCGCGAGAGGAGAGCCCTGACCTGGGAGCCAGGGCGTCTTGATCCTGACATCAGCTCTCTCTGTGACTTCAGCCATGCAGTCCTCAAGTTCCTTCCTGCCTCGGTTTCCCCACAGACAAAATGGGGCTTATCCTGCCTACCTTCTGGGAAGGATTAATGCCTTTGTGATTATTGAGCGGTTTGATGATGAAAAGCAATTAACAGGCCCAAATCCCTTTGAAGCTGGTGGGAGTTTCACATGAGCAAGGATGACAAGCTCTGACTCACGGATGCTGTTACATCGACAGCTGGGAAAGGGCATCGCCAGCGGCTGGCAGAGTTTGGGGGGAGCAGCAGAATCTGCAAATGTTTGGGATTTGGCAGGAAGGACGAGTTTCCAATCAGTTTTAGTAATCATCGTCTTGTTGGTGGGAGGACGGGGGTGGTATTGTCACAGTCCCATTGCTCCTGGCATGTGGTCTGATGCAGAGAGGTGGCAAATTAATCCTGTGTGTTTTCTCTTTGGCGCAGGGTCCTCTGGGACCCAGGGGTTACCCTGGCATGGAGGGTCCGAAAGGCGAGACGGTAAGCACCCAGGGGGCACTGGGACCACAGCTCTGCTTGGCTGCATTATGCCCTGCTCCAGCTGGCTTCCTCTGGGTAGGGATAAGGCATTGATGCCAGGGGAGGGCCTGAGAGAGAGAGCAGGGGTGGGTGGATGCTGGGTGGATGCTGGAGTCAAGCCTCCTTCAGCTCTTGGAAGAGAATGAAATCTAGCGTCTAGAGCAGCGATTCTCAGCCAGGCTGCCACAGTACCTTGGGGTGCCTTGAGATCCTTTCAAGGGTGCCACAGGGTGCCATACAGTGTTAGCACTGTTGGGTGTGCAAGCATGAGTCACAAGATAACCTGGAGATTTCAGGCAGGAATGCAGTGTGAGAAAAACCTCTTGCCCTGTTGTGGTTTTTCTGAGTTCTTTGTAAGAGAAAAATTGCTTTTTTATTTCTCTGTAGTCAAAAAATGAGGGAAAGCTAAAACTTGGTATTTCCCAAGGGGTGCCTTCAGTCTGAAAAGGTTGATACCCACTGGTCTAGAGCAAGCAGATAGGGGGGCTGAATTCTCTGATGCAGCCCTGCCACAGGCAGCTCCCTTCCCTGTGCTGTGCCTCAGTTTTACCACCTGTAAAATGGGGGTCGTGGCATTGATCCATAGCAGAGAGCATGATGCAGCATAACTGTCATCACCATCATCTGAATGCAGCACAATTGTCATTGTCATTGTCTGGACAGCATTGTGGCTGTCACTGAACAGCCTCCCATCCACACCCTGACCCAAACCCCTCCTCCTTGTGCTCTGTTTGCAGGGACCCAGTGGTTATAAAGGAATGATTGGCTCTATTGGAGCTGCTGGAAAGCCGGTAAGTCCTTTCCCCTCCCTCTCTCGGAGTTGCTGCTGTGAATGGAGGACCGGCGGGGCTGTAAGGGACTTGCTATCGTAGGCCACCACATCCTCCATCACCACTACCCCTACATTAGTCCTTGCTCCTGGGAACATCTGTGCAGCCCAGGTGGAGTAAGGAGAAAGTCACCTACTAATTCCAAAAGGGAAGGCCATTGGCCTAAAAGACACCCTTGTAGAATTAAAGCGAGACCCCCAGCCTAGATGTGCAAGAGCCAGGACGTTTCCCAAAATCATCAAGTCCCCCTGGAGCACCACTTCCTCCCAGGGCAGCCACAGTCTGCAACCCCCTGAGAAATCTCTGGGTCAAAGCACCTTTGCAAACCCTGGGAAGCCACAGACATGAGTGGAAGCAACATCATCCCTGTCTCTGTGAAGGATCCCAAAGCAAATGGCTTTAAATGGGTGGCAACGTGGCCCACTGGAATGGGCACCAGGCTTGGACTCGGCAGATCCGTTCCCAGCTCTGCTGCCTGACCCTGGGCAAGTTTCGTGTCTGCCTTGCACTTTGGTTTCTCCTTCTGTATAATGAGGATGAGGATGGTGATCTCCTTTGTAGATCTACTGCTGAAAAGTGCCTATAGTAGCACTCAGGGATCCTTAGCAGATATACAGAGCTGGCCCGGATCTGTGCATAGTGTTCATCCCTCCCCTTCAGACTGATCCTGTTCACTATTGCCATCTAGACAGGGTGATGGATGTTGGGAGTCTTGCAATTAAACCCTTCTATATTTCCTTTCTTTTATAGGGTGAGGAGGGACCCAAAGGGCCCCCCGGGGGAGCCGGCGAGAAGGGAGATCTTGTAAGTGAAGGGTTCCCTTGAAATGTGCTAAGGGGCCTCCTGGGTTAGTGCCTGAGCTGTGTTTTCCTGGGCACTGCAATGCCTCAAGCTCCTGTCCATTCTACCTATGTAGGTTGTAGCCGTGTTGGTCTGTGTCCAGGATATGCCTGTGTCCATTATCCCTGCAGGCATATTTTCCACTGGTTTGCACTTATGCACAAGTGTCTGTGTACTTGGGATGTGTTACCTACAGAGGTATCCTGCCAGGTGCCATCTCATATATAGGAATGGGTGTTTTCACCCTTACACATGTGACATGAGCTGTATCTCTGGGGCAGAGGCGCCTCAAGCCCTTGTGCTGTGGACATGGTGTCACTGTGGATGGCTTCCCAGCATTGCCTGCTATTCTGGTCCTGGTATCCTCAGCTTTCCCCCTGTTTTTCCAGTCCTGGGTTTCCCAAAGCACCTCTGCCAATTCCCAGCAGCTCTGGGCTGTAATCTCCTCTGTTTTCCCAGTGAAAGCCCTCTCCAGAGCAGTGTTTCTTTTTGTGAGAAAGTAAGCCACCCTCTCCCCGCACCTCTGAGTGCCCTGAGCCCAGCACCTTGCCGAGCAAGGTAGTGCAGCCCTGGTTCCACATCCGGAGGCTCAATTAATGCACGATGCATCCGGCATATGTCTGCTAGCTGCGGTGCCCTGGCCTGCCCCCGTCTCTGTCTGGTCCAGGTCTTTGCCACTGCTGCGGCATAGCTGGAAATGCCATCAACTCACTTCCCATGCAAACAGGATTAAGGGATTAGAGACCCCCCACCTGGAGCAGTGCCTGGGTAAAGGGAGGAATCCTACTCAAGATTGGTGCCCAGGAAGTAGCTTCGCACTGGTCTGTGCCCACTCCCCTGCCAGCAGCTCCCTTTGCCCCTACCCATGCTCTGGTCAGCACAGGTACCTCTGAATGCTGTGGACCGGAGCTGCCCGGGGTCTGATCTTCTTGCACTCATAGGAGCTCCAGGCCTCCTGTGTATGCATGAGTGTGAAGATATGTGTACAAGCAGGAGGGGAGTTGGGCAAATCTGTACCTGTCTAACCCTGGATTAGGGCCTTTCTCTGCTCTCCTCTGACCCCCTCCCACCTCCCCACACAGAATGCAGGGGTGAAATCTGCCCTGTATCCCATGCAAGGAAGCTCCTCCCCTGCAGGCAGGCTGCAGATCCCTGCACTGAACCACTGGGGTTTGGTTAATGTCCCCTGAGCTGCTGAGCTATCAAAGTAATGCTTGTTCTGGTCTGGCTTGTTTCCTGCAGGGTGGCCGTGGCATCAGGGGACCCCAGGGGGACCTGGGCCCCAAGGGGGAGAATGTAAGTACAGTCCCTGTCTGGATTCAAGCTACTGGCTTTGGTGCAGCTGCAGGGGAGGGGGGTGCAGGGTGGGGAGTCAGGGAAGTGGCTCTTGGATGGGACTGAAACCCAGGGAAGGGAATGGATGTTTCAGTATTACCTCCTCTGTGCCCATCTCTGCACCCACCAGAGCCCGTCTTGTCCTACCCCTAGGCAAAGGCTCTCTCGATGCTGTGGCTAGCCAGCTCATCCGCTTAGGTCCCGTGCCAGGGGGGACACGTGTGTCTCACCTGCTTCTCCCCTCCCTCTTCATGGATCATCCTAAAACCTCTCCCCAGCCAGTCTCTGTCACTTGTGCTCTGCTCCGTGGTGGGCCAGAGCATCCTCAGAGGGGCTGCTGTTCCCCATGCCTGCACCAGCTGCTCTGGATTGAAGGGTGAAACCCATCATTCGCACCTGATGTTCCTGCCTCCTTTGGGGTTGGAGGGTCTTCTTCTCCCCAGCTCCTTACTCGCATCATCTTCTCTGTGTTTGGGGCTGCCCTTTGTGTCCCATCCTGTCCCCACTACCACTTGTCTTTACACCCAGGAGCTCCCTGCTCCATGAGCAGCTCCATGAGACCTCCAGAGAGGAGGCTGCAAGGTGATGCATCCTGCTCTACCAGCCAAGGACTTCCATTTTTCCCAGGTCCCCATGTCCCTGGACCTGGAGCAGGTCCTCCTCTTTCCCCTGGGAGGCTCCATGCTTTTTTGAGAGTCCTGACCCCCTTCGACGACATTATTATGCAGTGACGGTTCCTCTTTCTTTGTTGCAGGGTCTCCCTGGGATTGATGGTAAAGATGGCACCCCTGGCATCCCTGGTGTGAAGGTGAGATGCCAGGAGGGGGTTTCAGATGTCTCTAAATGTTCCCACATTCTCCCCGGCATCTGTCTGTCTCAGTGTCTCTTTGTCCCTTTACAGATCAGAAAGTTTCTTCCTCCGCCTCTTGTTAGTCAGATTCCCCCCAGCTAGAGTTGCTCCTTTGCAGACCCTGAGTCGCCAGCCTTCAGGTTGCTGGTGTTCGGGCCTGGAAGAGAAGGGGTCTCTGACCTGGGATCTGTGATGGGCATCAAACGGTTCAGTGTCCCTGACACGGAGGCTGATGCTGTGCATGACCGCTGGCACCCAGCGTCCCACTGGGATCCTTGTAGCTCAGGCTGGGTATTCTGGGATACTGGGAATGCCCAGGTGGGACCCCCTTCTAAAACAAGGGGCTACCAGTGGGGCTGTTGCATGGTTCTCCCCTTTACATTGCAATGGTTGCATGTGGAAGTGCTCTGGCCTCATCCAGCTCAGACTGCCCAAAGCTCTTGAACGCTTATCCCATCTGCACTGTGCTCCTTCAGCCCAGAGGGCCTCGATCCCTTCTGTGATTTGCTTTGCTCTTGGCTGCTACCCAGTAACAGCTTATCATCTCCCTTGCAGGGGAGTGCAGGGCAGCCGGGCCGCCCAGGACCACCGGGGCACCGAGGAATGGCTGTAAGTATGGGAGCCTCGAAGCCATCCCCAACCAGGCTGTCACAACCTTCCTTGTGGTGTCATTGGGCCATTTGAAGAGAGAAAGTAGAGTGGAAACTTATAAAGCATAAAAGCTTATTATTCTCTGATGTGAAAAGGAGAAGAGACCAAAGGATCTTCATGCTCCTTAGGACCATTTAGCTGCTTTGCTATTAGAAGGCTACTTGTGACCTGGTGGCCCCTTGAGCAATGGTCTAAGGCAGGATTCATAGTCCAGGCAATCTCCCAGGCAGGCAAGTCTTGGGACTGTGGCCCAAGCAGTTGGGAGAAGACCCCAGAAGACCTTCATTCAACCCCAACTTTCTGAGATGTGTCCCACCCTACATTTTGGCTTTTCCTATTTATTCCCAGTCTGCAGAGCTCCATCCCAGCAGCACCATGCTCTTCTGGCAAAGACCTCTCCCTCCCTACAAGGGGAATCTCAAAACACCTGGGACTGCATCTCGGGATGGGGACCCCCTCCATGGGCAGGTCTAGGATTTTGAAAAGGGGGGTGCAGATGGTGTGGTGCATCACCACATATAACGCAACGTATTTTTGTCCAGGAAAAACGAAATTAGAAGCTTTGCTAATACGCTAGGGGCCTAAGGCTATGATATGCAGTTTAAGATCAAAGCACAAGCAAATACAACTTTAGTGGAACATGCATGAATTTACTATATCATACATATAAAGATACAATGAACTAGGCAAATATAATCAGGTGTTTCTTTCATCCTGTAGTCACTTGAATTAAATGTACATCTCTTTCAGATTCATAAAACAAAATCTAGCCTTCTTGAGTTTCATTGAAAGTTATTTCCACACCTGAGTTAATGTTTCCACACCTGAGTTAAAGTTTTGGCTAGACTTAAAAACAGGCTGCAGGGCTGTGAAATGACTGGAGGCAGCTGACACAGCAGAATTGCAGAAGGAAGAAGAGTTGCATTAGAGGAACATTCATACCATTAAAAAGGAGAGCTGGTCATTAACACCTGTGCAATGAAGACTATGAGAGGAATCAGGTTAATTGTAATGAGCCGTGAAGTCTAGTGACCTCCTCACTGCTGCTTGAATAAAAATGCTGCTTCTGCTGGCAGACAAGGCTCTTTGGGTAAACCCGAGATCTTTTATTAGACTAACTCAAATAGTTGGAAAAAATCTTCTTTGCAAACTTTCAGGTACAAATCATGTACCCGAAAGCTTGCAAAGAAGAATTTTTCCAACTATTTGAGTTGGTCTAATAAAAGATCTCGGGTTTACCCAAAGAGCCTTGTCTGCCTATGTCCTTAGACTGCTGCCGCTGCCATGCACTTGGTTTTAAACTTGGGGTGGACCAGGAATCTAAAGGGGGTGCAGCTGCCCCCCTGCACCCACCCCAGATCCATCCCTGACCCCCTCAGTCACCCGTCCAAAATGCACGAGGAGGGCAGTAATACCCAACACCCTCCACACAGTAACTAACCCGGGTTTGTTTCGGCAGGGTTTACCAGGCCAGTCTGGCACCAAAGGCGGCCCAGGAACAAAGGTGGGTGAGAAGAGCCTTCTTGGAATAAATAACCTCTTTGAAGGTGGGGTTGGCCTGTGGGCTTTCTCTAACTCCCAGCCCTGCAGCTGGAGGCTGTGATGGGCATGCTTGGTGCGCAGGAAGACCAAATCTGTCAATGGATGGAAACAGATTTATGACCTTTTATTTATCATTTTCCTTGCTGGCTCTTTTGACCATGGCATTGCTCTCTTTTCATCCCTCCACGTTCTTCCCTTTCTCCATCACATGAACCCTAAGTTGCTAGTCTTCACGGTCAAAGCTGCCCCCCACCTCCCCTCCCGGCCTGACATCTCTCGTAGGATATTGAGAGATCAGCTTTGTTTCTGTTGGGCCACCAGTGCAAACTTCCCTTGCCCACTGGTTAAGTGGTCAAACATGCCTCTCTGTGTCTTCTCATGTGCTGCCCCTCCTAGGTGGGCAAAGCCCCTTGAAAACATCCACAGCACTTCCTCATTGTCCTCCTCCCTCCTGGAAACTCCCCATTGCCAGGATGCCTACAAAAATCTTTACAGGGACAAAGCTGGTGATGTGTTGAGGACACTACTTCTCAGGTTGGCTTTGAGGCTTTCTTTTTACTCTCTCCTCTGCCTCTTTTTTTGAAAGTAGAAGGTACGTTTTTCTGTGCTATGTTTGCACAGTGCCATGCACAGCAGGACCATGGTCCATGCCCGGGGATCCTAGGCACTAGCGTGCGACTAGGCCTCAATACTACGTGCCATCAATTTTGTCTCTGCATCATTCACAGGGTGAGCCAGGTCCCCGCGGGCTGGCAGGAATTACCGGACCTCCGGGGCAAATGGTAAGTAAAGTGATGCCGTCTGTGTGTGTTACTGGGCCCCTCTGGCTCCTTTCCCATCTATGCAAGAGGGAGAGCTCTTCCATTCCTGCCTGTGTTAGCTTTTCTTTCTTCTTGGAGCTTCCCCGTGGATTAGAAAACAACATCAGCCCCTTCCCCTCGCCCCATTTCCCCCCTCCCACTGTTTGTGCAGTCTCTGCTGCAGAGAGCAGGCGCTCCAAGCCCTGCTTGCATGGCTGGGGCGCGAAGTCACCCGGGAGGTGGGAGGAAGCACAGGGACATTTTCAAAAGGATGCTGAACCCAGGCCCAGCCCCACATTGCATCTCATGCATACTCCACTGGGCTCAGCCCGTTGTCACATTCTCACTTAGCCACAACCTCCACAACCCCTGCTAAGACTTTGTGCCCTATTCCCTGGTACCCAGAAGCTCCAGGATCCCTGCCCAGACCCCTGAATAAGTCCAGTCTAGAGTCCTAAATAGCTGGGGGGTCTGACGTTGTTGCAGCCCTTCACATGGGTATGGCTGAGAAGGAGGTGCCACGCAGAAATCACCCCCATGTGCAAGTTGCCTGTGGAAAGCCCCGAAGGGCAAAGGAGTGCATGGGAATATTGAGAGAGGTGGGAGATGGTGGGTGTTCCTGGAGGATGCCTGCAGAGCCCTGGATGAGCAGCAAGAGGTGCTGCAGCACTAGCCCATCCTAATAAGGATTTCTTTTCCACAGGGTGAGCCCGGACCTCCAGGTGAGCAAGGGCCGCAAGGTGTCCCTGGGCTGAAGGTGAGTCCAGAAAACATGCCGGAGCACTGGCTAGTGGTTGGGGCAAGGCAATGGGATCCAGACCTCCTGGACCCTCTCCAGGCTCTAGGAGGGCACCTGGTTTGAAAGTTAGCACTGGGGGTCTACAGCTAGGACTCCTGACTTCTTTCTGAGATCTGGGAAGGAGCGTGCTCTTGAGTGCACTCAGGTATTGTGCTTCAGTGATTGTTGGAGCAAGACAACGGGAGTGTGGGGTTGAATTCCTCGTCTGGATGGGAGCATGTTGCACTGCTTGGATGTGATGTTTTGGGAATCAGGACTCTCAGTTCTGGCTTTAAGTTGCCACAGGACCCTTGGCAAGACCCTGCCCCTCTCCACTCCTCTGTTTTCCCTGTCTGCAAACTGGGTGTAATCCTTCCCTGTGCAATGTGGGGCGTGGGGAGTTTAATCCATTTGCAGATTGCTCTGGCTGAAACGCATCCCAGGAAGGGTAGACACTCTCATTTGCTCAAGGGAGCTCCCACACTCCTGTGGTTGAGACCTGTTGCTGTTGGGGAGAGTGGATACACAACTACTGAGTGGTGATAAAGCAGGAGCTTGGCATACATGGGGAGGGAGCTGCAAGCACAGGGGGCCTGGTTTCTACCCTACCCAGCTCTGCCTCCCAGGCAGCTATTGCTACACACCTGAGCACCTGGCATGGGAAGAGAGGACGGGCAAGCTGGGGTTAACCCCTCATTCATGGGGAAACCAGGTAGCACCCCTGCACTCCCTCACTGGTATTTAGGAGAGGGGCTTGTGGGGACTGTAGGTAGTGGGGTGGGAGGAAGGGGCACAGCCACAGAGGCTGTGCAGAGGCTGGAAGGTGGCAGTGAAATGATGGGGAGAGTGCTACCAGGCATAATCTGCTCAGGACCCACTGCTCTTTCCTCTCTGCAGGGCGATCGGGGTGAGCGTGGTCCTGTGGGTCCCCAAGGTGTTCAGGGGAAAGTGGTGAGTATGGCATTGCTTGCATGCACACCCATGTGCGCATGTGCATGTGTGTGCGCATGTGCGTGAGTGCATGCACGCATGCATAGGTGCGTGTGCATACAGCAACTCTGGCACCAAAGCCTTGGCAAGGACATGGAATTTCACCTTTTCCTCCTCCTCAGACAAAGCCCAGTGCCCACAGGGCTTAAATGGCTCAATCAGGCTGGGCTGGATCAGGTCTGTAGCTAGAGAAGGGTCTCTGTGGAGCATGCGCTGGTGGTCCATGTGTATCGCACCTCTCCCTAAGCAGATCAGCTTGGTGCAGCTTGTCAGCACTCCTGGCAAAGCCAGTGTCTCTGCAGACAGACCAGCTGCTCTGAGTCCCTTGCAAAGTTACTGCCTGGCTTCTGGTCCAGAGTCATCCTGGCCAGAGGAGACCAACAAAGCAGGAAGAACGCAGCTTGGTTTGAAGTTCCCAGGTGGGGCAGGACACTCAGATCTGTCTGTACTTGGGAAACTGCATCTGTTTCATGTGCATTGTTCTGAGGAGGAACAACCGCCCCCCTAGCCCAAACCAGCATGGCCACAGTGCATTTCAGCCCATGGATGGACATTGAAATAACCATCCGAGCTTGCTTGCCAAGGCAGTTGTTGGCCACAGTCCTACTGCATTGCAAGGGCAACTCCCTCAGTTCCCTATGGGTACTGCATGAGGCTGGGGTTAGAGTTGGGGGTAGATGCAGTGTTAGTGGGATCCCATAGCCTGCACATCCACATGCCTGGACAGGGCAAGCCTTTTGAGGGGAACTTGTGTGTCAGTGCCTCATTAGCAAAGTGGGGTCGACCTCATGCTCCTGCCAGGGTGTCTGAGCACTGGCCTGGGATTCAGGATCCTTGCCTTCTAGTCCCTGCTCTTCCATTGTGCGACTTTGGGCAAGTTTGTTTCCTTCTGCATGCCTCAGTTTCCCCATTCTATGATGTGGGAATAGCAATGCTGATCTCCTTTGCAGAGGTAGGATAAAAGATATCACCTGCAAAATCCCATGCCTCTCCTTTTGTAAAGCAGAGAGGAGAAAAGCTGGGAACTATTACATGCATTATGTACCCTCTGCACCTGAAAGCCAAAGGCTGGGCATGCAGTGCGCTCGAGACTGCCTCCAGCTCCATGCGGGGACTAAGTAGCCACAGTGATGCTGCTGTGAGGACTCTTCTCATGGCGGGGCCGGAAGGCACCACGCAGTTCGGTTCCCTCTGCACTCAGGAATCATGACTGCACCACTGAGGCTCAGGCCTGGGGAGGTTGGCCCTTTGGGAGCCCTGGTGCATTTTAACTGAGCCAACTGGCGCGCTAATAGGAACGCCGGCATTAATTGTGTTCCGGCCCCAGAAGCCTCCTCCAAGCAATTGAACCTGAAGGGGGAACAGAACCAGCCTGGTGCCTGCTGCGAGTGGCCAGACAGAGCCCGAGGATTAGCCAGCAGGACTGAATTGCTTGAGGATTAACAGTCCTGAGATGCCAGTTATGTGTTTGCAGCCGGAGCTGGGAGTGGAGCCTCCTGGGAGAGGGGTGTGCTGCAGGGAGGGGGGGTTTTGCCTTTGCAGATTTTTCTGCTGGTCTCTCTGCAAGGTGCAATGGAGGCTGTAAGGCTGTTTGGCAGGGGGAGGGCTGTCCTGTCTCCTGTGGGTGGCCTCGTAGACAAGAGAGACTGAGAGAAAAGTCCTCTCAGTATCTAGCAAGTTGAGTGAATAAAAAAAGTCTCCTTAAATGAAGTCCAGGTCCCTACACAGAAAATGTGGTGACATGACCATGCATGTAGATTGTGCCCACCTGCCTGAGACCCTGGGCATGTATTCTGCTTGCTAGCTCATGCCAAAGTTGAGAACGATTCATCTTCTCTGCCATAGAGGTACTGTATTTTCTCTCAAATAACACACAGTTTTCCCTCAAAACGAGCTGCTGGGAACTGCAGTGTGCATTTTTTGTGAGAAATATGGTAAGAGCAGTTTCTGCCCTTAAGGGCAAAAGTAAAATCTGCTTGTAACTCACAGGGAAAAGAACAGCAAGCAGACTTGTCTCCCTGGCTGCTGGTACTTGGTTCCTTCCTACAAGAAAGAGCTTTTTAATTTTATTCTGCCTTTCAAAAGCAATGTACATATTATATTCCAGGGCATGTTGTATGCAGGAAAATATGGTACTCCTGGCACTGAGGCTAAAGCTAGGACACCAGAGGGATGACCCATATGGTGGGGATGATGCTTGCCTGGACCCTTCAGCCCTGCAGCGCACGGTGCTCTGTTAATAGGAGTTTTGTCTCAGACTTCTTCGCAAGCCCATTGTAGCGCAGACCATTTCATTGCCTACCTTAGGGCAGCATCTGGAATACATAGGTACAGGAGCCCCCAGTTACTGTTCCTGACTAGTTTCCTACTCTTATGGGTTCAGTACCCCAGCAGTCTCGAATACGCTTAGTTGTTTTTTCATTAGCCACCACCATGGGCTCTGAACATGGTTGCGTTAAATTTAATTTTTGCATTCCCAGCTGCCTGTCTCTGCTCAGTCATCAGGGAGTCTTCCCCACTGAAAGTCTGTTTCTTCCTCCACAACATTAATTCTTTCTTTCTCATGTTGTTTGGATTTCCAGGGATCTAAAGGGGAGCAGGGTCCTCCCGGCGTCCCAGGATCCCAAGGCCTGCCAGGTGTCAAAGGAGACAAGGTAAGGTCTTGAAATTCTTGACTGAAGGGAGGGAGATCAAGAGGGCCGAGGGCAAGAGCAGAAGGGAAAAGAGATCCATGAGGTTTACGGGGGCACAGTTTGCAAAGAGCTGATATACTACAGAGAGGAATGGTTGCCCCATAAATATATACCCTGGTTATGATAGATGGACATTGGACACAATGTGTGTGGTCAGGGGATGGGTGGATATGTGGTAGACAGATTCATAGATAGCAGAGATGTTGGGGGATGGAGATAGTATGTGCCTGTTTGGTTCGTTAAATTGGAAGGACAGATAGATAACAGGATAGAATTGATGACAGCAGATCTGGATGGATGGTTGCATACTTACTAGTGGATACAATGAGGGGCAGATGAGCAGACATCATAGATAGGTGATATATGATGGTGGATGGATGGATACAAAGAGTGGATGGATTGATAAGGGTAGGTGTTACAAGTGAATGGCTGGAAGGGGTGGATGGATGGATAAATAGCACTGAATGTACTTGGTCAGATGTACTTTTTGCATTGATTTTTACTGATACCAGTGGCTCTTTTAAAAACTTGCTGCAGGACATGGTCTTCACCAAAGCTAGCACCAGGGGCAGATCTCTCCAGAAATGGGAGAGACCTTTCCTGAGGCTGTTGTGAGAATCTGTTTGGCCTAGGTTCAGTTTGCTCAGGGCATCGCAGGGCTGCTGCACAGACAGTTTGCACCACTGCTAAGTGAGAAATGCCTGTTGACGGCACCCGGTGTGGTCTGGAAACATTGATCTCTCCTTGAGTACAAGCGTAAATGGCAGCTTCAGTGCAAAGCAGGAGGGAAATGGGGCTCAGTGCTCTTTGAGGGCTCCTTTCATGCCTGTATTTTAGGGCTGAGAGTCCCAGGGAAAGGGAAAACTGCCTGGAGAAGAGCAGAAGCAGCATGATGGAAGAGAAGGTGGCAGTGGTTGTGTCTGGTGAAGTCCTTTCTTTCTCCATGCCCTCCTACCAAGCTCCTCAAAAGACCTCCCTGCACTGTGATAGATGCTGCATGCTGGGCTGCAACAGAAAGAGCCCTGTCTGGAGAAGAGCAGATGGGGATTAGCTTCAGAGACTTCCTTGGGAAAGAGAAGGGAATAAGAGCTGTGCAGGCCGCCCAGATCCAAGAAGCTCTGCAAACCAAAGCAGGGGCCACCCCTGTGCTTGGGACTTTGGGTCCATGTATGTCACAGCAACACGGTGCTTACTCTTGCCACTAAAGAAATGAGCCTCACTCACCTCCTCCTGTTCACTGTGCACCAACCCCAAAGTGAGGGTGGCCTGGATCGGCCCCAAGCAGCTGCACTTAAGGCTGCTGGAAGCCTAGGTCATGGTGCCACGGGTGCTTCTCAGGGCCCGCTCCCCAGCCCATGGGCACCTGCTGAATGGGAGTGGGTGGGCAGCATGTATTTCCCCAGTGACATGCCCTTGACACTAATTAAAACCTGAGAAACAGGTTTTATATTGTGCTTCTGTTCCCACTTCACCTGTGGGTTAAATAACTCTCGACTCTTGTGGATTAGGGTCCAGCTGTCCCCTGGGACAGAATGGCCTAGAGGACTATCCCAGGACCTGGTGGGACAGAAAGCCCCAGGCTCTGATTTCAGCTCACACAGGCTTTGCCTGCTTTCTGCTGAGCTTCATCTGTGGGAGGCTTGCGGCAAAAAGTGGAGTGGCAATTCATCTGCACAGGCAGTTGTTTACAATCACATTTGCGCTCAATTAGCCTCTGATTCATGAGCCTAATCAGGGATGTGGAGACTTGATCCAAGGCCTCTGGAAAGTTTCCCGCAGACCTCTCTGGGCATGGAAAGGATCAGACCAGAGACAGCTTAGTAAGAGTGCAAATAAATGCTGATGTGCAGCTGAAGCTAGGTTTTCTGCCCCACTTATTGCCCAGATGACAATTTGGCCTTGGGGCTTGGATTTAAAGTAGTGCACTGATGGCTTTAATGCCTACCTCTAACAAGGCTGGGTAGATGGATGGAACTGACTGCTACAATTAGTCTGATGCAAAACCTGGGATGGGGATTTTAGGGTAGGTACTGGTCTTTGAAGTCCCACGGTGTGTCACGAGCCCCTGCTCAGCCCCTTTTGTAAAACACTCGCAGTGCAGCTGCCTTTGTCGTCTCATGCCAAGGCACAAAGACCTGGATCCTGATCACTCTCTTCTCTCTTTGTCCAGGGCTTTCCAGGAAAAATTGGTTCCAAAGGTGGCGTGGTAAGTATCTGAGCTTCTTGCTGCTCTTGTAAGCTGCTTTTCTCGGGCTTGAAGTCTGTAAGGTTCAAAAGTACTGGCTTCTGTGTGAATGGTGAACTTGCTTTCAATGACTAACCCAAAAGCTTCATGGGTCAATGGCTTGGCTTCCCTGTTCCTGTCATTCTGTATCAAATGCCAAGTGGTTATTCACATCCTAGAAACATAGGTCTTAACTGCTAGTGTCTACAGAGCCTTTATTACCCTACACTTGACAGCAAAGCAAAGAACAAACCCCTAGAATAAGTCAGAAATGTTTTAATGAAATAGCTGTTCATTAGAAAATGCCGATTTATTGAAAGAGAAACAATTTGCACTGTAATTTTCATTCCTGCTACAAGAACTTTGCACAAAGGACACTTAAACAAAGGTGTCTGGTTTGTTTGCTTTCTTATGGGCGCTGCAAACGATTGGGTGCAAAGTCACAAATCTCTATCCATGTAATTGCAGCTGCAAATCAGGTACTTGGACATCTCACTGTCTTAAACTGCATTTGCAAGTAACTGAGCACGTGAGATTATAGCCTCCAGACAAGAGACTCAGCCAAGCAAAAATATGGCTTTGTGTGTGCCTGCAATTGTCTTCTCCATGGTGGGGGCATGAGATGAATTGTATTGACTGACTCTTTTCCTCCCATGTAGGGAGACCCTGGCGTGGAAGGTCTTCCCGGGGAGAAGGGGGAGAAGGTAAGAAGCCCTTCAGACAGCTTTTGCTCCTGGTTTGTGAGAGACATGTGCGTGACAAGAATGCCCCCAGAGGACAGTGTCGCTACACCCCAGTGCTATTCAATGTCTGAAGGTTGCATGGACCCTACTGATGGCTTAAGGGCATGCCGATGTGCCCAGATGATCCACCAAGAATAGGGGTGGGTGCTGACCCTCTGCTGCACAGTCTCCCAGGAGACAGTGCTCAGCAGTAATCCAAGAGCTTGTGGCAGTACTTCACACCCATGTTCCCTCTTTATTTTATGTCTAGGGTGAATCAGGTGAGCCAGGACCAAAGGGGCAGGTGAGTGCCTACAAATCTGTTGGTTCTTGGGTGTCCAAGGGACCAGTAGGGTTTGCTGCTGGGGTTTTGTGGAGGGCTGGTGGGATGGGAGGGAACTAGCCTTTGTCTGTTAGTTGCTTTCAGAGGGGTCAGTAAGGCTCTACCTTGGGGCGATCCCACTGGGGTCTGTGGCGGGCTAGTAGCAGGTGCCGCTGCGCCTGAGCCACCCATCTCACTGTACCCGACCACCTTCCAGGCTTTGAGCGCCTCCCTGGGGGTGCCTTACATCTGGCCGAGTCCCTTCCTGGAGCACACCCACTAGTCTGGGGGTAACATTGACATCACCCAGGGTCTGGAGTGATCCTGGTTCTGCACCCCCTGGGAAACACAGGCCTAGTAGCCCTTGAGGTTACTTGACCCATTTCATGAACTTGGGGTGCTTCTCTCAGTCTTAAGCACAAATAGTGGTCTCCCTTATTCAGCCGAACCAAGGGGATCCCAAGGCATAATCTAGGTCCATTCCCAATAACTCTCCCACACTAGGTACAAAGGAGGAACTTTATTGGTTATAAGGAGTAGGTTTGGAATAGGGTACAGGGTAGAGCAATATCAGAGAAGGCCCACAGATCAAACTGGCATAGCTGGGTAGTCTTTAATCACGCATCTGAGTTACTGTAAGCTATATATCTAGTTAGACCTCAGGTAGCTTACTCACAAGCATCATCCAGAGGCAGGTGGAGATTCCCTCTGGAGGCAGGCCGTTCACTGGTCGAGAGAGAGCGAGCAAGTTTCAGATGGTCCAGCTCTTCTCTCTCTGAATTTTCATCACGACTACTGACTCTCCTCCTGGGCAGTCCTTAATTTATATAGACCTTGTGACCTCATTTACCCGGTCCAATGGAGGCCAGCACCTGTTGGCTGCCAGCCAACCAATTTGAAATGCATCACTGGTTGCTGGGTAGACTGGCATTGCTTAGAACAATAGGGAGCCTAAGCCCCCAACCCAGGTATGTGATGCCAGTCATGTAGGCAGAGGGAGCAGGTTTCCCCGCTCCCTCAGGAATGTAGCCAGTTCAGGTTACCTAAAGAGATGGGATGTCTGCAGGGTCCATTTTAACCAAACTATCACAGAGCAGAGTTTTTGGGGAGAGACAGAGGTGGCCTTCTGCCACAGGGTCCCGTGGCCAAACTTCCATGTTGCTCTGCACAATCTCAGTCTAGGGCTTTATCCGAAATGGTGGGCTGTAAATTGAATACTGTTCCAAGGGCACTGGAAATCGGTGCCCAGTTCCCATTGAGAAGATGCTGATAAATGCAGCTGCTGCTAATAAGCCTCTTATTTGGCAGCCTCAGCCAGGAGCATAGATGGATTTTGGTATCTTGAGGTGCCCTCCTCCTACATGGCTTCTGGACTGGGTCCACCCACAGGGTCCAGAGCCTACAATGCAAGACTAGCCTGAGATCCTCCAGTTGCTGATTCCTCTCTCCTTCTACATTGCAGCAAGGCATCCGTGGTGAGCCTGGCTTTGCTGGTCCTTCTGGTGACGCTGGCTCACCTGGTGTGAGAGGTTACCCAGGCCCACCAGGCCCTCGTGGGCTCAGTGGAGAGCGCGGCGTGCCAGGAATGCCTGGGCGGCAAGGCATGCCGGTGAGTGACCCCTTCATATGTGGTTTGTACCCTCTACAGCAGGGGTAGGCAACCCCCAGCGTGGATGCCAGAGTGTGGCACTCAAAGGCATTTTGCTTGGCACACGTGCCTCTGGGTAGATGGTGGAGAAGGGGCCAGGGCTATATGCCAACAGCAAGGATCGGGCCCCTTGTGGCTCCCCTGTCATCCACCCCTGGCACACCAACATCTTACAAGTTGAAGTTATGGGTGTTTTCGGTGCTCTGCCCAAAAATGTCACTGACCCCTGCTCTGCAGTGTGGGGAGCACATGTTCCAGGGTGAAGCGTGACTTTGATCCACATGAAAGGAGGAGTCCAGCCCGCGATGCGGGTGGAGCCAGAGAAGGGACACGGGCAGGCAGATACAGTGTGCCAGGCCCTGCTCCACTGATGTCACAAGACAAAACTCCATTGATTTCAGTGGGAGCAAGGACAGATGCTGTCTGGAGATAGACAGACAGCACACGCTGGACACTCCTAAGCGAGCTCCCTGGCTCTTGCTGATTTAGTAGGCATGATACAAGAGTACCCTCTTGTGCTCAATAATGAGCAGTGCAAAGGCAGGCACAGGGCTGCATAACTGCTTTGCTGCAGCTCTGCTCTCTGGAGGTTGGGCCTCTTTTTATTTCCATTGGGCAAATGCTTCCAATGTGGGTGCTTATTTCTTATAGCACATGGTTTTCATGCACATGTCAAAGGCTTAGCTGTAGATGGACTGGAGTCTCTCGACTTCCACATGCAGCATGTTAAAACTTGCAACTGGCAATTAATAATTGCTAATATTAGTACAACCTCAAGGTGCTTTCCAATGCACAGGCGAAGCTGGGGAGGCTGAACAAGGATGCATTCCTGCCCTCCATGGGCATGTACGTGAGGAAGGGCTGTTTTTGCCGTGCATGTGTTTTTTCACTATGGGTATTTCACCCTGCGCAAAAGAGTTGAGGTGAGACACTATCCAGGGGCTCAAAGTAGGGCTTGGATTTTGCCTTAAATTTACAGATCTCAAGAAGAAAAATTTACAACAAATCTTCAACGCTCAGGTCTGCCTGGGCTGCCAAATCCAGGATCAGCACTAGAGGGCACAGCATACCTTTTATCTTAGAACTTTATGTTTTCCCTGCTAGGACCCTAGCATTCCTTCCCTTTCAGCTGCAAGGAGGATAGCGTGGTTATGACCCCAATACCTATTTGTGACTGTCCTACCTGGTAGCAAGTCATTCGTAGGTGGGGTTTAAGACAATTGCCAGCCCTGTGTTACACAAAGATCAGTCAAAGGAGCAAGCTGCTGGATTTCCATGCTCCACAAAGTAGCAGTTGCTCTTGATCCCCTTAGTGGGGGGCAGCACAGCCGATAGGATGCCATTGCCCAACCTGCCCGTGGGTTGTGACCCCGAACGGTATAGCTGGGGAGTGGTATTGGTCTCTGTTTGTTGGGCAGCTGCATCTCTGAGCTTCTCTCCTCTCTTCTGCTCCCAGGGCCGGGATGCTGGGGACCAGCACATTGTTGATGTAGTCTTGAAGATGTTGCAAGGTGAGTAGAAGCACTGCCCCTGCTGGGTGACGGTCCCTGTGGCTCTGCAGGCACCAACCCCCCTTGCCTTGTGTCTGCCTTACAGAACAGCTGGCAGAGGTGGCAGTGAGCGCCAAGAGAGCAGCTTTAGGTGAAGCTGGTGTGATGGGACCACCTGGTCCCCCAGGGCCCCCTGGGTCGCCTGGTGAGCAAGGCCTGCATGGACCCCCTGGACCACGTGGCATCCCGGGCATTTTAGGAGCCATGGGGCAGATTGGCAACACTGGGCCCAAAGGTAAGTGCCACTGCTCCAAACTGGGATTTCTTCCCCAAGCTATTTTTGGATTTTATTTTTGCTAATTTTTTTAAATTTAATACTCCCCACTATTTTCAATGTTGATTGGTCAGCTTCGTCACATGATGCAACTGGTCTCTTCCCCCCTCCTCCTAACAAATGCAATGTCGCTGTGGATTATAACAGCCTCAACCCCCCATCCAGCACCTTGTTTTGTCTCTGTGTGGAAGCAGGGGCTGCCTCTTCCTCCTCCTCTTCCTCATTCGGTCCTCAACAAGCTTTCAGCCCTCCGCATCCTGTACCACAGCAGGCAGGCAGCACAACCTGCTGCCCCTTGCACCCTTTCAAGAGACCTGAAGCTATTGCTTTTATGGTGCATTCACACCAGCCACCTCTTGTTTCACGCAGGGAAGCGAGGAGAGAAAGGAGAGCGTGGAGATGTTGGACGTGGACATCAGGGCATGCCGGGACCTCCGGGAATCCCAGGTGAGCCCGCTGCGCAAACCTGACCACTACACAGAACTGGAAGGTCAAGATTACTGTAGTACAGATCATGAAGATGGAAAAAGGGCTGGTAGATCAGCTAGTGAACGATGGACCCACTTTCTGGTGCTGTGTCCCATCTAGCTTTAAGTCACATAGCTAATGGGATCTCCCGTTCCTTCCCCAAGATTGACATCCTAGAAGTGCTGGAGCACGAGGCTGGGAGCGGTACAAGAGCTCCTGGTCATCTGTATGGACCTGCTATTGGGAAGGAGCCGGGCTGTAGACACTTGAGAACAGCTCTGACTCCGATTCCTTCTAGCAGAGGACAACTCTCCAGCCTGCTCCATGGCACCCCTTGCTGCTCCACTCCTGGACTCCTCTCGCACTGTTTTGCCAATACTCGACTCTCCTTAATCCCCCTCCTGATGCTGCCCGCTGAGCTCAGCAGGTGCTGTCTTCTCACTCAACACAGGAGCTGAATCCAAGAGTCAGAATTATGGCTGTCAAAGGAACCCATAAGACCTCTCATGCAAGGGGGCATAGATACCTGGGTACTTGATGTTTAGGTATAAAGATGCTTTGGCCAGTCAGAGAATAGCCTACTGCCCTGCCAATAGTTCATTAACTTCCCAGTTGGGGTACAAGCAACTCCCATGGAAGAATTAGGCTTGTTCCCTAGAGAGATCCCAATCCAAAGACCAGTAGACATCTTTCCATTGAGTTCAGTGAACCTTGGATCAGGCTCATAGTGAGAGGACTGCATCTTAGAAAACAGACACCTGGACCTTGAGTATTTCCCTCTCATTCTAGGTCTTCCTGGCATCCCTGGCCATGCCCTCAATGGCAAAGATGGAGAGCGAGGCCCTCCTGGATCCTCTGGGCAACCAGGACGACCTGGGTTACCTGGGCCGGTTGGTCTCCCCGGATTCTGCGAGCCCGCTGCCTGCCTAGGAGCCTCTGCTTATGCCTCGGCACGTCTGACTGAGCCAGGAGCTGTCAAAGGACCTATGTACTGAGTGATGCATGCTGGCATCCTGGGAGAAATTAAATGGGAACTTTTATCGACCAAGCTGGCCAAGCACCACCAAGACACAGCTGGTCTGGGGCTGGAAACCAAAGAGATGGGACACTCCCAACTTGTGTAAAGCAATATAGATGGGGAACCTCTACCTACATGCCTGGGCATCAAAACCACCTGCTCTCTTCTGGTAGGAGGGAGACGAATGGTTACTAGGGAACATACAACTAAAGGGAAAAGACATCATTGGGGACTGAATTTGACATGTAAAAACCCCTCAAACACTTTAAAAAAAAATCACGGTAGGGGTGAAAGCCAGAAGAATAAAATTCCTTTGGCTCCAATGTTATGTCCTCTTCATTAGGGCTCATTAATTACCTCAGTCTGACTGCCCATGCCCAACTGTCATTCTCCCCAAAAGAAATAAATTGCCTTTTTCTACATATTCTCTTATTCTTCTATGTTCTATTTTGTGTGTAGGCAAAAGCTTATTGTTGTCTGTCCCCCCTTTTTGTCCTAGTTGTTTTCCAAGAAGAAGAAAAAAATGATGGTTGCCTATTTAATGAAGTCTCCAGCTCCAGCCTTCTTTAATGTTGGACACTTCCCAAACTGTAAATCTGTGTAACATAGGATTATTTTATAATTAAGAATGAACGCATACATCCACTTTTTAACAAAATGGACAATAAAATTGAGACAGAAGGTTAATTAACTTAATTAACGCGTTGAGGTTTATTTGAACAGAATAGGAATTCGTTGCCTTGCAAGTTTTGTTTTTTAAGAGAATATTTTCATTTATTTCGGTGAGGAATCGGAGGGGTTCACTACTTCCCCAGTGGAAAACAAAACTGAATCCAGGCTCTGGATTAACTTCATTAACAGGAATTATTTATTCTGCATGTGCCCCGTCTCAAAGGAAAAGGGGCTGTTTCTGGAGCTGTCCTCGGTGGTGACCCAGGAAGCCTGGAGTTGCAACTGGAACGTCTTTACTCTTGATGCCCTGTGTGTTAGACTCTAATAAATTTGCACAGCTGCCCACAAACTAAAGGGAGGTGGTGGAATTATTTTTTGGTTGGACTTAAATGGGCAGAATTTTTGGTCTTATTTCTATTCTTGATTTTTTTTTTTTTCTTTCCCTTCTAACAGAAAATTATGGTTCCTTTGCTGCTGAAAGTCCCTTGGAGATGAATGCCTAGCTAGTCTTTAGCCACAGAAGGTGCCTGGGGTTACATGCACACAGTCTTTGGCAAATCCAGGGGCTCGCCCTGTGCATCCAGGCCAGTGCTGTATGCACACAATCTCTTTTTTCCAGCTCTGGGAAACATTTGATCCAAACTGAAAGTATAATAAGTTGTTGCAGGTAACTGGAGTAGCCTCATCAATTTACACTGGAGCAGCTGCATGCTCTGCCTCTCGCTGCCTGTCTGCCATTATTCAGCTCTCTAGAGCATCAGGGGAGGTCCAGCTTGCAAAGACTGGAGCAATGCAATTCACGTCTCTGCAATCCATGTCTCTGTGCAAACCATGTATCTGTAATTTATTTTGCTTTGTTTTTGTTAGAAATGAACCCGCACACAGAGTTCAAATTTAGGCTTTTCCCAAGGCTTGGAGATAGTTACAGGCATGCTGGCTTCTAAGCAGTTGCTTTATAGCATGTTAACAGCATTTCTCAGGTCCCTTTGAAGGATCGGACTGCAAATCACTGACAGTCAGAGTCAGTTAAGTTAAGTAGGGCTGCCAGGGGAAGCAATACGAGGCAGCAAATGTGCAAGGGGAGTGACGCCTGGCGGTTCAGTCTCGTGTCAGGGAAGGGCAGAGTGATTATTACATCCCAGCATTTTGCTTCCAGCCCCTGGGGGTATCCCAGCATTGAAACCAGCTCAACCACCAGGCCTCACAGAGCTCCTGGGCTGACAATCAGGACAACATCTTTGGGCTGGCTTCCCCAGCTGAGCCACCAGCACGGTGATCTTTCATTGCTGAGAAACTCTGTCTCATCTTTTAACTGCCTTGTTTATCAACCCAGAGCGGGAGCGCAGAGTGAGGAGGAGTGGGCTTAGACAGGGAAGCTCAGTAGACTGTGGCTTCTTATTTATGGGGCAAATCTAACTCATGATAGAAGCGGAAGGTCACGTACTACATCTCAAATGCCAAATGAGACGAGTTCCTTGGGACTCGCTCTCACTCCCACTGGATGCTGTCCGTGTTGCACAGAGCATCCATTGCAATTGCTTCTGATTACCCTTCCCTCACATGTGCTGTCAGTTTAAGCAGATTTCAGGGACTGAATGAACCCTGGAGACTGGCCTCTGTTCCCACTCCATGGTGGAGGGAGCTCCCCGTGGGCAGTGGGTCAGCCTGCTCAAGAGACAGGGCCTAATATCTGTCAACAAGCAACTTTTCAACATGCTCTACATCAATATACTCTTACAAAGGTCAGGGAGAATTTCCCTCTAGGACGGTACATGGGAGGCACATACTGGTGTCAGCAGGTGGTAGAGGCTGCATTTCCAATGCAGGTCTATCTACAATTCATATCTATATCTCCACATATAGCCCAATGACCATTTGTTGACAATTCATATCTATATCTCTGTGTATAGCCCAATGACCAGCTATTGGCAATTCATATCTATATCTCTGTGTATAGCCCAATGACCAGCTATTGAGCACTGGCATCAAGAAAGAATTTTCCTTTGTCTGGGCATGTTTTACCCAGCAAACTCCCTGCCACGGCAGAGGCCCAATCCAATGGCAGTGCCCTCAGTTTTGCCTGCTCTCTTCCTGGGGCACATTGTAGATTTTGAGGCCTCTGGTTTTCTGTATTACAGATCCCAGGTCTATCCTCTAGCACTGGGTGGTGCTGGACCCGTAGCACAGAGAAGCATCACATCCCCAGGGCAGGAAGTGGGCACAGCTGAGCTCTGAAGCTCAAAGCTCTTTGGTGAGAACGACCTACTGGTAATGGCTGAGACTGAGACACAGGGGCATGACATGCCTATGACAGGTCCTTATCTCTCCAATACTAACATAGCATCAAGGAGTCCCAGCCATGGACCGGGAGTGTGTGTCTGGTGTTTTATGAACACAGAATATAAAGGATGTCAAGTACTTGATACTGAGTGAGGGATGTACAAGCAGAGGTCAAGGTCTGTGCACTGATGATTATAGTCCCTGGGTTTATAGTTTCATAGTTTCTAGGGTCGGAAGGGACCTGAACAGATCATCAAGTCCGACCCCCGCCCTGGGCAGGAACGAGTGCTGGGATCATAATACCCCAGCCAGATATCTATCCAATCTCCTCTTGAAGACCCCCAAGGTAGGGGAGAGCAGCCCCTCCCTTGGGAGCCCATTCCAGAGCCTGGCAGCCCTAACCATAAAGTAATGCCTCCTGATATCCAGCCTGAACCTGCTCTCAGTCAATTTGTGGCTGTTATTCCTTGTTATCTCAGGTGGTGCCTGGGGGAAACAGAGCCTCACCCAATTTCCACTGGTCCCCCCAGTGAATTTATAGATGGCCACCAGATCCCCTCTTGGCCTTCTCTTGTGGAGACTGAATAGACTCAGGCCCTTTAGTCTATCTTCATAGGACCTGGCCTGCTGCCCCTTGACCATGCGAGTGGTCCTCCTCTGGACCCTCTCAAGGTTAGCCACATCCCTCTTGAAGTGCGGTGCCCAGAACCGGACACAGTACTCCAGCTGCGGCCTGACTAGCACCGCATAGAGGGGAAGCATCACCTCCCCGGACCTGCTTGCGATGCATCTGTAGATGCATGACAAGGTGCAGTTAGCCTTCCTGACTGCTTCCTTGCATTGGTGGCTCACGTCCATCTGGAGTCAACAATGACTCCAAGATCCCTTTCAGCCACTGTGTTGATGAGGAGGGTTTTCCCCAGCCCATAGGTGTGTTGCTGGTTCCTTCTCTCTAGATGCAGCACCTTGCACTTGTCTGCATTCAACTCCATCCTGCTCTCATCCACCCACCTCTGCAACCTGCCTAGATCTAGCTGGATTCTGTTCCTCCCCTCCAGTGTGCCCACTTCTCCCCCCATCTTTAAATCCAGCCTGCCTTGAACTCATCCTATAAAAAGCCCAATAAATTCTGGGAGATGTAGTTTTAGACAGAAGCCCTTGGGAAGTGTAGTCTCAGATCAGGTGATAACAGTTATATAGTAATTAGATGAAGGTGTTGGGGGGAGGGTGGAGAGGAAACAGGTGGGGCAGCTGAAGTCCTTGAGAAGATCCTCCTGGAAAGGGGAAATGCATGGCAGAAAGTAAGCAATGAGCCCCTAGAAAAGAGCCTGGGCAGCATAAAGGTGCAGCTTTGATCACCCCAATGCTCAAAATAATGAGTAGCCAGGGTGGTTTGGCAAAGTCTTGTATTGGAGATGCTAGACAAGCTTTTGAGGCCCTTCCCTGGGCTGGGAGAGTAGCTGGAGCTGAATGCAAACTAAGCCAACAACAACAAAAGAGAGGCTTTTAAGTAAAAAAAGATAGATTACTTGCTTCTTGTTGCTTCCTCCTGGTTTGTGGGCTTTTGGTGGTGCTTGGTTCATGCCTTCAGCTCCCTTTCTGCAGCTGCAAGTGAAGTTCCCAAATTTGCCTTTCCTCCGCAGCTGAAGCTGCAATTCTCACCAGGCAGCAGGACTCCCCAGGGAGAGGGTGTGAGGCCAAACGCTGGCTATGATGAGAGCTGGGTTGAGAGGGAGGCCTGCATACAGACCCCTACATGTGTTTAGCGCCTGGCCCTTCTGGCTAGAGGCAAGGCAGGTGCTCTTGTAAACCGTTTCCGCTGAATTTGTGAGGGGTTTCCTTTTCTATTGACTTATTTTTCTGCAATAGCTCCTTCTGTCTTTCATCAGATCCACTGCCTTCAAAGGCAGGAAGAAGTCCAGTTCATCCCCTTGCTGGCTGGGATAAGAGACTGCCTCCCCTTGGCGAAGGGACTGCGATGTCGAGTGCCTTGTGCCAACTGCCTGGAAGAGCTGTGCTGCTCTGGGGAGAGCCACTGCTAGAGCTGGGTCCAGTCTGGACTGCTCGACTTCCCTCAGGCATGGCTGGCTTAAGGACCAAACTCCTTTACAGGGAAACTGAGGCACGCTCAACTCCTAGCAGCAGGACACCTGGCTGGCAGGAGAGGTAAGAAGCGGCTGCTTTAAAGCTGTTGGATGCTACTTCATGTGTTGGTGCTTCAATTCACATAGAAGTTTGGGAGCGGAAGCTCCAGGGAGTTGCAATCACAGCAAGTTAGTTTGGTTCTTGGGGGCTCAGACCACTGGGCAAGTGCAAGGAGGCGGTGAAATAATTTCCTGCCCAGAGTAGCACAAAATGGTGTTGATATAAAAGATTCAAGATCTTAATTTCTTGGCTGTCTGAGGCCTGCCGTGTTCCCCAAGGAGCAGCTGGGGGAGAAGGCTGAACTTTGGTAGGAAAGCGGCCAGGCACCTCAAAAATAATGCAGCATTCAGCTCCGTCCTCCTGCAGTCGGCCGTGTGAGAAATCTATTAACAACGCTGGGAATGGTATTGATCTCTTAATAGGCTAAAAAAAGAAGCCTGTGGCTGTGTCCAGATCTACAGGTGTCTCTCTCATTACAGACGCTGACAATGTAAAGGATTACAGCTCTGCCAGAGAGGGGCTGGAGCTGGGCTTTGCAAGATAACTGCAAATGGATTTTTGTTTATTAGTAAAGCATGTTAAGCTCAGCAGGGTAACAAATCCAGTGATGGAGGGCACTCCTGAAGCGGTGTGCGCTGCACGGTCCCTTTTTAAAAAATAATTAAACTGGTTTGGCCCTGTGTGGCGTTTGGGCAGGGCTGTGCAGTATTCATCTGTCTAAGTGATTCTCATTTTCCAGTCGGGTACTAAACCAGAAGCTTTTATATGAAATGCATGCATCCCATCTCGTCTTACTGGCTAGTCCACACAGGACAGGGGAGTTGGAATAGAGGACCAATTTAGTTTTGGGTTGGTTGCTTTCTAAGATGCCTGGCAGAATGACTGTGGATGAAGGGCCTGCCCAGAGCGGGCTTCCACCTAGAAACTAAATGTTTAGTTTCTTTTAGTGGCTTTCAAATGGGGGTACCACATACCCCTGGGGTACGTGGTGCTTAGTCAAGAAGTATGTGTCTAATTTTTAATCACAGCAATGGAGTTTTTGATCGGTCAATGCGCAATGAGTAATGGTATTGATGTTGGCATTGACTCTTCCTAAGGAGTGAACGTGCCTTGGAGGGGGTTGGGGGGTATGAGCAGGTAAAGAGGTACGCAGAAACAGCAAAAAAGCTGGAAAACTCCTGTTCCGTTTTGCTGGATGACCGATTGCTTGTGGAGGACCGCACGCACAATCTCAGCTGGAAGTTGCATGCTCTTCCACAAAGCATTGCTCTTCAGAGCTGCTGATGATGGGGAGAGGAAAGGACAAGGGTGGGCAAGTGCCCAGGGAAACATTGGGGTCTTCTCATTTTGCTGCATTTCAATGCATGTTGTGTTCCCCATGCAATTTTTTTTGACTCTAGTTCTCTTTAGTCCTCTTAGATTGGTTTCCCCAGGCTGTGCATAGATTTCTTGCAAACTAATTTTTCAATTTCAATTTGAAATTGCTGACTGGCTTTCAGGAGCTCTTTGCAAGCCACCCCCTCTCCCTTATTTCCACTCAGCCAACTTCAGTAGGACTTTTTCCACACCCCCCCCCCCC
>NW_017729015.1:13610445-13620458 GCF_001723915.1 Gavialis gangeticus | reverse complement strand
TTCCCCCCACCCAAATTCAGTAGGACTTTTTCCCCCCCCCCCCCCCCCCAAAGTAGAAGTTAATCTCAAATATTTTATTTGTAAGGCAAAACTTAATCAAGAAATTAAGCAGGTTGCATACTAATTAGAGTCCAGGCTCAGTATGCATCCAATGAATGACAAATACGATCAGAATCGGTCTTCTTCATCAGAGTCCTCATAAATATTCATCACATAAATAGGAGACTGGATGCCATTAAAGGAGACGAGAGAGATTGAAATTGGAATATGCGGGGAAATGAAAAGTTTGGATTGCCTCCAAGATATGCCCTAAATGTTAATAAATCATTGTTATGTGGAGGTGAAGAAATAGATCCGTTGAGTCCTTGTCTTGCGTTTTGGATGAGTCAAGAGATTTATCCTAATTTTTTCAGCCTGGGATTTAATAATAATGGACAGTGGGAATAAATTGTTATGCATATTAATCCTTGTGTCAGGAGGTGATGATGCATGGGAGTACGTGGAAAGGCTGGGCAAACCAAGGAGGGATAGTTGTCTGAACATAGGGCTTCAATTCTTAAAGTGTGATGTTTGGAGGCACCTAGACCTGATTTGCCAGTGCTGACAGCTGGTGTGCAAAGCACAGGCCACACTGTCAGAGCAGAACAGTACACCTTGCACTCTAGATATATTGAGAGTGATCCCTCCCTTATTCATTACCCTCTCTAGCATCCACCATTATTGGTACAGGAGATGCCAGAGGAAACACCTGCACCTGCTCTGATGTGAACAACCCAGGAACTGCCAGACACCAGATTTAGGTCTCAGGCTGTTGGATCCTGTCTTCTCCAGGTGCAGGAAATGTTTGCATGCAGGCTTTTTTGTTTTGGACCCATTCTTCTTAAACCTTTTTCCTACATGCCCACACTGCCTCTTGCTCCATTTTGCTTCTCTTTTCCTCTAAAAGAAACCTGCTTTTGGGGTCACCTCTGAAGCGTCCGCCAAAGCATTGCAGAAAGGGAATCCAGGTTTAGGTCCTAATTTGGGCTTAACTCACCAAAAAGGGGCGAATAGTGATCCCAGTTTATTTCCAGAGCTCGGAGCATGCTAAGATTAAACTCCCATCACTTGTTTTGCTGCATCACATTGGTATCAACAGAGCAGATGTTACAGGGACCGCTTTGTCTTTTTGTTCTCATCCCAGGAACTCCCAGTGACCAGGGACATAGTGTCAGGATAGTTTGGTGTGCACACCTTTCCTTAAGAGGAAGACCCTTCTCTAGTTTCTTGCAGTAAAGCTATAAGGATTGATGAACTGGCCAGCTATGTTAGTGGTCAACGCATGGCCTGATCCATATACGAGTGGCATCTCTTAATAAGATAGCCCGTGCCACTGAGAAAGCAGTTGGCTTTCGATGGGTTTTGGGAAACATCTGATGTGAGAGTGTGGCTTTCCAAGCTTGCCTGAAAGGATGAGCCCCAAAACAATACCTGAGAGAAGCTCTCAGCAAGGGGTGGGAGAGATGAGGGTTGCTACATAGGGTTGATCAGGAATGGGGTTGGTTTGTGGCTTTGCCAAAACCTGAGTATTTTTCAGGGCACTCTTTTAGACAATCCATGTATTATAGGTGGGGAAACTTTCTGGACTGGTGCATGAATAACAGCGTGCCCAATTCTTCATGGACACCATGTGCTGTAAAGAGACATTACTGCAGTATTTGATCTGGGTTTCTGCTGCCGAGCAAGCCCCACGCAGTCTTGTGCTTGTTCACCCTTTAAATCTTGGGCAACAATTATTAGTGAAATGCTCATCTCCTGCTTCCTTCCTAGTCAAAGCCAAGGCAAGAGGTGCCCAGATGCCTTGAAAAAGCCTTGTCAGTGCTGGGGAGGGGGAAGAATCCTCACTTAATTATAAGCAAGGATTTTGAAATTGGGAACTGAGCAGGCAACGAGGGACAGGGCCTGCTTAATTATTTAGCTGTAGCCTAGGGGGAAGGGAAAACCATATTTATACTCAAATCATTTTGAGCAGAATTAGCTTTAGAGATCAGACTGCAGCAGAACAGTCTTGCAAGTGTGCTGGGGGTGGGGTGGGTTAGTCCGTGGCTTGAGCTCTGGAAGTAATTGTGCTAGGTCTTAGGGGAGCTCTGAGCATAGTGTGGGATAAAATGGGGTTTATGATACCCCTGGATGGAAAGTAATTGGACACGGAGTCCTAGTAGTCTGTAGCTCAGATTACTGATCCAAGGTATTTTCTTTCTACCACTAGGAAAGACTCCAAGTCATCCTAGTGGGGTTATGATGCTTTCCTTCCTACCCCTCCATTTAAAATACAAGTTCCTTTTGGACCCATACACACAAGCTTAATTTTGTTTCAAAGGGGTATTAAAGGCCCCTATTCTTCCCCCCCCCCCCCTTACTTTGCTGGGCCTTGAACAGCACAGGCTGAGGTCAAGTATCTTCCAGTGCTGTTAGGGGAAAGCCTCTGGAGAACTTTTCAGCCAACTCTGATCCACATCTGCAGGGTTAGTTCCCCAAGTGGCAGTATGGACTGGCTGGGGCCCTGGTCCGAGATGCATGTAAGGGGGTCGTGGCAAAGTCATTATTTGCCCTGGGATCTGCCTCCTTTGCACCGGTGGTCTGTGTATAGGGAGTGGCAGCTCATGTATAGCAGATGCAAGAAAATATGCTGCAGCATCATTTGTGGGAAGCGGGGTTCCCAACTGGGTGGCATGGGTAAATCAGAGATGACATCCTTGGAGAGAGCCCCAGCCAGAGTGAAGAGATGCTGTCCCCATCACTCACCCCTTCCACCGGTCCTGTCATAGGAACACAGAATCGGTGTCTATGGCCCAGGAGGGCCCATCATTAGCTGGCGAGTGGTCACTGTAACAGGTCACCCACACCAGTGCCATCTTCCCTGTTAATTCATGTCTTACATGGGGAGCCCTTGGAGTTCCCTTTAAGGTTCTTATGTCCTGTTGTCTACTTTCCTGCCATGTCTTAATGCAAATTGTTATGCTGATGTTCTTGTAAGTGGGAGACTGCCTATTGCATTTTATATGTTGGGGTCTTTTGCCTCCACAGGCCTCCCCATCCAAACCCAAACAGGGTTCAACTCTGAGGCTGTAGTCTTTTTTGCTGCCTTGAGTCTCATCACCCTCTTTTCTGCTCCAATCTGGAGCCCGGCCTCCCTGGCCTAGAGGCCTGGCCACTAGTCCCACAGCCAGGGGGTCACTCATATCATCTTAGTCCAAACCAATAAAGATAAAATTGCACCTCAGGTGCACCAGACCACCCTGGCCTTTTAAGATTGTGCCCTCTGGTGCCAGGGTCAGCACACCCTACAATCCTGTGCCCACACTGGTGCTGGGGGCCTATGTACCCCTAACACAGCACCTTCTCTGGCACTGGTGTCAATGCACCCCAAACCCTGTGCCCACACTGGCACCAGGTCCCCACACTGTCATGGGGTCCCAGTGAGGCCTCATCCTTCCCCAGATAGCCTCACTCAAACCACCAGTATTATTCAATGACAAATAGAAATATGAACAGTCCTGTAAAGAAGGCTTACATTTCTACAGTCTTTCTTCTGGGGTCACTGCCATCTCTCCAGAGTCCTCCATAGTTCCCCTCCTCCAGCCTTTGGACTGCTCACCAAGCCTCTCCATGGAGCTCTGGGGCACACTCCCTCCCCTTTGACTACTAGCCCCTACTGCTGCTCTGCTCAGGGTTTTTATAGTCCTGGCCTGCCCCTTCCGGTCAGCTGACTAGGTGGCCAGGCTTAGCATTTAACCCCCTCCTTACCAGCACTCTGTGGCCAGAAAGTTCTGGCCTTAAAGGGGTCAACCCATCTTCTGGTGACAGGGCTAGGGTTCCCTGTTACAGACACCAATGGGGAATTCCCAAAATTGCCACTTTGCACACTTACCCACAGTATCTGAAACGCTGGGGACACCCTTTAATATGCCACAGGTAGCAGCAGGGGAGGTGAGGGCACAGCTGTCACTGCACTGCAACAGCAGGTAGTTAATAGCTACTTAGTCTAGAAGGTCCTAGGACAAAGATCGTGCTCCGTGCTACAGGGGAAGGTGGAAACTCATCATAGCCAGATCCCTGCCTGTTGGATCCAGGAGGGCAAAATTCCTTCCATTTTGGCATTGCACATGCCCCACTGGTCAGTTAGTAGAAAGCAGCTCGTCTGGGAAGCTGTCAAAGGCCCTATAGAGGAATGGTTGTTTTATGGGTTGCCATCTTCATTCAGTGCTGTGCTGGAGGACAGGGCAATGGGGAATGCAGCCTTTTGCTGGTATTGGTGATACCAAGCTGCTGGTCTTGGCAGAGCTGCCAGCGGCCTCCCAAAAGGTGTTAACTGCAGGGGTGGTAGCTGAGTAGGTAGTTGAGCAAAGCAAGGCTTGACCTTCAGTGGTTAATCTGTGCTCGAGCAGCAGCCAGCAAAATGCTACAGGGCAGCCACAATTAAAGCTGTTTTTAGAACAACCTTCCAAGTCTGAGGCTGGAGAGGCTAATGCCTGTGAAGATTAGGAAGCATTTGACTTTAATTAAAGTTCCCAGAAAGCGGCTGTCTGGAACAGTCTCTCTTCTTCCTCTCCTGGTCTTGTGCTTGTGTTTCACATTTTAGAAATGCATTGGGCTCGGTAAAGAGAGCCCAGAGGAGCCAGCTCTAGCTGGTGTGCTAGCGTTTTGGATCCCTCCTGTCTTGGACCCAAGCTCCAGCTTGTTCACAGTGCTGGTGAGGAAACCCCCCTGTCCCCTAGAAAGGCCTTTAGAGAATTGCAGGGCCAACGCTTATCCAACCTCATCTTAAAAACTTCCACTGAAGAATTGTTGTCCTCATCTGCATGCTGAAAATAGAGTTTTGTGTCCCTTCCCAAGCCCTTGAGGGCTTAACTCCTCTGAAGTACTCGGGCATCTAATGCCCATCAACTTTTAACCTCTTGTTGTTATGCCTGCTTCCTTCCCAAACCCTGGTGAACTCCACTTTGAAAGTGTCATGTGGCGGTGAGTCCCACAAGCTGGAGAGGGCTTTCCTTTGACCCGTTCTAGATGCGTTGCTTTCTGGTCTCATTCGATGCTCACTTCTCCTATTGAGGGACAAGGTGAAGAGCTATTCTGAGCTGCCTTCTGTATCCCAGTCATTCTCCCAGTATACAGTCCCTAGCCCAAAGATGTCCTGGCCCACACTTGGAGCTCAAAAGAGCCGCAATAAAGTGACTAGTATTTTTCTGTGCATCTCTGGCTCCTCTTGTGCATGAAGATACGTGTTCAAACCAGTTCCCGATCTTGGCTTTGAGCCTACAAAACCAATTCTAATAGTGGCCTGTGTTTGTGGCTGTCAGTGAAGTGGGCTGGGAGAGGCCTAGCTGGCTTTGGGGGCTAGGTGGGGTGGCAGACTGGTGTTAATCATAGGAAACCTGCATTCAAGAATGACTTTTCCCTGTGGGAAGGTATGGAGTGACTCCTTGCTCAGATCCCAGTGAGAGTCTACCTTGGGGGTGGACAATTATTTTGGCTGGAGGGAGCCCCATGCGGAGGCACAGATCCCACCCAGGCTGGCTACATCGCACGCAACTCCTGTGGCTGCTGGCTGCAGTGCCGGGAGCCGCACACAGCAGCATGGAGCTGGCCCAGCCCAGCCTGGTGGTGCACAGCTCCTGGCTGGAGCATCAGGAGCTGCACAGAGCCAGCCTGGCTCGATCATACATGGTTTCCGCAGCTCCCGACTGGCTTGCCAGATGTCCCGTGTGACGGCACGGAGCTGATCTGGCTCAATGGCACACGGCTCCCCGCTGGAGTGCCAGGAGGTGGTGTGTCATCTAGTTCAACCCCCTGCTCAAAGCAGGACCGTCCCCAGCTGCATCCTCCCAGCCAGGGCTTTGTTGGCATGTGGCTCCTGGCTGGAGTGGAGGGTGGCTGGAACCATTTAGTGAGCTGGATCTGGTCTGTGGGCTGTATTTTGCCCGTCCCTGCTCTACTGGCATATATGAAAGTGGATGGCATCTTCTAGGAGCACCCCACCTGGCTAACAACTGTTCATTGAGTTCCCCTGATTTGCTGAAGCAGGTCACTTGCTCCAAGGTACCAGCTCAGCCTTTCCTCTCTGCTTCTGCACATACAACTTCCTACTTTTCACCTCTTTCCCTAACCACCAGTTGGAGTTCCTAATACATCATAGCCACCCTGGCCGTTCATCCCATGAAGGCAGCTGACCGTCTGCCAGCAAAGAGCTACGAGCAGTACATGCATCAGCCCCAAGCTAATCTGCCTGCCCCCAAAGCCTCTGCCTCCTGTGATGTTGCTATAGGCTCCCAGACATGAGGATGCTGCAAGTACCGCTTTGCACCAGAGCAAATCTCTAGTAGCCGCAGACACGGGGACTCTCCACCTGGGTAAGCAGCTGAAGGCTTTGCTGTCGGTTCCACCAGGCTGTTAATTAAAGAGAGATGCCTCGTTTCCCTTGGGAGGCTGTGATCTGCAGTGGCTTACCGTGCTACCACGTGGCATGACAGGCCGTGCTTGCTGAACGCTGTGCTTTCATTCAAGCAATGCTTCTGTTAATGCTGAAATGAAGGGTGGGCTTCAGGGGGAAGGGGCTGGAGCCAGTCTGAGCAGTTTGTTATAAGGACTGCTAATGGAGGGGGCTTTCCTCACGGACAGTGGTGTCTGTGCTTGTTCCCTGGGCAAGCTCAGTGGGAACTTTGTCCCAGTGCCGCTCCCTGTGCTACCTTGTGGGTTGAGGGGCGCACTAACTGATAATTCAGTTCCAAGAATACCATCAAGAAAATGCACATGGACATGTTTAGTCTGGCAAGGGAGTTGGTATTGAGGGGGAAGATTAAAATACCCCCAGTGCTTTTTATCAGATGGTCTCAAAGCACTTTACTGAAGTGGGTGTCCTTTATTAGCTTTCCTTTTAATGATGTGTTAATTGAGATCTAACTACTTGCACAGTTGGTCAGTGCAAGAAGTAGCAAGAACTCGGGAGAGCTGACTCCCCAGTCCAGGTACATTCCTTTTGCAAATGCACAAAAACCTGGTCTTCAGGCTGCAATGTGATGTTAAATACTATTTTAAGAATACAATTCAGAGAAACAACTTTGAATTTCGGTTGTTCCTGCTGTTTGTAACTGTAAACAGAGCATCAGCTGCAGATGGGTCAGCAAAATGTGTAGATTGGCTCTCCGACCTGAGGAAAGGCAAAAAGTAAGGAAGGGGACATGAACTGAGGATGGAGATCAGTTAATGTATTAAAGGGGGGTCATTCCTAGCCCAGATAAGACCTTTAGAAACCTATGGAGCTGACTTGTCCACCTGCTGGTGGCTCTGACCCTCCTCCCATCTTCTCGTGGCTTATGCCTTTTGATGCTTTGTAGTTGCAAAATGTGGCATCAAGATGTTCCCCAACCTACCTGGATGCTAAGGTAGACATTAGGTTCATTAACCCCTCCACCCCACACCCCAAGAGCCTGGATAAAGGCTTTTCATCAACTACAATAAAAGTAGAAAATGTGTGCTCTTTCACCTTACCACAGCCCTCCACACACATGCTTTCCTTTGCTTTCTCCTGCTCTCAAGCTGTGTGCGTGGTGTTTCCATCTACTGCCCAGAGCGTGCATGAGGAATAAGAAGCTAGGATACAGCTGTAGTTGATTGCAAAGTGTTGTTTGACCATCTGTGGTGCTAACCCCAGGCATTCAGACAATGGGGAGTTGAACCATGACATCACGAGGGATTTTTTTGTTGTAAATGTTGAGTCTTCAGATTTATTTTGAAGCTTTTGAGCATTGATGATGACTATTTTTTTCCTTCCCACTATTCTCTGCAGCCCTGAGGGCTAGGTGCTTAAACTGGCAATCCCTGCAAGCCTGCATCACTCCATAAGCTATGACTTCAGGAATAAAATTGCACGAGGTAGCAACTATCTGTGCATCTATCCTCCCTGCTTGGTCATAGTATCATAGTACTTAGGGTCAGAAGGGACCTGAACAGATCATCAGGTCTGACTCCCAGATCAGCAGGTCTGACCCCCAGGTCATCTTTGCCTAGTGCTGTACCTTCTAAATATTTGGTTGCTGTGATGCTGGGCACCAACAAGAAGCACTGGGGTGGATGGTTGGGCATCTTTACTCTTCTCGGCATTCAGTATTGAATTGGGACCATGTATCTCTGCTGGTAGCTCAGCCTGCCTTGCTTAATCCCAAGATGCACTACAGCCCATCCATTCCTATTTGCAGTGGAAATGTCCAGTAGCTGTAGTGATGTTCTGAATGTACCTGTTTAAAAAACACCAACTGTGTAAATTAGGGCAATGGGCTGCCTTGTGGAAGTGGAGGCCACCTGGAAATGGGCACCACAGCTCCAGCAGAGAGGAATAACATCCTACCTGGAAGCTCTGCGGTGTTCATTTGCTTCTTGGGAGACAAGGCCAGGCATTGTTACAGGACTCTCAGTTTGAACGTAACTCCCCAGAAAGAGAGTCACAGGCTCACTTCACAGAGGCCACTGCATTGTCCCTGGGGAAAAATGTCCCCTAGCCTTTGCCAAACCTGGGCAGGAACCAGCCAGCTGGAGGGGAAAGCGCCACTTCTCCTATCTGTTTGCTGGAGGGGTCTTATTTTGTTGTCTTGGGAGGAGGGGAAGCTGGTTGGAAAAGCAAAACCAGAGAAAGAAAAGGCAGGTCAGCTGTGGTGGGTCCTCTCTGCATCTCACTCACTCCAGCTGGCTGCCTTCCAGGCCTGTCTAATGTCTCCTGCAGAAGTTGCTGGTTTTGTTCTTTCTCTTGGAAGCTTTGAAGTCCCATTTCTGGAACCCCAGTAATAAGGGTCTTCTGCTCACTGGCAGTCAAGGCAGGTGAGGACTGCAGCAGTGACTGCATTTGGACAAGTATCACTTGGACCCATGCTGGACTTGCAGGCCAGGTGCACTGTTGTTCTGTCTGACTGAGCTGGCAGTCTTACCAAAGCATGTCCCCAGCAGGAAATGAGGGGACACCAGCTCTTCCCTCCTGTGTGGAGTAACACATGGAAGTCCAACTCTTCTGCCACGGAGCTAGAAGGGCTGTCGTGCTTCATGACAGTAACCCTTTCTCCTCCTCCTTTTCCCAGTTGGCATCTCTGTTAGTGGAAACCATCATCCTAGTATCAAAGATGGCACGGTGCATCATAGAGATACCTGAGCAATCTTGCATCTCGGATGGGTCTTGCCACAGTAGCCTGGAGCTCCCTGTGAGCCTCTGTAGCCTGCTATCACTGCTCAGACTGTTCTGGGTACCGGAGGTACCCAAGCTAAGTTTTCCCAAACAGTTTTTAGTACCGCACTGCAGCGTAGATGCTCCCCAAGCATGACATGGCTGAAATAGCCAGGTGCACACTGTGGGCCTTTTTCCTTCCCGGAAGCCTCAAGTACAGAGTCAGGATGTCACAATTGTGACATTTGGCCTTGCAAACCCCAAATATCCTATAAATAGCAACTAGTACTGCGAAAACCCCACCTGGAGTCACGTATGGAGAGGATTACAGATTACTCCAGCACTCACTCAGATGCAGCCACTTCCAGTGTGGGGTAGCTGCTAACTGCACAAACTAATGCTGTGCCACAGCTCCGAATGGGAAGCATGGGAGAGAATATCATATCAAAATTGGGCTGTGGAGAGGAACCAAGCAAAGCAAAATGTGCCCTGGTAGAAACTTGGCTAGGATGCCCGCCTTTACCACCTGCCCTCTGGAGAGTTGCTACTGGGGTTTTTTTTATGCATGATTCATCGGGAATTGGGATATTGGCTTTGCATCTCTTTTAAAGCAGTGGTCTCTTTACGTGACTTTATGGTCAGTGGTCCCTGAACTCCTCTAGGCTCGGCATGCTTTTTGCTGTTAGCTGGAGGATGGACCACAAGATGCTTTGCATGGTGTTGGTGGTCTATAAGCTGTTTGCAAGCTACTGATCTCGTAGGCTATGGACAGACATTACACAAACTGGTTTAAGTGCTCAGAAACTGGTTTAAATCTGTAACAGAA
>NW_017729015.1:13608795-13609475 GCF_001723915.1 Gavialis gangeticus | reverse complement strand
TGAGCGGGCAGGGGGCTAAAGTGTGAGGTGCATCGGGAATGGAGAACACAGGAGGCTGGAACATGGGCACACATGGCAAGATGCATACCATGGTGACATGAATAATTCAAGGGGCTGAGAGAAAGTTTCCTTGTGCACGCTAATGCATTGATTAGATCAAATTGCCTCCCTAACCCTCGAGGAGGTAAAAACCAACTCATCACCATTTGTTCTCTCTTGATAGATGATTAACCACAAATTAGAATATTAAACAGAGGACTCTGGGTACGTCAATTAATGGCTAAGAACTAAGTTAATTATCAGAGACGCCATAAAACAGGCTTATTTTTATCCTCGGATTATTGTTTGATGTTGCTTAAAAGAAAAAGCGGGGTTTACTTTAGAAATGGCTTTTACTGCAGGGCTTGGCAACGAGCAGGATTTTATAGCTGGGCCAGCTGTTGCTGGAGTATGGCTCAGGCTCATGCTTCAGGGGCTAATGTCAGCTGGAGGGAGGAAGGAAGTTTGCCTTCCCATGTCTGTTGCTGCACAATAAGCCAGGGGAAGCAGCTGTCTGACTGCCATTGAAGCGCTGGGCACTCAGCATTTCTGCAGGTAGGGACCTCTGTGATTCCCTTGGGAGTGGAGGGGCTGAAAAGAGAGCTTGTCCTCTGCCAGAAGCATTAGGGATGGGAAGGGGC
>NW_017729015.1:13592331-13603795 GCF_001723915.1 Gavialis gangeticus | reverse complement strand
GCTGCACAATAAGCCAGGGGAAGCAGCTGTCTGACTGCCATTGAAGCGCTGGGCACTCAGCATTTCTGCAGGTAGGGACCTCTGTGATTCCCTTGGGAGTGGAGGGGCTGAAAAGAGAGCTTGTCCTCTGCCAGAAGCATTAGGGATGGGAAGGGGCTGGACCAGATGGATCAGTAATCTACTACATATCCTATACTCCTAACCTGTCACAGGATGGACTGATAACAGGGGTGCTCAACTCCCAGCCTGCAGGCCAGACCCAGCCTGTGGCACCATGTCATCGGGCCCCCATGGCTCTGGAAAGTTGGTGATGGGGGAGTGGTACCACTCCCCCACTGCCAAATTTTTGGACCTGTAGCCCCATGTCCCTGCACCCTGGATGTGGGGGCTGGCTCCCAGCAGTCGGGGGTGGATGGAGCCTTCATCCCAGCAAGCAAGGGGGGGTGGGGAGGTGGGACAAGAAGAGGGTTGGTGCCAGGCCCCCAGGACCTAATCCTAGCATGAGGGACACGAAGAGGGTGGTGCTGGGTATGGATGTGAAAGGTCAGACTTTTCAACAATAAGTGTATTTATACCATAATGCGTTACTAGTCAACGTTTAGCGCAGGGCAGTCCGGTGGGAAAGCAAAGTTTGCACTCGGGAACAGAAAGGCAGCTGGGCAGATGGGGTGAAGGGAGTTTAGGACCCATAGCCCATGAGGTTAAAGAAGAAAACAGGGCAGCTTAATGATAGTTAAGCAATTAGCTGCTGATTCACCCATGCTGGGAAGAGGGAGCTAACAGGGCACTGAAAGTTTTAAGCCTGCTCCCAACCCACATTGCCTGCTCCGTCCCTCCTAGCCCATAGATGATGGCAGTGGGCTGGAAAGACCCCTTGCCTGTCCCGGCTGCATGTGGCTTCACATGGGCTGTGTTGTCTGGCGGGGCTTACATACACCTCCTCCCCACCTGCCAAAGGCCCTGGGGAGCAGCTCCCAGCAGCAGCTGTCTGAGCAGGCCTGTGCACAGCCCCGGTTCCCCCCTGCTCCGGGTAGGCAGCTGCAGACCCTCCCCTGTGGCAAGCTGGGGCAGGCACCAGCTTGGGGCTCTGCACCTCTCGGGTAGGACTAGGTACGTGTTATCGGTTAACTGTTTAACTGATATAATAGGTTAAATGGATAATTTTTTTGAACGATATTTACATCCCTAGTGCCAGGCCCCAGGGCCCAGTCCAGCCTGTGAACTGGCCGCACATCACTCATCTGGCCTGTGGGGCCAAAAGATTGAACACCAATAGGCCAGAATATCTGGAGGACCTGTTTGAAGATGACACTATACTGGTCGGTTTGGGAGCCAGGCAGGCAGAGGGGATAGGTGGGGTCTGTCCATGTCCGGGAGCCTTGACAAAGCACCTGCTTTCTATTTATTATTCCTAGCCTGCTTCTTCTGTAATGGGCACTACAGCCTATTGATTCCTACAAAAGTGGCTGCTCAGTGTCCTTGTCCTTGGTTATTCTGTCAGGCGATTTGCAATGATACCAGTGGTAATATGCTCTGAACTGGGATCATTGGCATGGGGAACACTGATAGATCTTGCAGAACTAATTTTCATGTTACCAGCTGATTCTGGTCATATATATATATTTGTCATTATAACATTTATTGCATTTATTGTTTGTTTCTTGCGTGTGTGCATGTGTGTGTATATATGTGTATATGCGTGTGTGTGTGTATGTATTTATATAGTGTGTATATGTATGTGTGTGTGTGTGTGTGTGTGTGTGTGTATACACACACACACATGCACGCACACATATATACAACATCCATTCCAGACGTGCATGTCTCAACTTATTGCTATGTATAAAAAACAATAATTTTTTTCTATCTATAAAAAATAAATTGAGGCATGCCCGTCTGGCACGGATGTTGGGCACGAGGCTGAGTGGACAGGCCATGTACTTGGTGCAGTCATGATGAGAGCCTTAATGAATGCATCTCCAAATGTGAAAGGCTGAGTTCTGGATCTAGTCTCGTAAAGGAGGAAATATTGACAAGACGCTTCCAAATCGAAGAGGGCAGGCAACATGATAGGAAGAAGGCCCCTGACTCTGAGAATTAACTTTGCTAATCGCACATTCATTTAAATTTAAATGGGGAGTCTGGCTGGTTTAATAAGGCTGGGAAATCTTATTAGAGAGAAAATTAAAGGGTTGTGTGGGTGTGCCTGCAGGGGTGGGGATGAATGGAAGATTTGGACTTCTGTTGTACAGAGAAGAGAGACGTGCTTGCTTCTAGCTTGTGAGAAAACAGACTGGCCCAGCTGTCAAGGAAGGCAGGCTGGTTTCTCAGGTTAGGGAGTTGATGCTAAAAGTCAAGGGAGATCCATGTGTAATTCCTGGCCTTGCTGGTGACCAGTTATTTAACTTTGGGCAAGCTGCTTGTTGCTCCACAACCTTCTCTTTGCATCTGTCTCTCTTTGGAGCAAGCAGGCAAGGTTATTTGGGTAGATGTGATCTCTTTTATGAGACCAGCTGAGTAGTTGGAGAAAGGTTCTTAGCAAGCTTTTGGGAGCAGTCGCCCTTCTGCAGGCGTAGGGAGTCTCTGCTGGTTTGGAGCAGGCACTGCCTCAACACAGTCACCTTGAGGTTGTTCAGGATCGGTGGGTGGTCCTGGAATATAAAAATAACTTCCCGGGTGGGCTATAGCAAGAAAAGGCTGCATGCAAGCAGACAGGCATAGAGGACTGAATGCTGACCTTCTAGGAGCCAGTCACAAAGGCCTCTATGGCTAAAAAACAAATATCTCGTCTGATGCAGCCCTGATGTGACTCAGGCACAGCCCAGGCCTTTTACACACTAGGCTTAAATGGCAATTAGCTGGAATTAGCACAGACGGTGCCAAGGCTGTTCATCTGAATAATTCACAGGCACTTAATGTGGCTTCTCAGTCTGTAGGGTCTGGGGTCTGCCAGGAGCAGAGATGCTCAAATGGGAAACGAGCAGGTTCCAGCATTGTTGGTGGTAGCTGTGTTGGTCTAAGGACAGGGCAGGCAAAGTTCTTTGGACAAGTGTGATATCTTTTATCACACCAATTAAATAGTTGGAAAAAATGTTCTCTGCCAGCTTTCGGGCACAAACGCCCTTCTTCAGGCCCAGGGAGAGTCTCCCTATACTTAAAGGGGTCCATAGGGAGAGTCTCCCTGTGCCTGAAGAAGGGCAGAAGCTTGCAAAGAGCATGTTTTCCCCTATTTAGTTGGTCTAATAAAAGATAACACAAGCAAGCCGGTCGTCTGGGGTTTTTTTGGCCTATCACTCCAACTCAAGGAAACTCCTGTCTTTTAAGATTGCTGCAGGCTGCTGTAGCCACCAGGGGGAGTCACAGTCATGCTATATGACAAGAAATTCAGGTCTCCTACACTAATATAATGCAGCATGTCTCTGCTTATTGAGTAGAAGTGGCCAGCTTGGTTGCAATTAGACCTTTTTCTTAAAAGGTCAAGCTTTTCTTGTCCAAGTAAAACACAGGCCTTGAGAAGCACAGATCGAGGCACAGAAAATGCAGGTAGATGCCTTGATGTAAGAGAAAGGAAGCAGGGCCTGGTGCTTGTGAGGCTTAGAAGAATGGGGTATATAAAGAGCAGGCAGCGTCCTCTTTGCTTGCTGCTCTCTGCTGCATGCCAGCCTTTTGCCCCCTCTGCAGATGATTGCCCCTTGCAGATCTGGGATGGGCATAGTGCCGTGGAGTTTGGCTGCTATGGGGCACGGATGGCTCCCTCTCTTTCACGCAACCATTGCTAAGTTCAGGCATTTGACATGGGTGCTTTTTAATCACACAAGATAGCAGCGAGCCAGCTGCAGCCAGCAGCATCCCTCTCTGATTTCAATTAGCAAGACCGAATGTGGGGAGGTGACACAAGGCCACGGGCCCAGGAGTGCTCCTTGCAGCGTGTGCGCTCCCCTTCGGAGGGGTCCTGAACACGGTGCTGTGTCACACCACGGAGGGGGAAGAACATGCTGACAAAAAGCTGATTTAATTACTGGAATTGTTCTGATTACAGCCTGCAAACACTGTTATCTTGTAATTATTGCCAAGAACATGCCATTAGTACATGATTAAACACAACGTCTTGTGGGCTGCTGGCTGATTGTCTGATGCCTTATGAACTTAATTAGTTCGTGCTGATAGAAAGCAACGGCGGAAGATGAAGAGCAGCAAAGGCACTGCAAGGGTCCCTGGTGCCCTGCCCTGGACCGGTCTTTCTGAGAACGAAGAGCCATCCCCAACGTGAATGTCTAATGGCCCTTTCAGCTGAAGATCTTGGGTCCATCTAGCTTCATCTGTGGCATTTGCTACTGGAAAATCCAGGTGCTTTGGGCCAGATCTGTAGTTGGAGTGAGTAAATCCAGCTTCTGCTGCTTTCAGTTGGGTTGTACAACTTGGCCCCATTGTAAATATAGGGACTCTTGTCTGACTTAAGCAGGTGCTGTGTGTCTATCTGGATTTGGCCCCCATTTCTTAGTAACATGGCATCTACAGCCCTGAGCCCAGATCAGAGCCATGTTCCTGGAAGAGCTGGAAATACAACTGCAGTCTCTGGTGTGTGGGGGTGGGCGGTACTGGGTCCACTAGGTTACACCATCTCCTGTTCGGGTGAAGTCATTCATCTTGGAGTGATTTACAGAGACAAAGATAGTATTGCTCCCATTCATGCATGTGTCTTCTCAGGGTTTGCTGAGGCACAGCTGAGAGTGCTTTAACTTAGAGACTCTTCAATGGGTCGGGCAGTTTTGCTGCTCTGGGAGGAGTTGTCACCGTCAAGAAATGTGTTGGCTCTTGCATTCATTCTTCAGGGATGTTTCTTAGAATAATAGAAATGATAGAAAATGAGGTTGGACGGGAGCTCAGGAGGTCGCATGTCATCCAACCCTCTGCTCAAAGCAGGACCACCCCCAACTAGATCATCCCAGCCAAGGCTTTGTCTACCCGGGTCTTAAAAACCTCCAAGGATGGTGTCTACCACCTCTCTGGGTGACCTGTTCCAGTGTTTTACTACCCTCCTAGTGAGAAAATTCTTCCTAATCCCTAACCTAAATGTCCTTTGCTGCAACTTGAGCCCATTGCTCCTTGTCCTGTCATCTGCCACCGCTGAGAACAGCCCAGCTCCATCTTCTTTGTAACCCCCTTCAGGGAGTTGAAGGCTGCTATTAAATCCCCCCTCGGTCTCCTCTTCTCTGGACTAAATAAGACCAATTCCCCCCACTCCCCTCATCAGTCATGTGCCCCAGCAGCCGAACCATTTTTGTTGCCCTCCACTGGACTCTCTCCAATTTGTCCACATCCTTTCTGCAGTGGGGGGCCCAAAACTGGACACAATACTCCAGATGTGGCCTCAGCAGTGCTGAATAGAGGGGAATAACCACTGCCCTTGACCTATTGGCAACACACCCACCAATGCAGCCCAGGATGCCGGTAGCTTTCTTGGCAACGAGGGCACACTGCTGGCTCATATTCAGCTCATTGTAACCCCCAGGTCCTTTTCTTAGCTTTCACCCTACAGCCTTCTCCTTACGAGTTAACGGGGAGGAGGTTTCTGCTGTCTCAGACAGGGTGACAAGAAGAAGCAGGTTTCCTGCTCATGGCTCCGGGAGCTGCCTGCCTCCCAGTTCAGCGACATGAAGGTCACGGATCTGGGTTGCAGAGGGTGCAACAGAGAGCTGCAGCCTGCAGAGGGGAAGGCACGTGTCCCTTCATCGCGCAGCCCGTGGGGGCAGCACCTGGATCTACTGTTGCAGAAACACCCCCAACCATTAGACAGTACCTGGGGTCCTTTCCCCTCACGCTGGTATGAAAGGGTCATAAAACCGCTGAATCCAATGGATTGATTCCTAATTTACCCTGGGATAAAGAACAGGGTGGATCAGGCTCCTTATCGGTACTATCGAGTGTTCAGGTGACTCTCCAGGGGTGTAGGTTGTAGCTGTGTTGGTCTAAGCAGTCAGGCAGACAAGGTTCTCTGGGAAAATCCGATATCTTTTATTAGACCAACTCAAGTGGTTGGAAACATTTTTAACAAGATTTCAGGCACAAACGCCCTTCGTCAGGCTGAGGAAGTGTCTGCAGGGGCAAGCAACTCTTCTGCACTTTGCTCTCTTCCTCTTCCTCACCGAGGGCCAGCTAAGCTTCCCCCCTATGGACCTTGCCCAACTACTCTCAGCCTGGGGAAAGAAGTCTATTGCCTTCTAGGAAGCTCTAACGCTTTGTACCCAGGGGACCCATCCGTGCCTCGTCCCTGCTGTCAGCCTGACGTGGTGACAAGGGCATGCAAACTCATCTTGACATTTCATTAGCAGAGTTAATTCTCAGTCTAATTCTCCACCCAGGCCAAAGCATCGTAGCATCCATCTGACGGTGTGCTGGGACCCTCCTGCTCCCTGGTTGTTGAGGCGTGGATGCAAGCACGTGATGGCTGCTTGGGCTGGTGCAGAATGACCAAGGGAAGGATCAGGAAGGAGAGGGGCTGAATTTGGTAAGGGTCACTCGGTGTCACCAAAATCTCCAAGAGGAGGCAGTGTTGTTCGCTGGATGGAGTGCTAGCCTGGGATTCACGTGGGGTCGGTCCTGAGATTGGGCAAGTCGTATCCCCTCGCTGTGCCTCTGCCCCTTAGGATTTTGCTTCCGGGGTGCAGACAGTTCCCACTGCCATGGCATCTAGGTGATTGTTTGAATTCTCAGTCTCACACAGAGCTGCCTTCTACTTCATCTGTGTTGCTCTAGGCTCATCCCTGGGCTGCGTGGTAATCTGGATTTACCATCCTTTCTGAATTGAGCCGCATAACAAAAGCTGCACTGGAGAGACAAATTGGCCCCATGAAAGGCAATGGGGGGAAAAAGGAGGGATACTTTGGAAATGGGTCTTTTAGCCCAGCCTGAGCTCACCAAAGGGTCCCTGAATGAAGCATGAAAAGCACAAATTTATAATGGCTCGTAAACATTTAATCCCCTTATGTGGAACGTCCATATATTTATGCACAGTTGTGTAGGCTGCAGAGCCTGCTGTTTATGGATGCCTGAGCTGGGTAAACAGGTGGGTGCTCTCGTGAATACAAATTGGCTCGTCCCAGTGAGAGCACTGGATGCTGGGATATGGGCCTGGGTAACGATGAAGAGTCAAGCTGGGTTTTGGCAGATCTCAAAGTGTTGAAGTCTCCTGAGCTATAGCTGCATGAGATGAAAGGAGGTTTCTATCATCCGTCTGACCTCATGGATGGAAAAAAAGCCCATTCAATTACAGAATTGGAGATTTGGGGTGGAAGAAAGAATTATCTTGTGGTTAAAGCACCAGACTGCAGTGTGTGAAACCTGAATGCCATTCCTGGCTCTGCCACTGACTCTCTCTATGTCCTTTGGCAAGTCACACGGGGGCTGGATAGTCGAAGGTATTTAAAGCAACTAACTCTCACTTATTCCAGTGGGAGTTAGGCTCCTTTTCAAAATATCTGGGCTCTGCGTGTTGCTTGCTTGAATAATTTGCTCCAGTTAAATCTTAATCTGTTTGTAGATCAGTGCAAAAGGTAGTGTGGGCTCTAGACCGGCTGAAATAAGTGTCTCTGTATAGTCTTTTTCCATCCATTGAATTAAACTGGATTTAAACCTGATTTTGTTATTAAGAAGAAGCCTCAGCGCCTGATCTACAAAATACAAGGGGTGATTTTCACCTGGCCCCATGCTTTAGTTTTCTTGTCTGATGGCTGTCTGAGGAGGAAGGGCTGCTTGCTATGGCTTTGCATGGTTCCTGGTGCCAGAGGGCCTGAACTTTGTTGGGAAGAATAGGTCAAGAGGAGCAGAAAATGCACCGCATTGGGGTTCAGCCGGTTCCACCCTCCCTGGGATTCGTTGTCTGCCTGAGCAGCTCTTCTCTGGAGCAGGGAAAGCTTGCACTGGAGCTAACCCCTCCTTGGCTGAAGACCAGGTTGTGCTTCTGGACCCTGCTGTATAACTGAGGTGGCACAAGAGACCACCTGGGGGGCACAGCATGCCTGGTATTTGGAGCAGGAGCATTTGTTGACCCACACGATGGGAGCAGCGAACTATCAGGTGTTTGGTGTTTTGCTCCATGTGCCCAGTTCTCCGGGTGGCACCAAAGTGAACAGCACAGGCAGCCAGCTGAGCAGGACAGCTCCCACCAAGGGTAGGCAATTCAGTGCTGGAGAAGCACTCCTGATATGGCCGCATGGGGTATATATAGGCTGTGGCTCCAATAAACTGTATGATGTATGGGTGTGTATATCTATATATGCCTAAGCGTGTACATGTCTATGTATATACATACATATGTACATGTACAAGCATATATAATATCCACATACGCAATTGTATACATGTACATGTACATATATATATGCCTAAGTGTGTGTATGTATATACATACACATGTACATGTACATGCATATATAATAGGCGCATAGGCAATTGTATGTGTGTATATATAATATGCACATAGGCAATTGTATACGTGTATATGTACATGTGTGTATATATAATATGCACACAGGCAGTTGTATATGTGTACATGTACATGTGTGTGTATATATAATATGCACATAGGCAATTGTCTATATTACACGCAGGTTTGAGATTTTTTATTGTGTTTTTCCCCCTCTATTTCCTTGAATAAATGGAGGTGGGGAGGGGGAACCTGTTTCTGCATGTTCCTCCCACTGGGTGAGTCCCTGTGGGGGGGTCTAGCTATCTCCCCCATCCAGATCAGAGGCTTTTGTGGTGGCTGGTGGCATCCTTCTCTGTGCCACAGGGAAGACTGAGCTCACCTCGGACGGGTCGCAAGACTTTGGCATTGAGAATCCAGATGGCAGCCTGCCTTCCCCCACCCCCTTTGCCCCCAAAAGTTCCCCACGACTGCTTTCCAGCTCGGTATATCTTTTAACGAAGGGTAATTCTTAATAACGTTTGGCTAATGGAGGCTCTGAGCATGGGAGCTGCTGACGGACGCCTGCCTTGATGGGAGCTGACAGCAAAGGCTGCTGGGGCTCACGTCGGAGATGACATCTAGTCAAACATCCCTCGGAGGAGCCACAGGCAGCTCGTGCATCCAGAGGAAACGTTGTTTCCATGGGATCTGCCGTCTCTGTGCTTGATCTCGGAGGCCCGTGGAGCTCGGGGGAGAACGAGGCACTGAGTTGCGGGGGACTGGCAGTGAAAGGGGTGCAGGGGGTGTTTCTTCATTTGAAACTGGGGTGTGTTTAGAGCTGTGGTAATGGGAAAAGGGGGAGATGGTGCTTCTTGGTACTGTTGCTTGAAATCCGGACCCCCCCAGCTGGAGCCCCAGGTGTCCATACTATTTCATCCCTGGGGCTCCTGGCATAGCTCTGACACCCATCGGCCCTGGCTTGCAGCTCCGTCAGTGCACCTCCTTCCTAGCCAGAGCGGGACAAACCTGGTATGCTTGGTTTACTGGGTGGACTGCTTGGTTTTGGGTGGGCGGGGAAGGGGGGAGTTTTGTTCCAGTCAAATTGGAGCAGCCCCCTCCCACCCCGATTTTATTCAAAGACATGCAGGAAAAAAACAATTAAATCCCAAACCTGTGTGTGTAATGCATATGATTGCCTAAGCAATATAAATGAATGTGGGTGTATAAAAATAATATAAAAAATGAACACACTCAGATCAGCCTAAACCACTTGCTCAAACTGAAACAATTTGTTCGGTTTCATTTTTAGGTTATTCCTCCCCCCCCCCCTTACAAAACCTTTCTTTTTTTCCTCTCTTGCATGTTTAAAACTTGGCCTCGATATGGATATGCTTGAAAAATGCTGCTTTGAAGTGACAAATGGAAAAAAGTGTTTTTTTCTTGCTTTGGAAATGTCAGCTAAACATTTTGGCGTTTCTAGAACTACACATTTCTGTGTTGTGCATGTTGTAATGTTTTGATTGCTTTCAGGTTTCCCCCCGCTGAAGCTAGTCACCGAATTTGACCTACTTTCATAAAGAATTTCAGTTCTGCCGAAACGCCATTTTTTGTAAATTTGCTGGCGGTCAAAAACTCTTGCTCAGCTCGAGTCTCGACCCGCCACCACTGCTGCTGTTCTGTTTGAGAGCAGCGTTGGAGAGCATAGTACACTTCCTTCTTGCACATGTTGGCTTTGCATGTCTCTGGGGCTGTCATAGTTATGGAGAAGTAGGGTTGGGAGGGACCCCCATAACTCCTCTAATCCAGCCCCCCGCCTGAGGCAGGATCATCCCTGTACAAACCCTCCCATGCTACTTTCTTCCAGGCCAGATATTGTATTTGGCTTTGTATCAGCACCTTGCTGTGTTCAGCTGCACCTGAGCTACTTGGACAGGAATATACTCCCTGGTCCATTATAAAGTTCAAGAAATGGGGAAGGCAAGTTTTCAGTGGGTGTTGTCTTGTTTGGAGTGCGGTTTTAAAACTAGTTCGTTTGGTTTATTCCCGTCCTGCCTGGCTTCTTCCGAGCGAAGGAATCATGAAGTCCCTGTGATACTTGAGGCCAGTTTTTTCCATTGTGGACAATCTGGAGTTTCTTTGGCTTTAGTGGAGTTGCATCATTTTATACCAGCAGAGGACTGGGCGCAGGGTGTTTACACTGGCACACGTAGTTGCCGTCGGCATAGTCTGTATCCCTCAGTGCATGCACTTACATTCCCCCCAAAGTAAGTCACGATTTGCCAGTACAACACTCAAACCATGAGAGCCCTACTTCTCTTTGGGTGTTTATCCAAGCCCTTGCCGTGAAGGTTAGAAATGAGAGGCTGGAAATGTCTCCCGTTCACCGACTTTCTTTCTGTTATGTCTTCTGAGAATGGGAATCTCTTTCTGAAATAAAATGTTGCAATCCATGCTCTTTGCAGCCTTCACACTGGCAAAAGTGCCATTGACTTCAAATTGGGCCCATCGATTAAGTGCATAGATATTGGCTATATTATCTGTCCTGTGGACTGCTTGAACTCGGGGTGGAAATGGATGTTGCCTTTGTGCCGCCATAAAAACTCCTATGGCAGCACAGAGGCCAAGCAAGCAGGCTTCCATCCCCTACATACGGGGATGTAGGGGGGTAGTTAGGAAGGCCAAGGCAGAGATGGAACTGGGACTAGTTTCCCAGATTAAGGACAATAAGAAGTCCTTTTTTAAATACATAGGGGGTAAGAAGAAGGTCCCGGGTAATGTGGGGCCCTTGCAGGACACGTTGGGAAATTTGGTCATCACACCAGACGACAAAGCTAACATGTTTAACGATTTCTTTGCCTCCGTCTTCCTAAGTAGGGACCAGAACAGCCACCTCCCTGCTGGGCCCCCCTTGGGCCCTGGGGGAGGCACAACTGGGCCAAGGGTTAGCGAGGATTTAGTCAGGGAGCTTCTGGAGGGGCTGGACATTTTCAAGTCAGCCGGTCCGGATGATCTCCACCCTAGAGTTCTAAAGGAACTGGCCGAGGTCATTGCAGGTCC
>NW_017729015.1:13582069-13591962 GCF_001723915.1 Gavialis gangeticus | reverse complement strand
AGGAGGCCACTCGCATGATCAGGGGGCAGCAGGGCAGGCCCTATGAGGAGAGGCTACGGCACCTGAACCTGTTCAGCCTCCACAAGAGAAGGCCGAGGGGGGACCTTGTGGCCTGTTATAAACTAGTCAGGGGGGACCAGCAGGCATTGGGGGAGTCCCTGTTGCCCTGAGCACTGCCAGGAGTGACCAGGAATAACGGTCACAAGCTGGCAGAGGGTAGGTTTAGGCTAGATATCAGGAGGCGCCACTTCACGGTCAGGGCGGCTAGGGTCTGGAACCAACTTCCAAGAGAAGTGGTGCAGGCTCCTACCCTGGGGGTTTTTAAGAGGAGGTTGGATGTACACCTGGCTGGGGTCATTTGACCCCCAGTACTCTTTCCTGCCATGGCAGGGGGTCGGACTCGATGATCTACTCAGGTCCCTTCTGACCCTAGAAACTATGAAACTTCTTGTCACGCCACAAAAGCCCCAAATTTGTGGTTGCAACGTAGGTGATATCGGTTCATGTTGCTTGATTACAACAGATGTCTCTTAGGTTTATGGCAGGGGAGTGCGGGCGGCCCGGAGCTGCCTACGCTATCAAGCTGCCATAGGCAGGGCTCTTCAGGAGCTTTGGGGGGTATGATCCTGTGCACCCAAGGGATTCTCATCCTGAAGCATGCAGGATTGGGCCCATGAAGTCCTGGAAGAAACTGCCTAAGTTCCCTTGTCTGGGACTCCTTGGGTGCCTGTAGACACTGCCAGCCAGCTGCTTGGTGGCCCCAACCCTGGGATCTTACTCTTGTGCGGTCCCAGGGATGAGACTGATATGGTGCAAACTTTCCCTGCTTACGGAGATGCGCCCCAGAGATACACTGAGGTGCATTTCCTTAAGAGGGGCAATCCAGGCAGGTGCTCCTGGGGCTCAAGGGGCCTGATCCTCTGCAGGTATTCTTGGGGTATGCAGGACTGGGCCCCTCAATCCCTGGGGCCTGTTGTCCCATGTGCTCAATGGGTGTGTGTTTACCCAATGAAGTTGATCAGCTGTGACAGGATGTGTCCTGGCCCAGCCAATCCGCTTCATTGGGTGAAGTTTGTTTCTAGTCTCAGAGATGCAGGGTGGTTAGAGCTTGGGTCTGTGCTTCTTCTGATAGAGGCAGTTTTCCCTTTGCCAGGCAAGCAGCTATCCGCTTGCCTGTCTAATGCATCTTCCCAACTGTAGTGTCTCCCCCGTGTGCTCTAACTTAACTTATTCATCTACCTTTCTCATCTATGTTGCTCTGTGATTTGGTGATCTGACATGCTGGGCAGCTCAGTGGAAAGTGCACCCAGACAAACATGCCTGCTGGTCAAACTGGCCCCAGCAAACTGATACCGCCTCCATGCCTTCCATCGGGATCAAGTTAATTGATGCTGGGAATAATCCTAGGCGACGTGTGTGTGTTGCTAGCTGTCGCTTTGTTGGAATGAATGGGGATGCTTGCCCCCTCTGAATGACATGGTTTCAGGCCCTGCCAGGCGAATAATGTCCTTTCAGATCCATCTAAAACGGGAGGTTGTAGCCCTGTTTCATCCACTGAGAGTTCAGTCTCCAGTGCATGCTGGGCTTGGAGCAGAGATGTGGCTGCTGAGGTCAGGTTCAGATGCATAAAAGCACCCCAGTGATTTAAAAAGCCAAAGAGTTTTCCCCTATCTTCATGGGAAGCATCTCGGGTGCAGCTGCTAGTGGGTGAAGCAGAGTCTAGAGCAAGTCTTTAAGCCACATCCTATAATCCCTCCACTCCCCAAATCTGCTAGTAAGACCCAAGGGGGAACCTTGAGGATCAGAGGGTCTTCCTCTCTAAGGGGGGAGGTACTAATAGCTAATTTGAGCAAACCACAGGCTGTGTCGTTTCAGCAGAGGGATCCAAGCTCTCACTTTCTATTCAAGTTGGGGTCAGTCTCGGGTAACTCCATCAAAGCTTGTGGGACCGCCTCGGTGTTACGTTGGGGTGCGGGAGCACAGGCTCTGGAAGCAGCATGTTTTTTGAAGTCCTGTCCCTAGCTGACACCAAGCATCGTGGTTCCTTTTGATTTGTTTTGGGGGTTTTTTGAGATGCAATGAGGCTCTGATCCTGTGTCGCACACTTCCCTCATTTGGACAGTGCATTTGACTCTCCTCCCTCTTGCATGCGTTTCATGCAAGTTCGGTTTTGGGAACGATGCCTGACCTGAGCTGCCTTTTGCGGGGTGGGGAGGAGCATCATCAAGACAGAGTGTCTGGTTGTTCGGCAGCCACCAGCAGGACCCTTTCGGGAACACTGTGGGTGGGCATGGGAAGCTTGTCCTCACGTGACTTGATCGGGGTGCTGGGGGAGCCGAACCATATAAAATAAGCACCAGTGGCACAGTTTGGTGGCGGTAGGAGAAAGGAGGTATGAGCTGTTGCTTAGAGAAACAGAGGTCCCATGCCTCAAACTCCGTTTGGGACTTTGGTAACAGATGGGCCAAACACTTCCCTGGGAAACCCCAGCAGCTTCAGTGGAGTTAGAGCCGGGACGACACGCGTGTTGCCTGTGACTTACAGATAACATCCTCCCTGCCCTCTACTCTGTGACACCATTGTAAATCCAGAAGGACTTCACTGATTTCCTTGCAGTTAGTCTGGATTTACTACAGCATTACCGTGAGCAGCATCCAACCTCCCGGTGTTTAAAGAATGAGGTAGTGCGATTTATTTGGGACATCAAAAGTGTCGGGTACATTTTTTTTTTCCCACCTGAGAGAGGGCCAGATTCTCAGGTGGTGGAAATGGGCACAGCCCCATTATTTTTGGTGTCTTGCTGTCGAATTTACCAGGGCAGGACCTCCCGAGACCCGCCACCCTCTTTCCTTAAGAGATGATTTCTATTGTAATCACTTCGCTCTCCTTGGATTTGACATCGCTATGTCTTCGGTTTGTATGGGCCTCAGCAAATGCCTTTTCTGTTCCTTTCTCTCCCTTTCTGTGTTTTTTCTCTATTTCCTGTCTTGCAGGAAAAGGAGAGAAAATCCCCAGAAGATTTGCTGTTTATAGAGTCGTGTTCAACATGAGCAAATCAATACAACAAACTGTACAATGTGATTCTGGGCCTTGAATAAACAAGGTCCCAGGCAATTTAGCCAGGTGTCTGTCATGTTCAGGTACCCAGGAGGATCAACGTTTGAAACAAAACCAAAATGTCTCTTTGCAGGAGTTAATTACACCTCTAAATTTCTCATTTCTCTTCCCAGCCAGTGCGGTATTGCATGTCCTGAGGTCACAGGCAATTTTGCCTGGATCAGGGAGGCTGTTGCTCTCATATTTATTCCTAGTTACCAAACTCCAGGAAAAGGCAGTGGAGAGATCGGGATAAGATAAGTGTTTGGGGGGGGGTGGGAGGATGAGAACTGGACGGCTAAGCTTAGTAGTGCCATTCAAAAACCTCCATCCTTGGAGTTTAAGACCCGGCTAGACAAAGCCTTGGCTGGGATGATCTCGTTGGGGCTGGTCCTGCTTCAAGCAGGGGGTTGGACTCGATGTGACCCCCTGAGGTCCCGTCCAGGCCTCATTTTCTATGATGCTAAGTGGCAAGCCTGATCTTAGCCAAGGCAGAGGCTGTAGCTTTGATACGGTGCTTTGCAGGAATGGCTCTGTGCTGCCCGGATGACGGCGTGACAACCAGAGGTGACCAGACTTTGTTTCTGGCCATGCTGCAAACTGGCTGTGCGACTTCTTGGCCAGGCTTCCACGCACTTCAGCATCCCCGCCTGTAAAACAGGAACAGTGAACTTTCCCTACCTTTGTAAAATAGTTTGAGACCCCTGGATGACGAGAGCTTAAGTGGTATCAAGGCCAGAGCTGCAAAACTTGCGTCCAGATTGCAAACCCCACTCTGGTTCGAAGCATCTCAGTCTGTGGTTTTGGTTTCTGGGGATCCTTTGCTCAAAGCTTGGACCAAATCATTGGATCAAAGCTTGCGGGCCGGCAGCCTCAGTGGTGCTGCTTTACGGTGCCCCATGCCACTTGCTGGACCTGTGTGAGCGGTGCATGTTATACAGCTGAGCAAATGGAGCTGCGGGTTATACCACCTGAATCCTTTCCACTCCCAAGAGGTCTCTAGATGTTGAGCATTGACTGCTTCTACCCCTCCGGAGTCCTGATGCTCCCGCAGGGAGGTTACTCATACCCTGCCCGAGGAGCCTGATCCACTGGGTTGTCTTTCTGTCCGCACCGCTGATTTGCTCTGTGACCTGGAGCTAGTCGCTTAACCTTTCTGTGCCTTACGGGGGTGCTGTGAACGCCAGCTCATTCGTGTTTGCAAAGCACTTTTTGGGATCCTCAAGTGAAAGGTGCCGTGCATCCACAAAGCAGTGTTAAATCCATAGACAAGCTGTCAATCGCTAAGCCTCAGCTCTTGCAATATCATATTTCTTATTGATGGAATTAGCAAAGCCGACCGCTCAGCCCAGTCAATAGCTTTAATAATTCTCAAGGTCATGTCAGCTTTTATTTCTCCTGCTGGTTTTTGCAGAAGAAACACCATTTTTAAGGGGGGCGGGGTGGGAAAAGCAAAGCTGCCAGCATCTGGCTTGCCTAATGCTCTCGTAAGAGGCCATTGGCTATACTAGGGGCAGGGGGAACAAGAATGCATGGGCTCATTTCTGCAGTGATTCGGGGGGGAGGGGGTTACTTTCACACGGAGAGATCTGGTCTAGGCTCATGAGGGTCAGACTTTACTACCCAGGAGTTGATGCGCTGCTTCGATTTCGTAGTGATGGGTATTGCCCTAGAAATGCCTAGGATACAAGCGAGTTTTTGGTGGGTAGGTGACGTCCCACTTCCAGGATGGTCTCCAGTTTTGACCCAAATATCCCTGCATTCCTCGCAGACTCAGGATGCCTCACTTCCAATCCAGCTGAAAGATGCCTTTGCTTTTTTTCCCGCTTCCAGCCCGTACCTTGTCCTTTCCCCCTCTGCATTTGCTAAGAGGGACGGTGTTCTGCTCACATGAAATTAGTATCGGTGAAAAACGTCCGGCAGTCCTGCAGGCTGAGGTCCTCTAGCCATCTACATGATCATAGCCGAAAGGGGTGCAAGCTTCCTATGCACGTCCTTCAGTCACGACCACAAGCCTTCAGCTTTGTGTTTAAGACGACGAAGCTCAGCCCTTGATTTTCCTCTGCAGTTCTCACGCAGAGCCAAACTGGTGCCGATCGTGGTGCTGAATTTTGGGGAAACGGGTACGTTCCCATGAGAAGGAGGTGACGGCCTTATTTCATGGTCATTTTGATGGCTGCTAAACCAGGACAGACGCTCATTTGAGGAGTTGAGTTCCTATCTTCAGCTTCTGTAACTGGCTTCAGTGGAGGGATGCTGATTTGTATTAGCTGAAGGTATGAGCCATGTGAAGAAATAAAGCCAATGGCATGGAAACTTATGCTCAGCTATTGGAGGGCTCCTGGCACTTCATCCCTCATTTAAAAAGCCATAGAAGTAACACGTGAGACGGTTAAGTTCTTGCTTGGCTTTCTTAGGGGAGTTGTATCATGGATGGAGATCAGCCTCAGGTGGTTAACCCCTTTCCAGCTTTATTGAATAAAATGCCACCTATTGAGAATGAGCACTGATGGGGAGAGGTTATTATGGAAATACGAGGCTATCCAACGAAACCGCCATTATGTTTCATGACTGCAAACAGGAGCCATAAGCAAGTCAAGCTTCAGACATCTAATTCTTCAAGGAAGCCCCATATTTACCAGTCACACTTTATAAAATTTTTGTCTGAAGCAAAGGATTTGATTGCAGTTTAATAATGGGAGCTGTTGTCTGGTGAGAGCATGCTAGCCAGTTGCTAGAGACCTGTTTTATGGAGGTTTAACAAGCTTCACTCGGCTACGTTCTCCATCAGCTCCATGGAAATAAACAGCTGCCAGCTCGCCAAGGATCGCTGGCCTGAGATCTGCTCCATGCCTTAATTTGGCTACCTACCTCTCTCCGACCTGAAATCTATTCTGCTTCAAGATGGTGGGATCGGTTTTGTTCGGCAGAGCGCTCTGAATGCTTAGCGGATGGGACGTCATCCTGGCCAGAAGTGGAATAGTAGATCTGACAATTGGCTTTCCAATTCGGGTGGGCATTTGTCACCCTCCGCCAGAGAAAAACGATGACCGGAGTACTTGCGCTGTCATCCCGAATGTGGGAACCTAAGAGCAATGTGATCCTCCTAAGGGGTCTTTGACTGCAGAGCACATTGCAGGGCATGGTCCAGATTTGCCTGCAGTGCAAATTCAGTGCAACGCTGTTTGGTTCATAAGGCGACTGCTCGGCCAGCATGTATAGCGATAGGTACATAGTGTTAGCGATGTATAGGAATAGACAGGAAGCGGAGTGGCTTGCGAGTGGCCGAAGTGCTATTATATTTTTGTGCTTTGAATTAAGCAGGCATTGGTACCGGGAGGAACAAAGTCTTTGTGCTTGTTGCTGCCGCCAGATTTGAGGGAACAATAGCAGGATTAGGGAGCAGTACAAGTGGCTTGATTAAGGCTCTCGCTCGCTCTGTCTCGCGGACGGACTCCAGGCAGTTGGAGTCCTGCTAAAGGCTGTTCAGCGTTGTGTCAGCAGCCCTAATCCCCTCTCGCATCGGGACCCTGGCATTGTCTGGGCTTTACGAGGCCCTGAATCTGCACTCGGAACTTTTCATGTGTATTATTAATCCTGTGTTTCCATTCCTGCAGAGATGGATTTAATGAGGGTAATTATGATTTGCAACAGCAAAACCACTCAAGCTGCAAATGGTGCCGGCAGTTCTGCTTCTCTGCAACATTAGCCATGGACGCTCAGAAACACGGGGTTTCTTGTTTATGTCGAGAATAAAGTTTGGCAAGACGTACCCTACAAGAAGCCTCTGTTGATGGCATCTTACAGCAGCCGCAGCATCAAACCAGTGCACCTGCTTTCAGCCCTGCAAGGGGTTGTGCGTCCCTTCAGGGGTATAAAGCAGTGTCTTCTGTCCAGGAAGATGCACAGCTCAAGAAGATACCTCCCCCCTGGCTGTGCACGAGCAGGTCCTGAAGCCAGGGACCACACCAGCATGGGTAAAGTCCATCTCCCTCCTTAGCCTCACATAGCAGGCATATAGGAGCCTGAGAATTGAATTCCTAAGCCAGGGCTTTCTTGTCTGATCTTGGCATTGTCCCACCAACTCGTGTCCTCCTGAACTCATGTGAATGGGATGCATCCGTGCCATTTAGGGATGTTCTTGCCACTGGGATCGGGCCTGGTTGTAGCATCAGCGGGAGCTCGCTGGAGGTCACCAACTGCCTTGGGACTCGGCGGTGAATCAGTAGGGTGCACTCTTCTCTTTCGGTCAGTACCGATCCATGCTGGGGGGTGATGATGCTACTAGAGCTGCTGTCTTTGGGTAAGATGTGAACCAAGGGTGTCTTTGCGCCATTTGTGGTGGTTAAAGGTCTCATAGATTTTTTTTTTTTTTTTTTTTACAGGAACTTGGATGTCTTGGCCCTGTTGTACTGACCAATCCTATCTGGGTAGGCACGATGTGTTGCCATAAAATCCTTTCGCAAAGCCAAGCGGATGCATCATTTTCATTCCTTTCCTTCCTTCTTGCTGCAGTGTAGGGGGTAGCAATGCACCAGTGGGTCATTTTGATTCTGGTACAGCTGCAAAATACTATGAGATAGTAGAGAGTAAAGGATTATCCCGGGGCTGGCAGAAGTAGTAATAATCACTCACTGGCTTTGGAGCCTAATGGCTACGATTATGGAGATAAAATACCTGGAAAGCCTTGACTAATGAACATCTCTTCACTTTTCTCTCCTCTTTCTATGAGCTGTGGCCATTGCTGGTCAATCACTCCATCAGCCCATTTCTTCAGTACCATCAGCCCAAGTCATTCATTCCTGCAGGGTGATTTACTTTTATTGCACAGAGAGAGTGTCTTCAAAGACAGAAAATCATGCCTACCCACTGCCCGGCCAGACTTTTTGTATTCAGCCGCATCTCTCTCAATCCCAGTCTCTCTCCTGTTTATTTCGAGTCGGTATTTTTGCCTTTTTGTAGCTCGAAAAATAGCAGCCCTTTACTGCCTTTATTTATTTATTTCTGGCCTGTAACTAGTTAAATCTTAAAGCAGCGTCAGGATGGAAACCGTTTTCTGACCTGTGAAATCCGCAGCGAAGGAGGGACGGAGCAATTCTGGAAGGTGCGAGAGCAGTCCTAATATACGGCTGCTGGAATAGCATGGAGATAAGTCTGAATAACATGGAGTCTCGATTAGGGGAATTTGGCCGGCATACATAGTTCAACGTAATTGCCTGGGTGCAAACCCAAAGCTTGTCACGATGTAACTTGCAGGTCTCACGGGGGTGCCCCGTGCCATCCTGGGGGTTTGTCCCAGTGTAGTTAAGGTGTCTGAGAGACTTGTAGACCATCTCTGTAGTGTTATGCGGCAGAAAATGGACACGAGATGAAAGCTTACAGGGTTGGGTTCCTCATCCCAAGAACTGCCTTGCTGCTCTGCTGCCACTGAGCAGGTCCAGGATTGGATGCTCACCTGCCCTTTGCCTTGGAGATCTGGAATTATTTTTACGAAACACTGACCTCAATGGGTTTTTCAAATAGAAAAAAAAAAAATTGTTGCTTTCAAAATTAGATTTTTTTTTTTCCTCCAAGGTAAGGGATCCATTTAGATGAAGATTTTTGACTTCCAAAGGGAAAGTTTTAAAAAACCTACTTTTTTTTTCCCAAGTGACTTTTTTATTTTGATTCTTTTTGTGATTATAATAAAATTGTGCTTTCAAAGAAAGGAAAAAACCTGCAACATTTTGAGTCAACTGAACAGAATTGGAGAGAGTTTCGTTTTCAGCCTGTGAGCATTTTGCAATATCCACAGTGCCTTGATCTCAGGATGGGAGACACATTTTTGAGATGTCATCAGTTGTTTCAGGGAGAGAGACCTCCTAACCTGTCCTGCTTTTTAAAATCCTCCAGCCCCTTTATCCACACTGGTTTTTTTGGGGGGGCGGGAGATGGACATCAGACCCCAGCTCCCATCCAGTCTTGATCTCTGCTTGGACGCGGGTCCATGGATTCACAAGGGGTTCATGCATAAATTCAGCCTTATGCCCCAGCCTTCCCATTTGGGATCCCCAAGGGGGGTTTATGTTCCATCTTTTACTCTTCCCGGAAACACAAAGAAAGGATTTTATGGGGCTGTTCAGTCTCCATTTCCTGCCACTTATCATTTTAATGGCCACTCCAGTGCATTACAAGTTGGCATTAAAGGTAATACAATCTCTTTTGCTAACTGCTTCTCACCCTGTGGAGCCTAAAAAAATGTTTGACGGTGGGGAGGGGGTGTCTGGCTCAAGATGATTGCTGCCAGCATCCGGGCAGCAGCCGCGCCTCGAGACAGGAGTTGCCATGTGTGGCGGGTGAAGCGGGGATTGTTGCACCCAGGGCTGCAATAACGAAGAGTAAGAAATCAAGGAAGACGGCATCGCTGTCTGCCTAGAAGATGTGCTTCACGTTATAAATTCAGTTCAACTGGCAAAGGGGAGGGCAGATTGGAAAATGGGGGGCAAATGGGCACGACGAAACATAGCAAAAGCCTTGTAGTTTCAAAGCATCTAAAAGAGGTGATGTCCCCCCTGCCATGTATGCACAGGCATGCACGCACATGCACGCATGCATGTGGATGAGAACTCATCTGTCCTTAGGTTCAGGCCTCCCCCTGCCTTAAAAATGCAGTTTGCAAAGCATGTGAATTAATGGTATTCTGGAATTTGAACCTAGGTGAATGCATGGCAATTGGGGAAAGATGTGGGTCACTGCAACTTTTTTCCCCCCCATAGAGACTGTGAAAGGGGAAGGAGAGAACTGTACTTCCCAGGTGC
>NW_017729015.1:13564405-13577069 GCF_001723915.1 Gavialis gangeticus | reverse complement strand
ACCTAGGTGAATGCATGGCAATTGGGGAAAGATGTGGGTCACCGCAACTTTTTTTCCCCCCATAGAGACTGTGAAAGGGGAAGGAGAGAACTGTACTTCTCAGGTGCTTTATGCCAACCTGGAGGACCCCTCTCTTCTGACATCCCCCCAAAACACTCTTATGGGGTTTTCATGAGCAATAAGCTAAGGCTTTTTCCAGTATAGCCTAGCTCCCCAGCATTCAGATGTTTCTGTGAGATGAATGGCGCTCTGTTCAGAGGAACAGCATAAAATCCTGTCATTGCTTATATCCTGCTTACACCTTTGGGAGTGAATTTCATCTGCATACTTTATCCAAACCACTCAAGTCTGTAAAACGAGGCTGTGAATCTCCTGGTAACAGGCTGTGTCAGCGTGAGATGGTTGCTGGTGGCGAGGTTAGACGCACAAAGCAAGCGTTTCAGCACCTCTGCTGCCAGGCAGCAATCGGGGACCCCACGAGGAGAAGGAACCCGAGAGCCCATCAGTGCTTTGGGCCCTTTTCGCAGGTCCTAGATTAGGTCTCAGGGAGTAGGGGTGGAGTTTTAGAGTGGTGATCATTTTGGGACCAATGCCTCGGCAAAGGTAAGGGCAGGGTTAAGGCACTGGGCTTGGGGCCGGGGAGGTCTGGATTCAGTTTCCAGCTGTTCTGGATTTCCTGCACGATCACAGCAAGATGCACATCTGGACTCAAAGCTAGTAATCATATAGAAAATTAGAGTTGGAAGGGACCTCAGGAGGTCACATCTTGTCCAACCCCCGGCTCAAAGAAAGACCATCCCAACTAGATCATTCCAGCCGGGGCTTTGTCAAGCCAGGCCTTAAAAACCTCCAAGGATGGAGATTTCACCACCGCTCTATGTAACCCATTCCAGTCTTTGAATCCAGATAGACTGGGTTTTGGCTTTCCTCTCCATCCAGCGAACCCCCAGGTACTTCCCTTCCTCATGGTGGAGATGTGCTAGGACAAATTCATTAACGTTTGGTAGGGGCTCAGACACTCCAGAAATGGGCAACGAAGAAGCAGCTAGGGAGTGGGTCAGTATTTTTCAAGGGGTAAGTTGAAGCAGAAAAAAAGGGGGGCATGGTTGCAGAGCTTTTGCTTTCCAGCTCTTTATCTTCCTCCTCTGGAAACCTAAAGGGACAGGGCTGGGCACACGGTCTGCATGCAGGCACCCAGATGGCGGCTGTGGAAACCATTTGTAGCAAGGTCGCAGTGTGGACCTTGTCAGGGGCACAAGGGGAGGCAGCAATACAATGAAACACTCTGCTTGCCTCCTTTCTTGCCTGGGTGATGATGATTACAACCAGCTCAGGTTCAAGCTCTGGAGACGAAACATGCCGTGGAAAACAAAAGCCCTGCAAATTAACTCAAAGCAAAAGCTGGTGTTTACAAGAAGCGAAGAACAAATGCCGCTGTCTCCCAAGGAAGCCTGGGGCCGCTGAGCTGAGCGTCTGCATCAAATTTTTGCTGTGCTGCAGGGTACCTGCGAAGCCATTCGATGAGCGTCTGGTGTTGGAGCTGGGCAAATATTGGCGTGGAGGTTGCGGCCTTACAAAGTGGGTGTTACACTGATTTACACCATGTATTAATGAAGCTTCACCTAAGCCTGTGAGACAGAAGTGGGCCTATTTTGCTTATGGAAAACAGAGGAATATTTCTCAGTGAAGACCCTTATGGCTTTGGAGACATCTGCATGATTAGAGCTACTGGTAATGGGCATTATTGCAGCCTGGGTAGGCAGAGAGCTGCATACAACACACAGGCAAGGTAGCTGTCATGGGTCTGTTCTCTGTGCACCGCACCATTCAGTTGTGACGCGTGTTCATTTCCAACACAGCATGGTAGAGAAGAGAGGAACCCACACCATGCTCTCCCACCCAGCATCAGCTGGTGTAAATCACCTTGGCTCCATTGATTTCCCTGGCATTGCACCCATTCACTGCAGCACAGGACCTGGCCCAGGACTTTGGTTCACTCTTGTTTTGCTTCCCTTTAATCTAAATTAAAAAAAAACCCACCTGGACAGGAAGGATTTTGGTTACTCTGCATCTGAGGAAACCTAGGAGAAGAGGTACTTGGGGAAGCTGAAGTGAAGTTGTGTGTCTGAATATTGTCAGTGCATCTGTACAGGATACTGTGTGCGTGCATGTAAAGGGTGCAGGGGATGTATGTGTGTGTGTGTGCGTGTGTGTAAAGGATGATGGGGATGTGTGTGTATGTGTGTGTGTGTGTGTGTGTGTGTGTGTGTGGCTGCAGGTGGAGCAGGGCCCTGACGTCCTCTGTTCCTAATTTATGTTTCAATCCATGTGCTGGGTGCATGGTAGCACCAGGGACAGGACAGGGCATGTCCTGATTCTTACCATGAGACTATGGTAAAGCTTAAATTATTTTCTGATGGCCCCCCCCCCCCCAATCCCCCATCGCTGAGATTTGCCCTTAACCAAGGAAACCTGAACTCTGGTCTCCATCTCCTTCGACACTAGGTGGGGGAAGAGAACTGTGAATGGGAGCAGGCTGCTGATCCTGACAGCTCTTCTCCCAGCACAGACATATACTCAGCCTTTAGACCTTTTGTATGGCACATAAGGAAGGCAAAGTTGCTTTGGGTATTTCTCTGCACCGCAGTGACTGCAATGGGGGTTAGACGCACCCAGGTTGGTGTCAAACAAGGTCGCTCAGTGACTGCTCGCAGTGTAGTTGCAGTAGAGGGATGCTCAGTTTGCGCTAGAAACTTGAATAACTACCTGCAGACATATTTCTTTGGGTAAATTCAATATATTTTATTAGACCAACTCAACAGATAATGGATTTATCTAAAGAACCTTGTCTGCCTGTGTCCTTAGACCAACACAACTACACCCTACACCCCTGAAATAACTACCTGTTTTTTTGGGCAAGTTTTGCTGTCTGTACTAAGCTCCATGCTGCTCTCCTAATGTTTCAGGGAGCATCAGAGCCATCAAAGTAATAGGTATCCAGTAGGGCTGTGTGAAATTTTGCTGGCCATTTCTTTTCGACTCTGTTTCAACCCATTTCGAGGTTGAAACAGCAACATTGAAACGAAACAAAGGGCTTCGAAACAGCCTCGAAATGAAACGAGATTAGTCAATATTTCAACCATAGCCCTGGGGTGGAAGTCAGTCTAGCTGGGCTGACTCCCCATCCCCAGCCAATCTAGCGAAACTTCGAAACAGAGTCAAAACAGCCTCAGAGTCCTAGTATCCAGCTTGTAGCTGTATTGGTCTAGAGGAAAAAGCAATCGGGGCTCATGGCAGAGGTGATCTCTTTTATTAGACCAACTCGATTTTTGCAAAAAAAAATAGTCTCTGATTGCTAGCTTTCGGGCACAAACACCCTTCATCAGGCATTGGAGAAAAGATTGTAAAACATCTATTCCCATGCTGAAAAATGGCTGCAGAGCACTTTGAATTAAAGTTTGTTGAATGAGCGTTAGTTCAGAGCACCCCGCCATCATCTTTCAGCGCAGGGATGCTGATGCATGTGATGCTGGAGCGCGGTAATTTCCACGTTCCAGCAGACTCGATTAATCAAGTCTGCTCTATGCTGGATTTCCAGCATGCTGGAGCCGGCTTCCTGCACACGTATAGGAGCCCAGAGGTGTCTGCCTAAGGCTGTCACAGACACGGGTTTGTGGGCCTTTCCTCCTTGACCTTGACCCCCTTTTCCCCACTGGACATGCTCATTCCGGTCTACCTTCTGTTTGGAAGGTGCCTGGTGCAATTTCAAAGGGCACAGGGAGCCTGGGCAGCAGGCCTTGTGGCTGGAAAGATTGGGGTGCTTTCCCCCTGGAAAAATTAAACCCAGCCAAATCTTTAGTTAAATATATCAGGGAAAATGTTTTCTCTTTTCCCAAAGCTGTTTTTTTTTTAAGCTTTGAGAAAATGTCAACAGTTTCTGCAGAAGCCATAGACTGTTTCCATGGAGAATTTAATTCTGTTGAAACCCAATGAAAAAACGGTGGAAACCTTTCACTGAGGCCTAGGCTGCGTGGCCTGATTCCACCAGAAGGGCAAGAACTTCCCGTCTCTCCACTCATCCCACCCAGAGCTATCAATTGAAAAAATGAGTGGGTTCTTTGTGGTTTTGCTTTGCTATGTGAGTGTGGCTCCTGCTATGAAGAGCTCATGGAAGAAAGGAGAGAAGTGGGGGGCTCAATTCCTAATCGCAGCCCCTCAAAGGAGAGGTGCTAGTCAAGGCTGACGTTCGCCTGCCCAGGCTTAATGGATGGGCAGCAGGATTAGTTGTCCCCAGGGCTGACGTTGCGTGGTCGGACGGAAGTGTCAAAGGGCTGATTCACTTCCAGCAGACAAGAAGCTCCTATTTTCTGATCATCCAATATTATCTGGTGTCCTTTCTTTGCATCCTGCCTTAACTTAGACTGTCCAGGGCTTGTCTGCACATGGAGCTTTTCCCGTAAGGCTATTCATAATTGATAGGTTGTGGATGTTTTTATTCTAAAATGAGTGTTCACAGGTGACGATAGTTGGGAATAGCAACTGCATTCACCTGGGAATACTCATTCGAGATTAAAAACTCCCTACCTGTTCACTTCCTACCTTAATTTGAGGGAAGTCTTCGTGAGTAGACATCCCCATAAGGAGCAAAAAGGTGGGAAGTTGAATGTGTCTGCTACTGTGAGGTTGAGTCTCTTCAAACTGGTGTGGAACCAGATTTAATACCACAGCCTCTGGTGCCTCCAAACAATTTGGCCACGGAGGGCTGAGAAGGCAAATAACATGGAGACCTCATGTCTTGGCACAGTCTGGAGAGACTGGGTAGAGTCCAGATTTCCTTTGAAACAGAAAAGAGGCGTAGCTCTGTGTCGCTAAATCCAGAAAGCATTTCAGAGGTAGAAAGCAGCCAGGTGCATCTAGGACATACCTGCAGGGAGCTCTCACCTGAAAGCTTCTAAGTGGGCCATTTGTGAGACACCATGAGCTGCTCCTTGCTTAGAAGCTGCTAATTGGGAACTTTTCCACTTCATATGCATCTGAAATAGTTGAATCCCAGAGACAGCTGCTGAGAAGGCTTCCTGATCTCAGAGGCAGCTGAATCATATTGTAGTTGGGTCATTCTGACCTGTTCCTGTTATCCAGGCTGTTGGCAACTGAGGAGAGATTGCTGCTTCCCCTGGGAGAGGGAATCTATAGACTCCTTTCAGCCGGCATCAGGACGGAGACAAGGCATGGCCGCATTGCTTTCTGTTCCTGTTTTCACCAGGATACTAGTGCTTTAGATCAGCAGAAACATGCACTGGAATAAATTTGCTTTTCAGTCTCCATGAAAGACTCCAGCTTGTGTTTGTGATGCCAATTACTGGTGTTTTTTGAGTAGCCTCTGCTCTGCCGTCCCCCTCAGGGTGCTGAGAGAGAAGCCAGGACCATCTGCTGCAGCGTTGAGACCACCTGATTGCTCCTTCAGCAGTTGCCCCATGGTGGTTCGGGGTTTGCCAGCATTGCTAATGTAAATGCCTGTCATCCCCAGGGTGAAAAGTGATAGCTTTGCAAGGGTGAGGCAGAGCAAGATCAAGCTGGCATAGATGGAGGACAAGGAAATCAATCCCAGATGCTTTTTCTTCTTGGCTCTAATGCTTGGCTGATCCTAATACTGGATTCAGATACCAAACCGACAGGACTCATCTGTGATACAGATCATTGCCTCTAGCCTGGTCCTAAAATTCACCAAGCCTTTGTGGGACTTTTGAAAAAGTTTCTTTAATTTAGTTATAGACTTAGAGAATCATAGAAAACGTGGGTTGGAAGGGAGCTCAGGAGGTCACATCTAGTCCGACCCCCTGCTCAGATCAGGACCGGCCCCAACTAGATCATCCCAGCCAAGGCTTTGTGTACCCAGGTCTTAAACACCTCCAAGGATGGAGAGTCCACCACTCACCGGGTAACCTGTTCCAGTGCTTTTCTACCCTCCTAGTGAGAGAGTTTTTGCTACTATCTAACCTAAACTTCCTTTGATGCTCCATGTTGTATCATCTGCCACCAGTGGGTGTGTCCACATGAGAAGCTTAATGTTGAGAAGACTAATTCTCCTGTGCATTAGCTTGGCAGAAAAAGCCTGTGCTAATGCCCTAAATGTGTAATGTGCAGTAGTATCACAAAAAACCCATTTATCTGCACTAATGTGCAGTAGTGCTGATTATGATGCATTAAGTTTAGTACCTTGGTTCATTACCGGTACTAAATTGAATGCGCTGTAATTATGGTGCATTAATGAACATGTAGACATGCCCACTGAGAACAGTCCAGCTCCATCCTATTTGGAATCACCCTGCAGGGAGCTGAAGGCTGCTATTCAATCCCACCTCAGTCTTCTCTTCTCCAGACTAATAAGCCCAGTTCCCTCACCCCATAAGTCATGTGTCCCAGCCCCTTAACCATTTTCATTGCCCTCCACTGGGCTCTCTCCAATTTGTCCACATCCTTTCTGTAATGGGGGGCCCAAAACTGGACACAGAACTCCAGATGTGGCCTCACCAGTGCTGAATAGAGGGAAAGAATCACTTCCCTTGATCTGCTGGCAATGCTCGTCCTAATGCAGCCCAGGATGCTGTTACCCTTCTTAGCGACAAAGGGGCACTGTTGGTTCATATCCATCTTATTGTCCACTGCAACCCCCAGGTCCTTTTCTGCAGACCTGCTGTGTACCCAGTCAGTCCCCAGTCTCCACCGGTGCATGGGATTGCTCCGTTTGAAGTGCAGGACTTTGCACTTGTCTTTGTTGAACCTCATGAGATTTCTTTTGGTTCAGTCGTCCAATTTGTCAAGGTCCCTCTGAATCCTAGCCCTACTTTCCAGTGTATCTACTACTTCCCCACAGCTTGGTGTCATCAGAGTAGGGCTCATTGTGTCCATCATTCCTTTCCACCTAGGAGTCCCCACCCCCCAGCATGAAATGAATGTATCCAGTCATCTATCATTAAGCCTACAATTTATCCCTCTGAATGAAGCAAGCATGAGGGTAGGTGCCAAGTTGGGACTTGCTGAGATTATGAATGCAGCGCCCAGTATAATGGGACACTCATCTTATCAATGAGACCCTTGATTAGTCTCACCCTAAGTCCTACTCTAATACATAGACCTAGATAGGTTACAAGGATGGGCGGAGGAGAATAGGATGGGGTTTAACACGGACAAGTGTAAGGTGATGCACCTGGGGAGGAACAATCGGCACCATACATACAGGCTGGGGAACTCCCCTCTTGTCAGCACGGAGGTGGAAAAGGATCTGGGAGTCATTATTGACTCCAAGATGAACATGAGTCGGCAATGTGGGGAGGCGGCTAGGAAGGCCAACTGCACCTTGTCGTGCATCCACAGATGCATCTCGAGCAGGTCCAAGGAGGTGATCCTCCCCCTCTATGCGGCACTGGTCAGGCCGCAGCTGGAGTACTGCATCCAGTTCTGGGCGCCGCACTTTAAGAGGGATGTGGACAGCATCAAGAGGGTCCAGAGGAGGGCCACTCGTATGATCAAGGGACAGCAGGGTAGGTCCTATGAGGAAAGGTTGCGGGACCTGAACCTGTTCAGCCTTCAAAAGAGAAGGCTGAGGGGGGATCTTGTGGCCTGTTATAAACTGGTTAGGGGGGATCAGCAGGCGCTGGGGGAGTCCCTGTTCCCCCGAGCGCCGCAAGGAGTGACCAGGAACAATGGTCACAAGCTGGCGGAGGGAAGGTTTAAGTTGGACATCAGGAGGCGCTACTTCACGGTCAGGGCGGCTAGGGTCTGGAACCAGCTTCCAAGTGAGGTGGTGCAGGCTCCCACCCTGGGGGTTTTTAAGAGGAGGTTGGATGACCACCTTACTGGGGTCATTTGACCCCAGTGCTCTTCCTGCCATGGCAGGGGGTCGGACTAGATGATCTGCTCAGGTCCCTTCTGACCCTAGAAACTATGAAACTATGAAACATGGCAATTATTGATATATTTCCCATTTCCACGCTCCTGTTACTCATGTGCACCACTGCAACCCCTCGTAACTGTGTCGGCTTCAGTCGTCATGCAGCAAACTCAAGAGAGTGCATGCCCCAGTACCTGGATTTTATTAGCTCATGTGTAGGCTCTGACTCTGCTTCTCAGGGGCATTGGGCTTTTTTCACCCCTCCTTGAAATCTAAAACATAACTATTTCATTCTAGGCAACAGCTGGCTTCTCTCTTGCTTTTGGAGCTCGTTTCTCTGATGTGAAATGTGCATCTCCTTTTTATTTTATGACTTGTCAGAAAAAGAAATAAAATGAGAGAGGCTCTGAGTCCATTCTTATGTATGTGAATCACTCGTGCTGTTCTGTATTGATCCTGTGCTGGTCTCCCCCCACTTCCTCCTTCCCTCCCTCCCTCCCTCCTTTATTTTTTTTTCCTTTTCCTTCTGCTTGCTTATCCCAGTGAAATCCAGCTAGTACCAAGGAGAGAGAGTGCATTATACTTCTCAAAGCTGTAAGATTTTAAATGGCCTTTGGCAAGACTGGGAAGTATTATTTTTCAGCCCCTTTAGCAGCACAGGATGGTGTGAACTTGGCTCCGTAAGATCTAGGATAGTGGGCCAGGGTTCCCGTCAAACACTCGTGTGCCTCCTGCGTATGCAGTCACATGTGTGCAAATGTACATCCACCTGCATGTACACCCGGCGGTCTGGGCACACAAGCAGTCTCTTGTTGGGTCTTTTTGGAGGTATTATATAAATGCCTCCCTGCTAAGGAGGGATTTGAAGGAGACCAGTGGGCTAGCTTTGCAGATACTCGCAGGGTGTTTCCCACAAGCATGAGGGGCTCTGGGAGAAACGAGGGAATTTATTTTTGGAAGCCCTAACCAGGTGATGAAGATAGCAGGCTCCATTGGTCAACCAGAGGCAGGAGATCATAACTCATCGTGACACAGAGTATGTGTACGTGGGCTCATATACACATATACACAAGTACTCCAATATCCCGGTATCTATTTACATATGCACATATTCCACGTGCATCAGTATGTGTGCATACCCATGCACATAACTGTTTGAATTACATCCCAGGACACATTCTGCATACCTTTGCACACGCACACAAATCCACTACACGCCTGTCCCCTCCGACATTCAGAAGCCAAGGCCTGGTCAGCAGTAAAGAGCTGCGAGGTGTTTTAAAATATTTCTTCCTCTTTACAAAGCCTTCTCTCTTTTCTAATACGCTGAGCTATGAAATTAGGAGACTAAATGGTGGGACGCCCTTGTCACCAGAATTCCTCATAGAACAGAAGAGGTTTAGCCAAGTTGGGGGACCTAAACTATTCCCGACTAAATTCTTTAGCGTATTTAATAACGATACCACTGACCACTTTCTATAATCCTCTTTCTTTTTAATGTTTATTTTCCACTGTTCCTAACACACACACAAACACACACCCCTCTTAAAAACGATTCCCTTTTAGGTTAGGTCCTTCTCTCTCTGTCAAGCCTGCTGTTTACCCACACAGTCCTGGCCTGCAGTACATCTACTTATTTCAGTCCTGAGTTCCTCTGATACAACCCACCAATGCCCCTTACTTCTGACCCCTGGGCTCTTACTCGGCTCTGCCAGTGCATATTGATCCCAGTCTACAGTACCTCTTCCTACTCTTGTGCTGTTGTTTCCTTAGCAGAAATTCCCGATATAGTTTCATATTTGGTGTTGGTTTATTACTCTGACCTTTTCCTTTCTTCAAAGGTCTGAGCTGAGACGCCAAACATACTTTTGCCATGCCCAGTTCTCCTGAGCCTTGAGCCTACATGCAAGAACAAATTTTGTAGACGTTAGGGCTGGAAGGGACCTTGGAAGATCGGATTCTTCCACTGAGCCCCATCTCAATTTTTCAATGCAGGATTTCAGTCTGATTTTAGTTTTCCATGGTCTGTTTTAATATTGTCCCCATTAGATTACTAATGGCCATCGCTGGATGACCATAGTTGTCATACCTCACATAACACAGGTAAGGAAAGCCCCAGGCCTGGCTCTCACTCTGCCAGAGATGATGGTCTGCTTGCTGTGCAAGAAAATAGGACATCCATGGGGGATCAAGAAGATACTTTACCCATGGTCAGACTGGCACAGGTTGTGAGGGGTTCTGCCTTTCTCGGTAGCCAAAGACATGATCCTCTTTCTTGGATCTGTTGAATGCATTTTGGCAAGCTAGGTCCTGTGCTTGCAATGGCAGGACATTGACAGTGTCCTTGTCCCCCCACTTTACCGGTGGCAGGTTAGTGACCTCTGGGTGTTTTGGGACATGGCATCCGATTGTCGTGCAATAGGGTTGCTCAGACAGTTTTAAGAATGGGTTAGACACTTATGTAGGATGCTTAGGTAGAGACAATCCTGCCTGGAGCAGGGGATTGGGCTAGATGATCTTCTGAGGTCTCTGCCAGCTCTGCTTTTCTATGATTCAGTGACCAGAGAGGAAGAAATGTGTGTGTGGGTGCAGCGTGTATTTTTGTGAGGACGGGTACAATAAGAATTGTGACTTTTTGTCGTCTTCTGCAGTATGGGGTGTAGCCCTCTCTCCAGTGCATGTTAACAACCTTTGCAGCAGCAGGACCTTGGCTCCCCCTGTTTACCTATGGCAGGTGTGGGTGTTATATCTTGTGTTGTGTCAGGGTTGACTGTGTAGCTCTCTTAAGAGGTTATGCAGTGGTTTTACACAGGATAGCTTGGATAGGGATTCATGTCTCAGGCAGGGGGTCTCTCTGGAGGTCCCTTCCATCCCTACTGGTCTATTATTCTGTGTCTGGGCACTACAATGACAGGAGACATATAAGTACCCAAGGCAAATACATATGTCCTCATTTTAGGTGTGACCTTCATAGGAGTTGGGGCTCTAGAAGGCACCCATCATTTCATCGAGATGTCAGTTCCCAAGAGTTCAGCCTCTCCATCATTTTGCATGGAGCAGTCCCCACTTCACCTCCAGTGAGCTGGAGGGTTTTTAATACAAGCAGCAGAAAGAAGGAAAGGCTCTCATTAATATTTGAACTGTGCTTGAAGATGCTAGGAAGTGGGTTGTCATTAGGAGAAATGTTTGCAACTTGACACTGCCTGCTCCTCCCTTGTAGTTACAACAGCTTGGGTCAGACGTGGCAACCTGCCCTTTGTAGCTTCAGCCCCTTGGAGCCTGCCCTTATCCATAAGCTGTAATACAAAGTGTCTACAGCTGGAACTGTGCATATGGCCAGTGGAAAGTTAAGCTGAGCTGATGGGGCTTACATGTCCATAGTGGGATGCAGGTACAAGAAAAGCACTTATGTACCTCGCTTTTTGTAGCTTGTCACTATTACATCTAAATAGCTTGTTAAAATGTTCCTCTAAAATAGGGCATCACCGCTCATCTTGAGCCCATGGACAAGTTTGAATCTCAAGGCTCTTCATGCCAAACTTGTGAGCTTCTGTTGCTTGTGCTAAAGAGCTTCTGTTGCTTATCTGAAGAGGATATTGGGGGAGGACATGGACTCTGCTCACATGGGTCACAAGGGCACATAATCTAGTGGCTCTGGAAGATGCTATGGGTTCACACCTTTGCCTCTGTCTCTTTAAATTGCAGCCATCCAGCTGCATTAAATTATCCATTGTGCCTCCTTGCTTTGGGAGGAGAACATAAGGCTTCTAAATTCTGGTCTCCGCATCTCAGAAAGGATATAGAAGGACTAGAGAAGAGTAACAAAGATAATTAGTGGTATGAAGGGACTTCCAGATGAGGAGAGACAATAGAGGCTATGTCTGTTCTGTTTAGAAAAGAGGCACTTGAGGCTGGACATGATAAGGGTTTACAAAATATTAAATGGCGAAGAGGAAAGTAAGTAGGAATTTATTTATTATCTCCCACAATGCAAGAACAAGGGGTCGTAAAATGAAACTAGTAGGTAGTCAACTTCATGAAAGGAAATTGCTTTTCATGCTGTGGGTAACTGGAATGTGGAGCTCATTGCCACAATATGTGGTGGAATCTGAGAGTTTAACCAGATTCACAAAGGGATAGGACAAGTTCTTGGTGGATAGGAGCATCAGTAGCAATTTAGCATGGGAGTTAGGGGGGGCAGCCTCTGAATCAGAACTTCCTAGATCGGGGTGGAAAAAATATGGCCTGGGGGCTGCATCCAGCCTGCCAGGCCATTCTATCTGGCTTGCGGGGCCCTTAAAATTTTAGAAAATTAATATTTATTTGCTCCTCGCTGCCTGTCAAAAATGACAGGAGCCAGGGGCAGTAGGACACAGGGGAAGCCGGTGGCAGGACCCAGCAGCAAGGTCTGCCCACCCAGCCACTATGAGGCAGGAGACTGTGCAAGCTGGACCTCTGGTCTGACCCAGTAAACGGCAGTTCTTATGTGGTTATGAATTCACGCGTGCAGGTGCTTCCTGAGATCCTTGGGTAAAAGTGGGGAGACCAGAAATGGGAGCTGGTGTTTTATTCAAATGGCAGCTGGGATTATAGCTTGTCTCCTGTGACTAAGCTTGGGAAGCAAAACTCGTGGGGCACTAGGGCAACTTCTGGCCCTGCTATGCCGCAAATTTCTCTCTGCGTTGAACCAGCTTCTGCCATGAAGCCTTCTTCCAGCACTGATATGGTCCTGTTGACTTCTGGGGCTTGTAGTCTTATGACATTAACTAGATT
>NW_017729015.1:13553886-13559405 GCF_001723915.1 Gavialis gangeticus | reverse complement strand
TCTGTTTTCCTGACCTCTGATCATGTGTGTGGCTCTTTTCTGGACTCTTTCAAGCTTCTTCACATCCTTTTTGAATTGTGGAGCCCAAAACTGGACACAGTACTCCAGCTGCGGCCTCACCAAGGCCGAGTACAAGGGGAGAATGACATCTCGGGATTTGCTTGAGAAGCATCTATGGATGCATTTTGGTTGCTTTACTAGCCACAGCATCGCATTGCCGGCTTATGTTCATCTTGTGGTCAATCATGACCCCCAAGTCTCTTTCTTCCATAGTACTAGTCAGCATAGCACTGCCAAGCCTATAAGGATGCTGCAGGTTTTTCTTCCCAAGGTGGAGAACCTTGCATTTTTCAGTGTTAAACACCATCAGGTTCTTGTCCGCCCATTTGCTGAGCCTGTCTGGGTCAGCCTGGATCACCTGCCTGTCTTCTGGTGTGGATGCTTTGCCCCAAAGTTTAAGGATAGAGATCTTTGGAGGAGGCACCCTGACTTCATGACTTCTGAAGAAAGAGAACATTGATCCCTATGTCGGGATGCCAGTCGTGACACATCCTGCATCACACAAGCCTCTTCTGATGATTCAGTTCAGATCAACCAGGTGCTTCTGTGTTTCAACTGCTTATGCAAAACACCATGCAAAATTGGGTCCCAGCAGCTTCTAGTCTGTGCTGGTCTTGGAGGAGCCCCACTGCATCGTAGACTTGATTGCAATCACTGTCCTAACCTGTTTCTTGGTTTCTCCCCTTTCTTCCTGCTGCTCTCAAAACTGAGTATTGCTTCTCTTTGCCTGTTTGCTGGTATGCGTGTTTACTCTCTTTATTTTTAAAGGAACCAGCTTATGTCAGGCAAAAGGGCATGTTTAAAAACTCTTACGAGAAGCTTAAACAAACGGACCCGTACGTGCCTCCATCCCTCCACCACTCGGTTCCCTGCTGCAGATGTTCTTTGGCATTAGAACTCCTCTCGGCCCCTTTCAACACATACCCACATCCATATTTAATGGAAAATTAGGTCTTAAGTCCTGCAGCCATTTGTCAAATGTGTGAACCTGGCCTATGAGCCAGTGGAAGACAAACTTTGTCTCCACTAAATGGAGAAGGAAAGACAAGTTTCTCCCGTTTTATTAAGGTGCCATTCAGGTCGGCCTCAACAGTAGCTCTGCAGCATCAATCATTCAGTCTTTTTTCGATTGAAAGCATTTCAATGAAGAAGAAGCTCTTTGGATGTGTGGCTTTTTGGATAGAATCTGGACTTGACCCTAAGAAGGGCAGGTCTTGTTGACGTCCAGGGGATATCTCTTCTCATTTGCTGTTAGCATATATGGTAGGAGGCACAGAGTCCCATTGGGTACCTAAATATGTTTTCAGAGGTGTTGGTTACTGCCTCTCTCATAGACATCAATGTTATTTTAAACCACTTGTTTTAGGAGTGTAAGCTCATGCATCCAAGTATGAACAATGTGGGCCTTTGGGTCTTCTCCAAGGTCATGCAGGGAACTGATATGTGGCAAATTTAGGATGAGATCCCAGCACTCCTGCAGAGACTCTGAACCTCGGCACCAAGCTTTGGCAATCCACCTTATTCGGCCTTTTTTGAGCCCTTAGAGATAAGCAGTGAGCATGTGCCAACGGCGGCAGCCTCCGAGAACAACACCTGGTGAGTGCACTTTTCATTAGTTCCACGACACAGATAATGGGCACATTACCAGCTCAATTTCCCCCAATTGTTCACCTGCACATTTGTCTAAATATATCATCCCGGAAACGTGTAATTTTGTGCTTGGATGTGAGACGCGGAAGACGATATTTACTGGCCTATGAGTTTCTGCACATTTATACAGCAAATTATACACCCCTCAGCTGTATGTAGGGTGCCATTAGGCTGTTATTTCCATTTCATTAGGCAGAGCAGCCAGGCTGCAGCTTGTGGGGAGGCAGGTTACTGAGTCACATGCAGGCACTTCCACGATTTTCTTCCCTCGCTTCCCTTTTCCAGTTCTGACACATGGAGAAACAGGTGCCTCATTGGAGTCATTTAGTCATTTTTAAGAGACCCATGGAGTGAGTATGTTGAACAGGAGTCTGGAATACGCATCCTGGATGTACTAATTGTTGCTCCGTTGTTAAGGCCGAGACGAGTTTCTTGCTGAACCCAGGGATTCACTGGCTGTAATGAGTGTGAATAATAACAGTGTTTCCCCTCTCAACTTTACAGGTTTAATTCTTTGTGTACAGAATTAATTGTTGGGGAACTCGCAAGTTAAATCATTAGCAAGTTGACAATGAATCTAAATTAGGGGCAGGGTAGTTGTTGTTTATGTTGAGATGAAAGCCGCATTGTAACGCACACTGTCCGTAATGATGGACAACTGAATTTATCGTGAAGACACACGCTAGGGCAGTCGTGTTCAATGACTTGGCCCCATGAGCTGAATGAGTTGAGACCCATGAGCCTGGGTCTGGTCCTGTGCCACCTCAGCCTGACCCTGCATGCCCAGCCTAGCACACAGGGCCGTGCTATCCAGCCCATTGGGCTTCCCCCAGGTCTGGAAATTTCAAACCCAGGGGAGACCCACGGGCCAGATGACTTGGCTCCACAAGCTGCATCTTTGGGTTGAGCCTCCTCAGTCTAAAGCAGTAGTTTCCAACCTTTTTAGACTCAAGGCAGCCCTTGTTTGACTCAAGGCGCTGCTCCTAAGACTGCAGGTGCTCTTTGGAAATGCCAGCTCTTGGTTTTCTTTCATTGTCACGCCTCTCTAGACAACTGCTCTATTATTTTTCTGCAGGCAAATCATAAAAGTTGCATTCCCAAGTTTACAGGTGAGGAAGAGAAATGGAGGGAGGGGCAGTGACTTGGTGGTGGAAAACGATGACTGAGGCTGACACTGTGATCTCCCAGGGTCTTCTGCAGTGTCCGTCCCTGCGGGGGTAAACTGAAAAAATACAAGTGCATGTGTCTGCAGTAGTGAGGAGGGTCTCGAGCTCTTTGGCAAGAAGGTGTGTGGGACGGAGATTTCTCCTGCTAACTGCAGGACCTAGGCCTTGTTCCCCAGAAGGAGAATGGCTTTTTCTTTCCTTCAGGCTTCTGTCTCGTGGGGCCCGCTGTCACACATGGACAGCTGCATGTGTCTTAAACCAGCTCAGCCTTGAAGGACCAGTATTATATCATAATAAAAGAAAAGTGACTGCAAGAGATGTACTAGTAATGGCTCTTTAATTTCCTCCATCAAAAGGACTTCACTTTTCAATGTCAAGTGGGGGTAGTTCTCCCTTTCTCACCTTCCTCTTATTATTCTATCCTCCTGTCTTTCCCCATCACCCATCCCCTTCCCCTTCACCCTCCTCTCCTTAGTTCAGATCCCATTTCTGCTGTGATACCCCCAGGTCAGTGACTGTGCCGTACCCTCGGCAGTGTGTCCCTGTGGGGCGGGAGGAAGGGGGGAAGCGCTGTTAGTCTTCTCCATTGCCCTATTAAATTGTCGAAGAGTCTTGCACCTGCAGCTGTTGTGTTCATGATACAGACAGAGGCAGAAACCTTGCACAGCCTAACATCTTTCCAAGTTACCGTTCAACAAGAAATGCCTTCTCACATATCCTCCATGCAGAGAAAAAAATCCAAGCAAGGAAGGCTGGAGAACATACCTAGTGAACTGAGTTTTTGCAGGGATTGAGGCCCTTCCTTCCATCTTTGTCAAACTATTGACTTCTGCTATGTATACCCTGTTCATAAAATTGGGCTGTGAGCTAATGTGGATGCTTGCATGTGCCTAGCAGGCTTCCAGAGATAAAACCGGGATGTGAGCTAGTGCGGATGCTTGCATATGCCTAGCAGTCATCCAGAGTTTAACAGGGGTAGATGCTCGCACTGACATGTGCACGAGCTAACTAAGGGAGTCTGACTCACACCAGCGCATGGAGCAGTAAGCTCCCAAAGAGGAAAGATGGCTAGGTTAGTGGCCTGCTCCAACATGGACTCCCTGTGAGACCTTGGCTAAGTCACTTATGCCCAGATCCATCAAAGAGCTCGGTGCTGCCCCACAGCACCTCATCTCTTCAGTGTTTGACCCTCACAGAGGAATTAATCCATGCTCTTGATGTGGTATCCCAGCTGCCTTTGCAGAACATGGGGCAGAGTTTCATAGATTCATAGACATTAGGGCTGGAAGGGTCTTCGCAAGATCATTGGGTCCAGCCCTTTGCCCAGAGGGCAGGAAGTCAGCTGGGGTCAAATGGCCCCAGCAAGATAAGATAAGCATCCAGTCTGAGTCTGTGACCTCAGAATAGGATCTACAAAAAGTGAACACCTACACCTAGTGAATAGGAAAGGCTGTGACTGCAATCCTGGCTCCTCTTTCTCAGGCTGAGGCACATCCATGTGTTTAGGATTCCCAGTCTGGAATAAGGTGCCCATGTCCTGTCTTTCAAAAACTGCTCAAGGCTTGCTCTTTTTCTTTTAAAATGCATTTGGGGGCATGGCTCTGCCCCTGTTTGGCCTTGAGTCCTTTGGAGGGATTCAAACCTTTATCTCCTATTTAGCCACCAGGTTGCTTGCAGGGTGGGCAGTTTCTTCCCTACCTCTTGACACTCTGCTACTTTGCGTGTAGTCACCAAGGATTAACTGTGCCGCAGTGAGCATGGCCATCAGGGGCTGCAGTGATAAGGGATAATTGAGGATTGATATCTATTGACATTTAAGGTGCCTCTCATATGTCCTAAATAACCAAGACTATAGTGCAACACAGGGGAGCCTATAGGGCACCATTTCATGGTTTTTTGGAGGGGAGTGGGATAGCACAAAATGGCATGGCTCTGCATGGGACAGGTACAGAGTGGCCAGAGCTATAAGAAGCTCTATAAATCTATTCCTGGCCAGAGATATTGTTCCTGCTCTGTTTATTACAGGTCAGGCTTTCCTGGCAGCTGGCTGCTGTCTCCCAGGGCTTTTAATCAATATCTGATTTATGGAGCTTTGTACAAAAATGGATCTAAAGTAGACATTTGGCTCATGCCTGGAACTACTGCAGCAAGCCAACCCCTAAAAATGGATGAGAAGGGTCTGAGCGGGGAATATTGAAGTATCACGTGTGCACGCACGTACTAGGGAAGAGATCATTTCAGCCCATGGAGTTTGATAGGAAAATACCCAAAAGAAAGGTATAGACCAGGAGAGAAAGATGGGGGTGAATGGCCAGGGGAAGAGAGGGATATGAACGCTCATGCTTCAGGGTATAAACCAGTCTCCAGTCCGTAGACATTAAGGGCTGGATGAGACCTTGCAAGAACATCGGGTCCAGCCCTCTGCCCAAGGCGAAGAAAGTCAGCTAGGGTCAAAGGATCCCAGCAAGATAAGTGTCCAAATGTTTCTTGAATGAGTCCAGAGTAGGTGCCTGCACCACGTCTGGGGGAAGTCTGTTCCAGGTCTTCGGGGATTGGACAGTAAAGAAGTTTTTCCTTATGTCCAGCCTTTGTGATTGTTGGACCTTGTCATCTCCTGGGGCGCTCTGGTGAACAGGCGTTCTC
>NW_017729015.1:13542199-13548886 GCF_001723915.1 Gavialis gangeticus | reverse complement strand
TCTTCGGGGATTGGACAGTAAAGAAGTTTTTCCTTATGTCCAGCCTTTGTGACTGTTGGACCTTGTCATCTCCTGGGGCGCTCTGGTGAACAGGCGTTCCCCCAGATCCCGATACACACCCCTGATGTACTTATAGGTTGCCACTTAATGATGGTCAGGAGGAAACTGTCTCTGGGACAGTAGTTCATCTATATGTGCAGGGTTTCTTGCACCTTCTTTTGAAGCAGCTGGTTCTGGGTATGGGGTGCTGGGCCAGATGGTCATTAGGTGATTGATTGGTGCTACATGAGGGAGGGTTGTAGTCTTGGGGTTGCTCTTTCTCTTCTTGACTCTAGCCAGGTAACCTGTAGCTTCACGGGGGACTAAAACCACCCCCCCCCCAGCAAAGAAGAAAGGGTAACTTCACTGAGCTGACTTGGGTAGGATTTGGGATTGTGGCCTTGGACAAGGAAGGGGAATTCGATAATCTGACACCCCAGGTGGGAGCCATATCCTGTCCTTGAGTCATGTTTGATATTACCTGGGTTTCATACACAAATCCATGGCCAAAGGTCACGATGACATTGGAGTGGCGTGCTGTAGTAGAAATCTAAGAGTTATCAGTGGGTACTTTTAGCTCAGATTAACAAGATGCTCAGACACCACTGGGATGGGGGTGGAGAACCCCGGATGTAACAGAGGTAGGCATGCTGTCTTATGACTGAACATCTCAAGCCATTTTGCAGAGGTTCATTGACAGAAGCCTAACATCACCTTGCATTTACCTGTAGGTTGAACTGCAGTATGAAGAGTGGAAGTGGTTGCCCAGAATAGAGCCAGGAGTCCTGGCCCCAGTGCTCCCCTCCCTTCCCTCTTGCATGCTGGTCTAACTGCTGTCTGCCAGCTGCATACAGCCTACAAAGCTTTTTGTGAAAAATGTACATTTGTCACAAGTCAATAGCAATTTGTCTTTTAGCTGGATCTCTACTGCAACCAGCTTTTCTGTTGCCTGACAGTCCTTTACCGTCCTCTTGAGGAGGGAGCAGTGGTGGTGCCTCTCCAACAAGATGGAAGCTGGAGACTGTTTTCCATTTAAACCATTGCTAATGAGCAGTGATTAGGCATGGTTCCCTCCTGCTTCCCCCTCATTATGAGCAGCTGAAGTGGCCATCAGAAGATGGATTAAACAGAGTTTACCTGGAAGGGGGGGATCCCCTGAAGACCTGGAAAGGATTTAATGGAAAAAAGCTCTCCTTTCAAATGGCTTCCCAAGCAGCTGCCAAGCCAAGCGGACAGGCAGGTAACTTGAAATAATTCACCAGATAAAACAAACTGAAAACTTTTTGAGAAATGGCTTATTCCCAAAGCAGGATTCTGGGCCATGTGAAAGTTTGGGTGGCCCTTGGAGTCAGCGTTAATTGTAGCAAACCTGTTCAGTGATGGGTGCTTTCACTCCTCTCCCAATGCTGTTGAGGTGGAAGAAAACCAGGACTCCTAAACCCCCCACTCAGTTATTTTATTAGCTATTTTACAGCAGTGCCCAAAGGCTGAAACTGAAATCTGTGCTGTGTTAAAGCTGGCTGGGAAATGTTTTTTGTCCCAGTAAAACAAGGCGAGGAAAATGAGAGCGGTTATCATTTTTTGGCAAGCATTTCCTTCAGAAAGTTGGGGTTTACAATCAAAGAGGGGGAGAGGCATGACTCTCCCCCCACATGCCCCAAACAGTATTTTGGGTAAAAAACATGCCAACATCCGTGTGTTGATGAAAACATGTAAAATGACATTGGAAAGAGGCATGTCCTGCAGAGATTTGGTTTGATGGGAAGAAAAGAAAGAAAAGAATTTCAAATAAGAAAAAGTTGACCTTCTCCAGTGCTAGCTGCTGTACAGCTTTTTCACGGGTATGGACCGAAGAAACAACTTGCCCAGTTTACTGAAGATCTCACTGAGCCAATGGAACTGGTTTGATCTGTTCACTCCTCTGCCAGTATAACTGGAGCTAACTGGCTGTATCTTCAGGCCTGTTTCACTCGGCTGCAAAACTGAAGTTCAGTTCCAGTCCTACTGGTAACAGCAGCAGATGGATGAAACAAGTTGCCTCTGTTCAGCTGACCTGCTTCTGAGCAGTAAATCACATCCCCGTCCCTTTTCAAACCTTATATTTGTATACCTTCCTGCAGCCAATGAGACAGCTTTTGCCCAAGGACTAGTTATAGTGTAAAAGGACAAAGGGAGGCTTATGATCCCCGATTTTCAGACGCAGAACGGATTGTCATGTCATTTGTGACCTAGGTAGGTTGGCAGCGGACCAACAGCAGGCCCCAAAGAGGAGCCAGAGGGCATTGAGGTTTATTCTGACTCAGTGACCCTTTTAAGCCATCCTCTTCCTGTTCCCTCCTTTCTCCTTCCCTCTGTCTTTCTCTCTTCCTTCTTCTCTTACTGTTGCCTTGCCTTTCTTTGTCCTCCTCGTCTTTCTCTCCATCTGGTGAGCCTTGCCTCTTCTCTATCCTCCTTCCCATTGCTGCCACCTCCCTTTCTCGTCTCTCCTGGCCCTTGCTGCTTTTCACCATATGTGCTGCAGCAGAAGCTCAGATTCTAATTTGATATGAAAAGTTGATTGGACTTCTAAGAATGAGAGGAGCCTGCAAAATTTAGCCAACCTTTGCAGCTGTCTCCTGGCTTCTCTTTGGGTATTTATAGCCCCTTGAAAGCTGCCATTTCCCAGGTGCCTACATATACATTGCACACAGCTCAGCAGGAGGCTGCTGAAGCCAAGAAGAAGCTGCAAATTCATTCTTACTGGGAAAGGGGGTGCGTCAGCAAGCCCAGAATTTTCTTTTAAAAATTGGTATTCCTAGTTTCATGCCTCTGTCAGAGAGTTTCCCCACATTTCCATCCCCAAGGCTTCTGTGGTATGAAGCCTGGCACTGACATCAGGGCTCCTGGATTCGGTTTCTGGCTCTCACTGACTTGTCCTGGGACCTTCCATGACTTTGAATCCTGCTGTGCGGCTCTGCCATGGTGCAATGTGATTAGATCTTTCCAGCCTTGCGAACAGTTCAAAGGCAAATGCAAATGTGTCAAGAAAATCAAGGATTTTGCATGCCTAAACTTGTGGATTTCAGAGCAAATCTGTTCTCCCACCTACTCTTTTCTAACGAAACATGCCATTCTGGGGGAGGGACAGGTTTAAACAATTTCAGAATTCAGTATTTTCTTCAGGCAATGATCACTTTGCTATGGAAAAGGGGGCTCTGTTTTACACAGTTCAGTGTGAACACAGCCAGTTTGACAGAAATGGCAGGAAAATAACATCTCTGGCCTGCAAGATGAGAAAAACCATGTTGCTAGTAAAGAACAGTTTGTTTCACACAGCTCTGATCTGAGCATGTTACGCTGAAAAGAGATGTTTGAAAAACATGTGTTTATATAAAGTAAAAGAAAAATAGGTTGCAAAAGCATTCAGAAATTAGTAAATATCAGATTTACAGTGCCTGGGGCCTTTGTACATGCCACGGTTTTTGCCCTTTCTTGTCCTGCAACTGCATGACTGTTTGCATGAGTGGGTTTTCTGGACACTTTAAAAGTCTTTCTGGTGCATTAAACTAAAACTCCTCAAACATAGTTTAGTTTGGTTCGCTGGGAATTAAAGCGCTGTTTCCATGGATTTGTTGCGTGCAAACACAAAGGAATTCAAATACATGTAATGAGCTTCTTTGTCCACCAGATGGCACTGAGACTTTTTTGTAGTTCACCCCTTCAAATTGCGTTTGCTTTGGAATTGCTTCTGCCTTTTTGTGGTTTGCCAGCTCCCTGCTTCCACAGCTGTGTGGCAGGGCATGGGTATGGGGTGGGTGGGGGTCCCCGGGTTATGGGGGTAGCGCTGGACTGTCCCGCTCTCCTGTGGCACTGGTCAGGGACCTGGCTTAATTAATTTGAAAGCCTAGTGTGTGTCAACACAGATGCGACGCTACAGAATAAACAAGTTTAAATTTTATAAACCTATTTAATTTAATGAGGATTAAAAAACCGTGGTGTGTACAGGTGCCCCTGGACACTTCATTCATCCTTCTTTTACATCTGGTTTATGGATTGAATGGGATTGGCTCTGGTTTGACTCAGGACCTTCTCTAGAAGCCACCTTCTGATTGGCTTGTGCACTCATATAGCATTGATGTTTAGATGTCCTGCCTCTGAACCTGGATTCAGTAGGTGATTGTCCTTTTGCTGTGGGAGGTTTATCCCAGATCTTTTCCTCTGTTGTGTGGGGCATGATCCTTTTCATGGCATCTTTGTGCAATTATTAACATTAGCTTTCCAGCTTTTGCAGTGGCAGGTCATTGGCAGTGCTCTCATCTCCCCTTCTTTTTCCTATGGCATGTGGTCAGATGTTGTTCTTTATACTTGTAGGCAAGGGTTTGCAGTCGTTAGTTTGGAGATTCCTTTGGTTAATAATTGCCAGTGAATGCAGGAGAGTAGATCTGGTGGCCCAAGGCGCCCTTTCCAGTGTTGTGTTCCAATCTCTCCCTTTATTTTTAAGAAACACCTACAACACCATCTGGAAGCCATGGCTCCACATCCTGGAGCTCTAATAGACAACTCTCCTTAGGTAATGTTTTTGTATATCCACCATCATTCTCTAGAGGTGTGTCCATGGAGTCCTTCCTCCTCCCACGGAGATCACATTAAAATGCCTCATCCTGAGTCTCTGTTGATGCTCACAGCATGGCAGGGTACCACAATTCTCTGCAGAGCACTTCCCATCCCAGGAATCCATTGTCCATGAAAACATAATAAGCACCTAAGGAGTCATTCATCACCTGCTCAATTATCCTTGTGGTTTAGAAGGAGAAAAAACAAACTCTGTGCCTTATGGCCCTGCAATTTCCCCCTCCCTGGGGTTTCTCCAGAGAGTTTCTCTTTGTTGCAAAGCTTGATCCATTCTGTTTAGTGAACAAAAGGGCCCAAAGCTGCCGCCGCCGCCTCCTGCCTCCCCACAGTTACATGCATGGATTTGTGATCGCAAGTACAGCTGGGGAGATGGGTAACTGCTAATTGGCACCATGTTTGCACAGAACAGAGCCTCTTTTGGGTTGCAAACAGGAGATCCTTTTGATAAGTCAGGTATTAGAACTGAGCTTGTATAACAACCAATCTTCATACGGGCTTCAGGCAGCAAGAGGAATAGTGTGTCAACAGCTGATCTCCAACTATGGACCTCACTGTCAATTATCATGAGCCAGTGAACAGGCATTGGGCTAGGAGTTGGGAGCCTGGGTGTTATACTCCCACTTTGGCCATTGACCTGCTGGGTGACCTTAAGCTTCTCTCTCTGCTTGTGTTTCTCCTCATGCTTTTAAAAGCCACCTTATCTATTTAATCTGCATGGTTCTTGGGGCAGGGTTGGCTTCTCATACAGTGTGAAAGTATAGCTCCTGTACTAGAGAGAAGATTAATATTGGGGGAAGTAGGTACAGGTGTTTTTTGTTTGCTGCATTCGAAGTGTGATGGCAGCACGGGTAGACAGCCTGATGTAGCATGTGTAGCAATAGCAGTGATGAGGCAAAGGTGGGCTGACAGCCCCAAATGCAGGAGAGTAGATCTGCATACCTTGGCACCTGGTTGGGCCTTTGCAAGCTATTCCTCCATGTCTTCATCATTACTCCAGTTAGCTAGAAGAAAGATCACTCGGGTATACCTACCAAGGCTGCAGTGTAGACACAGCTGCGGTGCTCTAGACCAGTGGCTCTCAACCTTTTTTGCATCAGGACCCACTTATAAACATCAATGGCCAGTCCCAGTCCAGTCCTCACTTCCAACCCACTGCCCTCTACCCCCAGGTCCCAGCCCCCTCAGTGCATGGGGCAGGGGGTGAGGCAGCGGGGGGACCCCAAGCAGGCAAACTCAGTGTGCTGCAGGGCGTCTCTCTCCAGTTGGGCATGCTGCAGTCCAGAGGACACGTATTGGGACGTGCCTATTGCAATAGAGTAGTGCACTTGTACATGCCACCACTGCCTTTGAAAAAGGGGGTCCCTTCGCTAGGAACAGGAGGACAACTGGTTCCATGTCCCCATGCCCTAGTGAGGAACTCACCTCTACACATCCCAGGATCAAGCCTCTATTTGGATGGGCCATGTGAAAAATGCAAAAGCCATGACGGCAAGGAGCACTAGATTCATAGATACATAGGTGTAGGGTCGGAAGGGACCTTGTCGATCTTCTAGTCTGACCCCCTGACCTGGGCAGGTGAGAAAACTGGGCTCAAATGACCCTAGCTAGGTAAACATCAAGCCTCCTCTTAAAGACCCCCAGGGTAGGAGCCAGCACCACTTCCCTTGGAAGTTGGTTCCAGATCCTAGCCACCCTGACCGTGAAGTAGTGCCTTCTAATGTCTGGTCTAAACCTACTCTTGAACAACTTGTGGCCGTTATTCCTTGTTACTCCCGGTAGTGCTTGGGGGGACAGGGTCTCTCCCATTCCCCGCTGGTCCCCTTTGGCCAGTTTATAGATGGCCACCAGGTCCCCTCTCAACCTTCTCTTGTGGAGGCTGAACAGGTTCAGGTCCCGTCGCCTCTCCTCGTAGGCCTGCCCTTCTGCCCCCTAATCATGTGAGTGGCCTCCTCTGGACCCTCTCCATGTTGTCCACATCCCTCTTGAAGTGCAGTGCCCAGAACTGGAAGCAGTACTCCAGCTGTGGCCTGACCAGTG
>NW_017729015.1:13532761-13541797 GCF_001723915.1 Gavialis gangeticus | reverse complement strand
TCCACCTGACTGTGTAGGCATCAATGCCACAGTCTCCTAGCTTTTTAATGAGGATGGGGTGGGAGACAGTGTCAAAGGCCTTCCTGAAGTCCAGAAAGACTACGTCCACTGCGACACCTGCGTCCAGTGATTTTGTGACCTGATCGTAGAAGGCAATCAGGTTGGTCTGACAGGACCTGCCCCTAATGAAACCGTGCTGGTTGTAGAAAAAGAACTAGTCATGAAATCGCCATGCGAGATGCAATCGCATCTTCTAATCTGGTAAAAGCCAGGTTTTATCCCCTCTTTGATCGTCAGCCTTTTCTCTCCCTGGTGTTTTAGCTGTAAAGCTCTCCCCCTCTCATTTTTATTTTATCATCAGGAAAACAGTTTGGGGAGAAGGATATTTTAAATGCCAAATTAATATACAAATGTGAAAAAAAACCCAAACCCCATGCCTTGCAACAGAAGCATAAATATGGAGAAAAAATAACAGTGCATTAATGCTAATTGAAACAGCAAGGGCCTCACTTATGCCATTTGAATATGCATCAATTGAACAAAGAATTAATGGAACTTTTTTTAACCAGCCCTCTCTTCTCTTTCACCACTAATATAGTTAAAACGTTCTACATTTCCAAAGTAATTGTCAGTTTGTGAGGGGACATTAACCCTTGAGTCATTGGATCATTTCATAGTGTTATTATAAGAGTTACTAATTTTTCCAGGACTCCAGATGGGTACTAAATGCATCACAGAAGTCAAGAGAAGGCCCCAAAAGCTTGTACTTTAAGTTCACCAGGACCCAGTGGGAGGCTCGGACACAGATCTGAATGGAGAGTCAAGAATACAGTAATAAGATTATGCTCTTGCTCAGTGGTTGGCAAATTTTACAGGCTGCGGGCCAGAATGATCCAGCTTGGGCCAGAAGCAGGGGGTAAGGCAGGTGCTAGGACTGCCGTAGCATGGAGGAACTTGGGTATTTCCTTGGTAAAGGGCAAGATGGCAAGAGAGAAATATCCCCCCACTACCACCACCTCTCCTGGCTGCCAAAATACCACCAAAGCTGTCATGTCCACAGTCCGAATGCAATTGCTCCGGGCTGTAGCTTGTTGATCCCTGATCTTACCCATTAAGGACCTGGTTCAGCTACACAGTTTTTAAATTTAACTCTCATTAAAGCCAGCAGGAGCTAGATACCTGAATTACCTGATCATCAACTCTGGGAACGAGTGTAACTTAAACCATGTAGTGCACTGAATGAGGCTTATGGCATTTGTGTATAGCAACTCCCTCTGCTCGGGTGACTAGGATTAAATTACTTTGTCTTCCTGCACTGTATTAGTTTCCTGCACTTGCACCAGGGAGAAGATGATTTCTCCCATCTTTTGTCAGGCTCCTCTACTTTGATTCAAAGTTTTCCGGAACAGTGGGTGTTCCTTGCTACGTGTATGCACAGCACCTAGCAAAGTGGGCCCAGATCAAATAGGGATTGAAACTGGAATAAAAGCCAAACAAGTACAAAAAAAGCCCAACAGGTACAAAATTCACTAAGAAAGGCTGGCCTCTGGCCAGGGCCCCTGAAAATCTTTGGGTCTCCGTAGCAGTGAAATGTGTGCGCTGCTGCAGGCTGCTGAACACACTGGCAGGTCCTAGCGGATGGAAAGTGGGCGTCTGTTGTTGGGAGGCTGTCTAGAGAGGGCTTTCCTTCCTTCCTCATGTCCTTGTGACAAGGTATTTAGCAGAATTTACAGGTTCATTTGCATCTGACGGCTACGCTGTACTGCTGTGGCCTCGACCATGTGCCTTAGTGCCCGTGCCACCCCAGCCCCTGTACAGGGCATTGTGGGCCAGATGCTCAGTTGGTATAAATCCAGACAGTTGTGTGGATGTGCCCCTGATGAGGATCCGGTCCAATAGTACCCAAGTTGCATGGTTTGGGAGTGGTTCTCCGGTGCCTTGAGTGGTCATTTCTGTTTGTACAAGGTAGTTGTAAAACTTTTGCAGGTACAAATGACTGTCCAGTGGCCTTTGATCCCTGATTGTGAAGCTCTACAGAGGATGAGGTGGCAGAGGGCTAGTACTTTTCATGTCACAAGTAGGAAAACTGAGATGAAAAAGAGGAGAGATTTCAAGTTCACACTGTGAATCAGCAACAGTGTCAATGAGCTGATTCTCTTCCTCAGCCCAGATGATGCCAGCGTGCCTCCATTGCCATAATGGAATCGCTTCTGATTTCCACGGCTGTAAGCAAGGAGGGGGCTGAGGCTGGAGCGCTCTGACACCAAGCCCTCTGCTCAGTCCACTGCACTACAGCTGTCCCATGTATACACATCACTGCTGGAAGAGCAGCTCATTCATCATGCCTAATGAGGGACTTCCTCATGCCCTATGTACTCTTCCCTGCTAATGCAATAGAAATTCTGCTGAAATCTAACTGCACCTTCTGCTGAAACCTGGTTGCTGCGCGCGTGTGTAGGCTTGTAATCATTTAAGTAGCTGAAGCCGCTCCTGGTATTGTTAAATTACCTTATGTGACCCTGAGGTCTAAGTATTCAATTAAAATCACTGTATAAATTACTGCATATGCTAATGGAAATGAAACAAGTTCAGTGTACTATTAAAGCCTCTAAAGGAATCAGTGGCAGAGTTCAAATGGTCTCCTTATAAGTAATGAAATACTATGCAGGATCTGGAGTTTAGGTGATAATTAAGATTTAAAGGGAAGAACCTTTGCAGGGGGGAAAAATAGAAGGATTTTAGAAATAATGAGTAGTGCATGAATAAACTAGGAGGGAAATGGGAAGAAAAGTTGGTTATTACTTTATAAAGAACCCTAATTTAATTAAGGTGCAGAATAGAGTTGTCTCCTGGCTGGCAGCTTTGTTCCCAAAGGATCTTTGTGGTTTCCTTTCTGACAGGTTTACAACCTGCACGTTTCCTTTTGAGTCTCAAGTTAAAATTAAGCATGAAGAAGAAGTGGCAGAGTGAAATGCCAGTGGAAACCAACACGTTGGACTTCATCTATTTCATAGACATTAGGGCTGGAAGGGACCTCGGAAGATCATCGAATCTAGAATTGACAGGATAATGTTGGATCAGATCACAGGACCATCTAGTACAACAGTGGGGCCAACCTTTTTGGCAGGTGTGCTACAAATTAGCCCCACGGCCTCCCTGAGTGCTGCTCTGATCCTGTTCCCCCGCCCAATACGCCATGCTGCTTTCTACTCCCTGCCCAGTCTGGCGGTCTCTTCCCTGATCTGCCAAAACCTGGGTGGAGAGCCACATTTTGGAGCTTATGCTCAATTTTTCCTTTTACCAGGAAATTATAGAATTGGCTACAGCTTGCTTGAATCTAGTTCTAGGTTTATTTGAAAGGCTCGAGCCAACTTTTGCAGAAATGAGTAGTGAGTTAGGATGTCTTCCCTTTGTGGGGGCACCTGGTTTTCAAGAGGCCAGGTGTTTACCATGCTCTGAAATGCAGGTGAATGAAATGTCTTAAGCCAGGCATCTTAAACTAGTCACCATTCCTGGACATCTTGGCCTCAGTTCTGCCCAGCTCCAGCAGAGAAGACTACATATTGCGTGTGAGCCCATGCAATATGTAGCTAGCAAGTAAGAACTACTTTGGGTAACTGATGCCTATGGAATAAGCAGTTGAGCACCAATCACTCCTTTTTCCTATAGCCACTGAATCTCATATAGCAGAGAACTAATTTGGTTGGAATGAGCTTATCTAAAATGACTTGCATCTCCCATACCTGTGAAATTGGACTGGTGAGGATATGATAGCAGGGCTTCCCAGGACCAATTCATGTACGTTTCTAATTATGCCAAGCCAGGCACCCTGATGGTGTTTTGGTGCTGTCATACAAGTGCTGATGGGAAGCTAGCTGGAAATGCTGAGATAGGTGCCACCTGTACAATACATCCTTCTCTGCTGTGGCTTGCATCCTAATTGGAGATGGGTATTGTAACAGGTGCTGGGCTCCAGCCACTCCTTACACCGCACCCATGCCTTGCAGATGTTACCAATCATGCTGTATGATGCTGGGCACACCTGTTAGTTTAGGAAGGGAAAAGGCTGTGGAAGGAGCTGAGTCAGCAGCCAGAGGAGCACTTGACTAGGGAGGGACAGGGTTTAACCAGGAAATAATCCCAGGGCCAGAGCTGGGCCAGGCTGTACCACCCTGGCTGCTGATGTAGAAGAAGCTTCTGAGCAAGGAGCAGACTGAGGGAGACTCTGCACTCCCAGGGGTTAAGAGAAAGCAGTTAGGGTCTGGTGGTTGAAGGATTGATAAGGGGTGGCAGTGGTCTCAACTGGTCTAGGGGCACGACTGGGTCCCAGGGGTTGGGACCAAAGGCTGAGGAGCAGGGCCAGAGAGCCCAAGGCAGGCCTGAGGCACTGAGATGCTCAGGGGAGCCGAGTATAGTTAAGAAGCAACAGACAGCTGGAGACAGATGCCTGTGGCACGATGGACGTGGCACAGAGATGCACCTGGGGAGAGATGCTTACTGCATGGGACATAGAGCATGATCAGTAACATCTGCAAGGCATGGGCTTGGTGTAAGGGGCAGTTGGAGTCCCATAATAATCCATCAGGTGCTGAGTAGTGACACTTGAACAGCAGCATAAGATCAGGCATACCTGGGGCAGCCTCCCTTTCCAAGGAACTAATAACAAGAAGGCATGGCAGGCGAGGTTAAGGAAAGCAAGTCTGAGAAATGAGCAGCCACCCCTGGGACCAGTGCCTGCACAGGTATGCAGTGGTACAAGGTGAGCTATACCTTAATCTGGGTGGAACCATCAGAAGCTTGGGGAACATTTAGATGAAGGATTTTCAGTGAAGTGTCAGTGGCTGCTCATGAAATGGGAGTCTATGTGGGAAGGGGCGCTGTGCAAGAGACTTAGTGTACCAAATAATGGTCTGCAGCGGGTAGTCCTGCACTGGTCAGAGAAAAGTGCCTGTTTGGGTACCATCCTAGATGCAGAAGTGAGGTGGCATGTAACCTGCTGACAGCAGGGGTGAGAGCCTCTCCCACTGGAAAAAAAATCACTCACCTGAAGTCAGAGTTGGCTACACCAGGTGAAGACTCACTCATGTCTTTGCCATCTCTCTATTTTAATTCTATGAGTTATTGGGGACTTTTCCTGCAGATTCAAATGAAACACTCCACCCCTTTCTGGCATCTCCCATAGCAAATGGGATTATATCTGGCATCCCAGCTGCCCTCTGCTAAGAGGATACCTGTCAAAACCCGGCTCCACTCCTTTTCTTATCTGCTCATTGTACGAGGTACTGCCTCCTACCTGTCTCATGCCTTTCAGCCAGATGGGCATTTATGGGACTGTAACTAGGTTAAAGAATAAAACAAAAGAAAGCAGCAGAGCCATGTCAGCGACAGTCGACTAATGAATCTTTAGGCTGTAATCACCTTGAGTGTGATAAATGGAAAAGAGCTGCTGAAATTGCCACTTGTCCCATATCCCCTGCAGGCTGTTTTTTTTTTCTTTTTAAACTCTTATGAAACTTGTTTTGCATCTCAAATGGGATGTAAGGAATGAAGTGTCTCAGGACAGGCATGGATGACAGTGTCAGTTTTTTGGGGAGTGAAGGGCAAGGACTATGGTTGCTATTGGCAGGCTGAGCAGCCCCTGGGATTTCAAGGTGTCAGGCACGCTAGGTGGATATGGCACTTAATTCAGTGCAGTAGACTGTGATGGGCCTCATCACGTCTTGTTAATATTTACACTTCCAGAGATGAATAAGATGATCCAGGGAGAGTCTGTGCCTCATCACTTCCTCTTCCCTCTGTCCCCAGTAGCAAGGATCCTCTCCCTGCTGCCAGTTGATTCCTTGCCAAGGCAGTCTCTGTCCCCACTGCCTCCCCGAGCTGATGGCTTGGTTGGGGAGGTGCGGGCATGGTTTCAAGGGCATCTCACCAACCTACATTTGTCTGCATCAAAAGATCCTCCAAGCAGGTGTTACAACCTGGAACATTTTTGGAAGAAGAGCGAGACGCGCTTGGAACCCGCACGCAAGGCACAGATGGTGTTTATCCGTGAGGAGCGACCGGAGCCCAATTTCTACTGCCTGAGCTCCTGAATTCTAATCGCATCCCGGAAAACCGCCCAATTTTCCAATTGGGGTCCATGCTCCATCTTGCCTGGGGGCGGGAGAGCAGCTTTGCTTGTGCGTTTTCTGTCTGTTTTCAGAGCAAAGCCCTGACCAAGACAGATTTGCTGGTTCTTGGCAGCCAGAGCCCAGCTCACACAGTCCCTTGCTTTAGGCAGCAGCGAGGTTGGGATGAGATGCTTGGTGTGCATGTGTGTCCCTGCTTTCACATGTTGCATTAGCTGGACCTGTAGGACTCAAGTGGCATGCAACACAGCAGTCCAGGCCCTGCAAGCCCTGGAACATGCAAAGCATGGCTATGCCGGCATCAGGCTCCCGACAAATGCAACCCTTTTCTGAGTGCTGCTGGGTCTTGGGCTCGGGTTCATTGCTAAGTATCAGGTCTTATTGAATTACTCAGCCTTGTTGGTTCCCTGTTGCACAGAGCCTTTACTTACCTCTTGTAAACACCTCCCCCCCCGCCCTGAACTTTGATCAAATGAGCAGGATGTATCATCTCGCAAGGCAGAATAGGAGCAAACGACAGGTTCAGGGGGCATAATTCAGGGACTTCTAATGCAGCACGACGTGAGCCTGCAGGGTTCTTCTGGTGTGTTAAAATGGGTCGCTGAGGATGGTGGATTATAACTTCAGTGTGCCAGTTGTCCTTGCCTGCTCTAAGAACAAGGTTTAGGAAAACAGCAAGAAAAGACACCTGTAAGGCTTTCAGCCAAGTGCAGCACGGCATCTCTTCATTCTTTTCCACTGAAGAGACAAGATGCCACCCTGCAGCAGTACCTGCATTGCTAGCCTTGCCCTCCCTGCTGAGTCCCAGGCCTGGTGTTGCTGGAAGAAGAAAAAGACTCAAATCCAGAGTGTATCTGGGCTACAAAAAAGCCAACCTGAGCCCTCAACAGTAGGCACCAGCAGCACGATTTCTCTCTACGCGTCCCTTTGCGGGTTGCTGTTTGAACCTCTGTCCAAACTGTTCAATCTCTCATTCGGGTGGTCTCAGCAGGAGGCAGCCTAAACCAAAAAGCCCATTTCAAGGGGCTCTCGGGAGCCTCTTGCAGAACGCAGCCCAAGCTGGCAGCAGCCGCAGCTCTATCAGACTTGTGCTGGGGGAAGAAAAATTGGATGCTCACTGCCTCAGGCATCAATTATGTGCCCTGGGAGAACACGGACGCACTTATTTCTGACATCCCTTCTGGTTGGCAGGCGCCAGCGATACGTGGGCCGGGGAGTGGCATGAGCCGAGGAGGTCGACGACAGCTCCGTGACATGGGACAAATTGCTGCAGACAGTGATGTATGGCTCATCACGGTTCATGCACTGCCTCTTCTGTTGCTCTCCCTGTTATACATGGTCTGTTGAAGTTAACTCTCTATGCATTTTGATGCAGGGTCAGCAACTTCTTCACCACAGCTGAAAACCTAATTGACTGTTCCCCCCGGGGAAGCTAGTTGCTGTCACCCTGGAAACCAAGGGCTCCATTTCCCATTAAATGATGGTCCTTTTCTACCACTGTGGTAGTTTAAGGAGTCTTAAAACTGCCTCTCTTGAAAATATTCTCTCTGCCATGGGTCTCCCATGATAGTAGAGAGCTGATGTCTGGGCTCCCCACTGGCCCTTCGCTCAGATCCCCATGTGAAGGATGTTTCTGCAGCACACGATACACCATGCGCTGTGGCCCATGGGAATCAAAGGGTAGATTAGAGCAGCCTTGAGCCCATTCTAGCTCACGCCAGGCCTGGCATACCCCCAAAATACTTGGAGCACAAGGCTTCAAGCAACCTTATACCTTCCACCAAGTGGAGGGCCACCATAGCAGAGAACCAAAACCAAGCATAGTGATGGATTGTTGCCCTGCTCCTATTTGCAGGTTCATAAGTCCTTTGAGCAGTATCAGACACCATTACAAAGCCAACGTGTCAGATCTGAGATGATTGCTGCTCCCGGCAGTCGACCTGGTATACTACACATTGCATGTGTTTTGCCAGGGTCCTTGTAAAGTCTTCTTCCAGCATAACACTTTCACCCCTCTCCCCATGGAAACTGTGGTGTCAGGCTCTGCATCACCTATTCCCTTCCCTTGTTGCAGAATGCATTGGGTTCTTGGTGTAGCTTGAAAGTGTGAGTTATGGGAGACACGTCATATGGGACAGAGGTCCTTTTCTCCTGGTTATTCCAGGGGAACGTGAACGTGGCTATGGTCCACCAGGACATAAAAGGCAGTGGGAACCGATCCAGTGCTGTGCGTGTGGCAGAAAGCCACCTTGGTTTCTCCCCAAAAATCTCTGCCCTGTGACACTGTGATTTAAATCTCTGTGCTGTGACCATTCAGTTAGGATGGGCCCAGCACACAGCGGACCACACCCTCAGCCTGTCTCTTTAGGGAACTGGAGCTGGCTGCATTCCTGAGGGAGGGGGAAACCTGCTCCCTCTGCTTACGTGACTTGCATCACTTACCTGGGTAAGGGGTTTCTACCTGGGGAGCTGGAATCTGCCCGGTAACAGGTGATGCATTTCAGATTGGTTGGCTGACAGCCAACTGGGGCTGACCTCCGCTGGCCCAGGTGAATGAGGTCACAGGGGCTATATAAGTTAGGACGGGGAAGGAGGCGGTCTCTCCTCTCCGGCCATGAGGTGACGCAGCAGCCAGGCAGGGGACACAGAGAAGCCTTAACATCTGAAACTGGCTCTCTCCCCCCAAACTCACGAGCTAGGAACCGCCTGCCTCCAAAGGGAAACTTCACCTGCCTTTGGAAGATGCTTGTGAGTAAGCTACTCAATCTGATTAGATATTTAGCTGGAGGTATCACAGATGCGTAATCAAAAGGCTACCACAGCCAGACTGTTTGCTCTTTAGGATTTCTAGATATTGCTCTATCCTGTACCCTAGTTTACCCTACCCCCTGTAATCAATAAAGTTCTCCTT
>NW_017729015.1:13515456-13532439 GCF_001723915.1 Gavialis gangeticus | reverse complement strand
GGAAACAGCGGAGGGATACGAATACCCAGCTGTGTTCCTGAGGTGGGATCTCTGCACCCGCCACAGTGCCAACCTGCACCATTTCACAACCATATCGGCCTGTGATCTGTTTTCAGTTTGTCTCTTTAAGAAACAGCTGTTGTCTTCCCTAGCACAGGACTTGGGACTAGTTTTCACCCAGCTGTTGCTTCCCTGTCCTGTCTCACTGTGTGATCTTGAGCAAGTTGCCTCACCTTCTTATCCGTGTTTGCCTCTGTAAGAAGGAGATGCGAGGAGAGAGGTCAGGAGAAATAATTAGTGCTTGCAAAGTACTTTCAGAGTCTCCGAGGTGTGGATGGTTCTTCTGTTGTTTCTGAGCGCTTTCATGGTTAGGGATGTAAGAATAGCTTGGCTGGTCTGGCTAGTTCAATATTATCCTGTCTGTCTTTTCCATGGGCCAGCACTGGCTGTTTCAGTGGAAGAAATATGGCTGTAGGTAGTTACAGGATAACCTGCCCTCAGGGGAAGTTTATTTTTAATTCCTGTTAGTTAATAGATTTGATGATGAGCGGCTCATAGCTAATGTGAATAACTACATGCTCCTGTGACCTTTACTCTTCTCTTCCCTTCCTCACTCTGCTGGTTGTTTTTACCCCTCGTGTTATATCCTGGCTTCAAACTCTTTGGAGCAAGGGCTGTTGGTGCTTGCTTAGCACCCAATACAGTGGGCTTCTCTGAGCCTGAATGAGGGGTCTGGCTGCTATTGCAATAAAGACCAGTCATCAACATTTATAAATCCTGTGGACAATCTCTTTCTGGAACAGGAACCCATAGGGAGAGCCCAGGGCTCTGCACCACTGTTACCAGGTTAGATAATAACATGCCTTTTGCAAATACTGAAATGAACTTGCACTTTCCTTCAGCTGCAAAAGTTTTGCAATTAATTCACTGATATGATTCCTCCCCCTCATGCCCTTTATACAAGAGGACCCCAGGACTTCACAGCCCATTGAAGGTGACGTCCAAAAGGCTCTACAGGCAGTTGCTGGTTGTAAATTTTTGTTAATACGTGACAGCCAGACCACTAACAGAGCAGGGGACTGAAAATCCGGACTCCTGGGTTCTGTACGTGAATATATACAAGCTTTGTGGACCTCCCTGTGATTTTAATTGCCCATCTGTATGTTAAAGTCATGAGGTTCACTTAAACCGGGTAAATTACTTTAAGATCCTTGAAGAAGTGCACCACATTATTATCATTAAGCAGGTTGCTGCCAAAGACAGCGAGAGCCACGTTCCACAGAGAGCACCTGCTCATGCAAAGGGAGAAATGCCAGATATCCTTTGCCAGCTGCATGGAGCCTCATTCCACACGCTCCCGTTTAATGAACCCTTGTGTTGCATGGTTGATGATCCCCTATGGTACCAAGAGCCCAATGACACCAACACAGCTCGGGCAAAGCCAGATCCAACATTATAAATCGATTTTAAGTAACTGGAGAGGATTGAGGAGGGAGGGAGCAACATGATTAAGGGGCTGGGAGAGACACTTTTGGGGACAGAAGGACCCGATCCTTGGCGGGCGTGAAGTGGTATAGTTCCCTTCATGGAAAGGGGACAGCTGAAGGTCTGGTGCTGAATATTGAGCCTGGTCCAACAGTTCTTGTAGAGAAGCAAGGATAAGCTTCAATATTGACCTGTTCAAGCAAGTTTTGCTCTTTTAGGGCTCCTCCTCCAGTGCTCTGCAGCCCACCCTTCTCTGCCCAGAGGACCCTTGTATTCAGGTGGGACAAGGGACTAGGTTGCTCAGAGAATCAGCACAACCCACTTATGCTCTTTCCCATCAAGGGCGGCATCTGAAAATAAGGCAAAGGTGCTCCTGGGAGATGCCTTCAGTGATAACACTGCAGAGCGGTTCCTCCAGTGTGAGAAGCATTTAAAACCAGACCGAGCCTGGAGACTATTCTGTAGGGAGCAACCCTGCACTGCCCAAGGCTTTATTAGAGGGCTGTGAATGTGTACAGGGGGTCAGCAGAAAACATAGTGTGCGGTCAGCAATGTTTTTTTCCTTCCGGGATCAACGTTTATAGCAGAATAGCAGGTGAACATAGGAGCAGAAAAAAGAACCGGAAAACGGCCTGCGTTGGGATTCAGCTGCACTCTGGGAACCTCAGGGAAGAGCTTAATTACTGCCAGAATATCTGTTGTTTGACCGCTAGATGTCTCTGTGCGCTGCACAAAGCCCAAGTCCCAAGGTTGGCAAGCCATGGTAAACTAAGAGATAAAGTTGGAACTCGAGCTCTGCAGACCTGTAGCTGATTCTTTGATACACATTGCCTCTTACAGAAGGAGCTGCAAGTTCATAAAGCATGAAACTATGCAATGTCTCCAAAGGGATTGAATATTGTCTGTCTCCCAAGCATCCCATTTGTATATAGTACTACTTGCGTTTAAACCGGGGGAGTGGGAAGTTGAGCCTTTCATCAGTGAGGACTGAGTAGGGTCATGCTGACTTCTCCATGGCTTTCTTGTGCTGGGTCCCCCACACATGTGCTGCCATCTCTGGTCACAGGCAGGACACCTGCTCGTTGCATCCTGCACAGTGCGATGCCGTGAAACTGCGATGATCAGAGTTGCTATGATGGATATTTGCATAACGCACTCAGACAGCGCAATGACACCTAAGGTTATATACATCAGCAGAGTGCTTCTTCCCCCAAATAGCCTTACAGGGAGGGGTTAATGCATTTTTAAATGAGTCCCATATGCAAAAAAAAAAAAAGTGGACAGCTGTTTCCTGTTTATAAATGAAATAATGTTGATTGGGCCTCCTAATGTCTGTTCGCTAAAGAACTAATTAGATCCCACAAGCTGCACCTCAGCAGATGCTGGGACTGGGCTCTAATCAAGGAGAGGGGGCTGCTGCAAACAGGCCTGCTGTTGATGAGAGTGGGGCAGAGGAGAAATCAGGGACACTTCAAGCAGGCCAGCGGTTTGATTACTACACAAGCCAGAGTCTAGAGGTGTTGCGCCAGCCCGAGGAGGTATTGACTCTGCTCTCATTTACACCGACTCTCCACTTTCTTTCAAGGAATTACTCTTAATTTATCCTAAGGTGAGCAAGAGCAGAATTTTGAGGTCTTTGGGTTTCTTAACGGCTGGACTTTGCAATCATTTCCAGTCAAGCACAGTCTGGCACGGTCCGGGGTCAGGACAGAGTGCCACGGTTCTCTTCCTGAGGTTGTCTCTGACTTGGGATGCACACAAGTCAACTTGGCAACTTTGACCCTCAGCTTCATGTTCTGTAGAATGGGTGCAAAAATTCAGCTCTTTTTCACAGAGGCCAAGTAGCTGCTAAAAGGCTTTTGAGAACTCTCCGTTGACAGGTGTGAGTATTCAAACATCAAGCATTTGGATTTAAAATAATGCGTTTCTTTGAAAAGCCAATGGTTGGGCCTTTGGCTTCTAGTTGAGGACTTAGGGTGCCCTCAGTCAGGCTGCACTGCACACTCATCAGGGCTAAACACTTGTTATTTCAAAAATGAATGCTGAGAGTCTCTCAGCTGGGGGTCTCGCCATGTCAACTATGGTGTGATTTGCGATAAAGTCATGAGACCTGGGGAGATGGTGTAACAGTTCACCTCCACTCCTGTGGATGAAGGATGATGTGAGTGTTAACCTTATTCATCTATAATGTGTTGTGATTTGTACTTTCATTCCTACATGCCTTTATACTAGTGCTGACGAATATTGCTGCCTTTTCACAGGGTGCTACTGCATTTTGGTGTGTCATTTTTGGGGGGGGATGGGGAGAGGAGTGTCCAACTTGATGTACCTTAAAGGCCGAAGACCCAAAGCCTGACAATCAGCTCCCTTTAAACTGTGGTGTCCCAAAACTGAGGTTACCAAATTGCTGGTTATGTGTACTAAATTTAGGGCTAGGCACCTTCAGTAATAACATATGCAAGGTCCATAAACACACTGAGAACAGCTTGAAAAGTGCATGGTTTTATGTCATGTTATGACTCGCATAATGCATTATAGCATGGATACTTGCAATTGCAATTGATATCTTAATATGCAGCTCTTCATCTGATTCTTTGCAAGGCCCTCAGCTACTAATCTCTTCTTGCTGTCCCCCATTTTGCTTAACCAATAATTGCAGATTTGCTGGTGGCTTCCAGCAGAGGGAGCAGGAATATTGGCAAGTCATCCAAGCTTCTCTTGCGCAGAAAATATAATGCAATGGAACAGGAAACAGGTTTAAATGAATGTATGCCTGATGCCATTTCAGCAGCTTCTGTCAATGTGGCATTTCTGTGGGGTTTTTGGGTGTGAGCGGGTCTAACCAGATAGTCCCCCGATGCCCAGGCTAGTAGAAATTGAGTGCCTCGCAAAAAATGCTGCATTTGTCTCCATGGTTCTCTCTGAGCCTATTTTACAAGTGGGGAAACCGAGGCGCATGCAAGGTAGATGCACCCTACAGCTGGAGGTGTGCTTTCAGTGCGCACCCAAGCTCACTTTAGTTTAGCAAGCTCAGGGGGCAGTGCAAGTGTGAAGGCACAGGCTTCAGCTGCCATGCCATGGAGCCCATGCTAGCACAGCTTTGCTGCCCTCTGTATCTAAGTTGCCTTGGGTGTGCCTGGATGCGTGGAAATTGCACATTTTAGTTGCAATGCAGATATAACCCTGGCGATTGTATGCAAAGTCTCTATGTTCCCCTCTCTGTCTGTATCCATTTTTCATTTCTTGGCTTATATTTGGATTATATACTCCACAGGGCAGGGATTGTCTCCTTGTTCTTCATCTGTACAGCGTCAGCATAGTGCAGTCCTGGCCTGTGCCTGGGACTCTTGACATGCTAGTAGAAGATCGATAATAACCAAAGGCACATCCATTCCAGTTGTGTTAGAGACGGACTCTCTTGTCATGCCGCTTTGACACAGTTGTAAGTGCTACTTGCTGCTTTACAGCAGTGTAGACGAGAACAGCCACAGCCCTTTGGATTTTGAATGCACCCATGCAAGATAAAGGGTGTTTCCTTCCAAATTAACCCAGGGCAAGCACCTGCGTATCCTTCAAAAAGTGCTGTTAGTGTAGCATCTGAGCATGCCTATTGTGTTTCCTACATCAGGAGTGTGTCTCCATTTTCAATTTTATAGATTTCATAGATTTTTAGGGTCGGAAGGGACCTCAGTAGATCATCGAATCTGACTCCCAAGCCTTTGTCAAATTTGCCGGTGCACAGTAAGATTACATTGATTTCTGCTGCTTGGGTGTCCCTCCTTCAGCAATCTGGGCTGCAGTGACTGCGAATCGCAACTGAAATGCTTTCCAGGCAGCAGGTGAGGGGTTGATGTTACGCAAGATCAATAGGGGCAGTCCTACGGACTTGATTTTGCCATTGCATCTTGCTTTGTGCAACCAGAGCTTTCCTTCATTGGAAATTTGGTTCCACCAGCCAAAGGTTCTTGGTTGGCCAGAGCTTTATTTGATTTGATGCTTGTTTTTGGGGTTTTTTTTTTAATTGTATCTGGCTGTAAAAGGAAAGGAAAAATTAAGGGAGAAATCTTCTGTCCTGGGCTTCCAAGAAATGGTGTTTGAAACTCTTATGATAGTCAGGCTGACTTGATGGGGCTTGCTGCTATTTGCCGATGCATCATTTTAGGATGGGCTTATAGTTGGCAGGAAGTGGAGGGAGCAGTGATAGCACATCTAGCGGAGTGGGGGTCGGGTCCAGGAGTTGGACTCCCAGGTCTTTTCCCTGGGCAGGTCGCATCTCTGTGCTTCTTCCCACTCTTTGTCCTGGCTGAATTTTGTGGGGAAGGGGATGTCCCTTACTGTGTGAATAAGCAGGACAGGGCACAAGGGGCTTCCATGCTCAGCAAATGCCTCTAGAAGGAAGCATAATGCAAATGTTATCAAGGCAACGATAATGATGGACCAGGTAAGAGAGGGAGGAACCCTGAGCTTGTGCATGTGGCTCTGATGTGGGGCAGAGGCCCTGTTGACTGGGTTGGTGATGCAGTAGGAAAACCCATAGGTCTCTGGAGGATCTGGACTCTTTTTGCTCTTAGCAATTGCGACTCCTTAGGGTCTGGGCTAGAGAGAGTTATTTGCTTGCAGGTCAGCTTAGGGCTGCTCAATCATTTCTAGCCTGCAGTGCACAGACACAGAGCCGGAGAAGCAGTCCCAGCTTCTCCGAGCAGGATCATCAATAATGCACTAGTAATATAACCTTCAACTTTCTCAGAGGCTCTAGTCATTCACCTGTCATCTCAACCCATTTATCCAGAGGAGCGACTGCTCTGTCGGGGACTCTGGGCTTTGCTATTTGTTACAGGCTTCAAGCAAACTTTCAGGGTACTTTCAGCAAGTGTCTCTTCGTCACTGGTTGGCACTCTCCCTCTTCCTGCCTCCCTCGGCCTTCTTTCCTCTCTCGACTGCATTTGGGCACTCGTGTCACCAGGACCCCCATCTTAGACTGAGTGCCCACTGACAAGCTAATTTGTGCATAAAGGGTGAACCCAGAAGTCATCCATGTTCAGAACAGCGCATCAGTCTGGGCGGGTCCTGCCTACATCTGAGCTGAGCCAGGAAGGCTGGATCCTATCGCATTGATGGCTCTCTGTGACAGCCATTTGCCTATTAAGCCCCTCTGACCTCCCATTCCTGTTCCCCCTTGCAGTTACAGCATCAGGTTTAGCAGCCTGAACAATCAGCTCTGCTGCAAATCCAGCTGCACTGAGCAAAATGAATTACGTGCTTCTGGATGCTGCCCGGAGGGGATTGTTGACTTGTCCCCAACTCCAGGCCTATTCGTAGAATCACAGAATCATAGAAAATGGGGGTTGGGAGGGACCTCAGGAGGTCACATCTAGTCCAACCCCCTGCTCAAAGCAGGACCAGCCCCAACTACATCCCTCCAGCTGGGGTTTGTCATTCAAGGAACACGCTCTTGTTTTGGAGAAATGATAGAAGCAGCTGAGATAACACCTTTGCACTGCCAGGTTTTAAGGCTTCCAGGTTTGTACATCTTAAAGGGTCCTCGTAAGGATGGGGCAGTATCAATTCGTTATCCCCACTTTCCAAAGAGAGACACGGAGGCACAAAACGGGGCCGTGACTTGTAACAGTGTTCACCAGGAGTCCTAGATCCCGGTACTTTGGCTTAGTCCACACTCCTTCCTCTCATTTGAGAGAGGAGATGTGCTTGAGAGACAGGCGGCTGTTTCGGGAGAGAATGCCATTTTCCTAAATCTGCAGTTGAGTCCACTAGTGCAGGTGGCTGCTTATATCCAGCGGACAGCAGGGAGTGTTCGCTCCAGGAATTGCAAGGTCAGCACTCGGGTTCAGGGTAGGCAAGGGAATTAGACTCTCTTTCTGGCTCTTGGTTAAACTCTGCACCTCCCCTTACTCTGGAAATCTTCCCTTTCCACAGGTGTCCTGTTGAGCCCAGCATGCTGTTCCTGCTGCTTGCCTCAGCTGTGCGGGGAGTGGATTGCATCGAAGCCCCTTCTGCATCTTGCCCCATCTGTCCCCAGCACGCTGCTGAACAGCTTCCTGCTTGTTTCTCTCCTGCAGCTAGATAATCTTGGTGAGTGACCTGGGAAGCCCGGCTCACGTTTCCGACCGAAACCTTGACTAGACTAGCCAAGGAGGCATCCTGGGGACAGATTTATTTAAAGCCACTCAGTGCCATCACACACTCACAGCAGTGGGTAGAAAGAATTGGTACAAGGAAGCAGAGGACAGAGATACAGGTCATACATGTGGTTCTGCACCACTGCTATATGCAATATATGCTATATGCACGTTGCTACATGCAGCCCTATAAAAATAGGGTGGTCTTCATTCCCCCTCTGTCTTCTAGCAAAAGACCAGTAAGTTCCTCCTAGCAAATGGAACAATTATGGTTCCACGCAATTCTCAGCCTTAATGCTGTCCCGATGCAGTTTATCATAAAGTAGCAATTAGCTTTTCCAAGGGGATGGATAAGTTTAAGCAAGCGAGGATGAGCATCTGCAGCATGTAGCAGTAGCTAAATAGACGAGAGTAGGTTACAAATACCGGTCTTCCTTTGATGCATCAGGTTTTTGCAACTCCTGAGCAAATGGAGTGCCAGTTTTGATGCACTAATGCTTTGCTACATCATGACAGATTTTCCTAGGTTTGTGAGAAGTTATCAAATCCCCACAGGAGGGGCATGAGACTGCTGTGACCTTCAAGCTAACAAGCACATCATTCTCCTGCATCTGGGCTCCATCCACCAGCCTAAACCTCTTGCCTTTCTAAAGCTGCTGTTTACCAAAGTGGCCCCATGCAGGTCTTCCAGAAATGCGCTAAATGGGTGGGCATGACTTGAAATGTGGGAGGGGTCCAGGCAGAGCTAAAATGCTAACTTCGGGGAAAATTGTCTTGAAAGGATTTCTGCATCAGTGCCCCATGTTATACCACTTACAGTCCAGTTATTACTCTGCCATGGAGAGAGCAGATTGAATTGTCAGCCCTGTTAGAATTGAGCAGGTAGTTGGAAACGTGGGGCATTGCAGGCTGTTTTAAGTAAGGAGGAGGTTGATGAGAGCTTCAGGTATCTTTTGATGATATCCTGGTGCACAAAGCCTTGTGTCCTTGAATGCAGGAGAAAGCATACAACGGGAGTTTCTCCACTTTCACCTCGTCAGGTGAACTGGTTGAGATGGGGCCCACCATTTTTTTAGCCTTTTTTAATGTTCCGGGCACAGACTGACTTGGTTACATCAATCTAGGTGTAACATCTGCAGGTACTCTCTGTGCCTGTCTGTGCTGCTTCTCCCTCCCACACAACACTGTCCAGAAGGGCAATAGCGGCCTTAGGGGAGGGCAAACTGGGCAGCTGCCCAGGGCCCCACTCTTTAGGGAGCCCCAAAATTTTGCAACAATTTTTCTTTTTGGGGGGGTGAAGTTTTTGCAAGCAAGTGGCTCTATTTGCATTTGAATACTTGACTATTTATCTAATTCCCCCCAAACCATATAAAAAAGATCCATGATACAACTGTGGTGGGTTATAGGTCATCAATATTAAGCCTCAAAGGGACCCCAAATGACTCTCTTGTCCAGGGTCTCAACAACCGTAAGGCCATCAGTGAGAGCAGTATGCAGGGGAGCTTTTTGTCTGCATGGATTTAATATCTGAGCTGACCTGCACGTGCCTCCTTTTCCTGTGGTTTGGTCTAGGGCACCCCTATTGTTTCTTGCAATTAGCTTGAATGAAGGATGGCTGCTACACAGAAGTTTTTATCATGGCAGATTATTCAATAATTGCCTATTTTGGGGTTTCTGGTACCTCACTGTGAAGGTGCAAATTGGTCCTGGGAATGAGTTTGCTGGTCTTGATGGACTAGACCGAGCATGGCCAGCTCTGCGTTCATTGTTTGATATGTAGCAACACTGGCCCAAAGGACACTGGAAAGCAAAGCTTTGGCTTGTCATTGTGCCATGACACACATTGCTGACTTCATTTGAGAGCTTGCACAGAGCTATTTACAATGACAAAGTGCAGTGCAGTAATAACAGCCAAGGGCCTCATCAGGGGTTGCGGTTCATGTGCACGCTGCTTCTCTCTGCTTGGTGACACTAGATCTATTTATCCGTTCAGTGAGGGAGCTGACCTGGAGCAGGCTTTGTCTAATTTAATCCTGTCCACTCAACGCTCCCTGTGCATTTCAGCCTGCTCGATAGCGATGCAAGTGGTGGATGGCACAGATTAGATAGAACAACTACCGCTCACAAGACATGTCAGACTGTGAAGACATTTGCATCGTGCATAATAAGTCCCCTGGCCTTTCTGAGCACTTGGAACAAACTCCTGACCCTACTCAAATCCATGATGGCTTTGCTGGAGCTATGAGCATGGCTAAGATTTTAACCTATAGTTGTTTTTTTTTTTTAGATGCTTGAGCTATAAGGACAGCTGGGTACTGGACCAGCCAGTCTCAGCCAAAGTAGCTCCATTGCACTCTGCTCTTGTCCTGCTTCCAGGACTACAAGGTGGGGAGGGGAGAAGGGATGGCACCAGTTAAAATGATATCCGTTGTGCAGAACCTGGATGCTCTGTTTTAATAGAATTACTGTGACTTCAAACCAAAAGGAGGCATCAGGTTCTCCCTTTGAGATGGGACAAAATGTGAACGTGAGCCCTGAGTCCCCTGAACTTTAGGGGTAGGGGATTGCTGGAAACTGTGCCCTGGGCTTGTTTTTAAAAAAAGGTTGCAATTCGGATGGACTGAACTGCGCACTCAGGGCTGCCCCAGACTTCAACATTTGGATCCGAATGTCCGAACTTCCCTAAGTATAAATGCCCTGCTTGTTGAGAGGAATTGAGATGTAGCCAAGCAGCTTCTCTCACTCCTGATTGCGTTTCCACCAGCAAGAAATCAGCTTTGGTGAAGCCACTTCATTAAAGGTTCAGATGGTCACCGATGGATGTGTTTCAGGCAGGGCATCCCCTGAGACGAGGGTCTAATGCTGTGGTTGCTGCATCCAACCAGAGGCATTTAGTGCTCAACACTTTAACATATGCTAGATGTTGACTGGAGGTCCAGGCTGAGTGTTTGAGTCATGACCCAAACCCCATCAATATGCCGAATTGAAACCTTCCCTATGTCTATGACCGGGGTGGGCAAAATGCGGCCCGCGGGCCGGATGCGGCCCATCAGGCCATTCTACCCGGCCCAAAATTTAGAAAATTAATATTTATCTGCCCCCGGGCTGCCTGTCATGCAGCCCTTGATGGCTTGCCAAAACTCAGTAAACAGCCCTCTGCCCAAAATAATTGCCCACCCCTGCCTAAGACCTATTGGGAAGGGGAAAATCTACTCTAAAGGGCAGCAGAGGCCTCTTGAATGGGCAAGGTCAGCGTTCTTCCTAGTGATTCAAGTAGGTATCTGAGAGCACACTTCCTGAGCTGTAGTCTGATGCTGCTACTGACTCTTTCATGCGACCTCCAGCTAATCTTTTCACTTCCCTGAGTAGAGATGGTTAATACTCTTTTCTCATTTTGTAAAGCTTAATTAAATAATGCTGGGGATGTGTACTGAGAACCTTTAATGGGAGGTGCAATGGAAGTGCAAGGAATTATTAGAAGCCGGAGCCGTATTTTAGATAACAAGCTGAAATGACTGTTTTATAAGGGCAAATGGCTGAGATGGAGCGATGCATCTGAGAAAGCAATACTCAGACCTACGGCTCCCATTCTCCCCCGCTCCATCTTCTCAGTCTTTATGCTGATAAACTAAGGTACAGTTAAGTTTAATTTATCAAGAAACCAGGAGGAAATAATTTCTGGGGCAAGCATGATTTCAGTCCTTTGCTTTCTTGCACGTATACTACCAGGCATGGTGTTATTACTCTGCTAGATTTCTGCTGCTTGCTTTTATGGCAGCTTGTATTCTTTTAGGGTGGCAGACGGCTGCTTTCTTGATGGTTTTAGCTTTTGGGGGTTTTGTAACATGAGGATTCAATAAAATTCTAATTTAACAAAAAAAATCATGACTTTTTTGAAACAAACCATCTTGATCATTGGCAGCAGGGAGTCAATCATGCAGTGGCCACTACCGGAGATGAGATGTGTCTTAACAGAGCCTTTTCCTAATGTGAGAGGCATGCAGACTTTCTCTGCTCTTTGCTGTCCCCCTTTTATATGTGGCAACTAGTAAACTCCACTTTCTAAGAGAAGGTCGGAGTCTGGAGCAGCTGATCCAATAGAGAAATAGGGAATTTGGACCCATGATATTTCCTCCGTCCTATTGAGGGGACTGAAATACCAGCTGTCTTTTATAAACTGATGTGGATTGGTTGGGAGAGGGGAAAACCAGGGTCCCCATCCTTAACCAAGGAGGTCCTTTACAACCGAGGCGTATTGGGACTTCTTGTAATAGCGCTGAGTCTTGCATTTCTTGTAGCTCCTGGGTCTTTGAGCCCTGGCTGTTCCCTCCTGCGGAGCTACCTTAAGCTGTGCTAGAGACTGAAGTGGTCCCTGCTAGCTCCTGCACCCCAGAGATGCAAACCATCTATCCTTTGGCTCTTTGCTGGGGCAGGTATAAAGTCAGTACTTGAGGCCCAAGCATTATCTTCACTGTCCACATGGGGCTGATCTGCCATGGGATGATTTTCACCCCCAAAGTACTAGATGACATCAATGGGTATTTTAGTAAAGTCAACTCATGTCATAGGTTTCATAGAGCTTCTTCCCCGCAGAGTGGCACAAAGGCTTGCTATGCAAACGATGAGCGAACTTGAGGGTGGGTGGTGGCGGGATGCAGTTTGATAGGGGGGAATAACAACCGGCGCCAATGGCATTTGAACGGCGTTCCAGGCAGACATGGGAGTCGATACGTCTGTCACAGGGACCGTGCTGTAATCCGACAGGCTCAGATAAAAGGAGAGAGGGGAGCAGGTGGCAAAATCCTCCACGTGGATTTCTGCAGTGATTGATAACTTGTTTTGGAAAGAGGAAGGTGAGGATACTATAGGAGCAAAAGAGAAGAGAAGGGATCTGGTAAAAAAAAAAAAAGCGTCCGTTAAAAAAGACGTGCCTTGGTTTAAAATACATATTTTTTCCATCCCCCCCGAATAGGCTCTCGGGTCCTACTAACCTCAGGCTCTTACGGTTTTAGGCTGAACTGCTGGAGAGATGCCTGTGAAGTACAAGCGTGATTTGTGGCCTGGGTATTCTCGGGCACCTGTTACTCATTTTAGGGGCATCCTCTTGCACAGTCTGCTAGGTGCCTTCCTGGGAAATGGTTTAGGGCAGGACTGTCAAATGGGTGGCCTGTGAGCTGCATCCAGCCCATGAGTGGTTAACTTGTGGCCTGCAAGCTGCTGACATCTTTACCTCCGTGGCTTTCCATGCTTGTCCCCCATGGGTCTGGCTGCTGCCTTCCTTCCAGCCACCGCCATCTCCTTCCGTCCCCTGGTCCTGCTGCCGCTGCCATTGCCACCTCCTCCCTAGATCTCTTGGGTCTCTAGGCTCCCCCTCTCTCCTCCAGTTTCTGCCATCCACTGCCACCCCTTGGGGTGGCACAGCCTGCAGCCTGGGGCCTCTGTGGCCCATAGTCCATGGCTGCTCAGAAGTTGGACAGTCCTTGCTTTAGGGCATGAGTGCATAAAACAAGTTACTGCAGGATGGTCTTGAGGGTACAGGGCATCAGCTACTCTGCTGCAGGTATTCCCATGCACGCTCTTACCTCAATGCAGAGTACTTTCTACCTCAGCACAGGACCTTGTATGATACCGCAAGGTCCTGGGACCAAGGGGAGTAACTGGATGAAGCTCTCTAGTCTGTGCAACATAAAGGTGATAGATAAGCTAAGGTCCCTCCTGGACACAGGGCAACCTCTGGCATGACCCTCCATCATCGGCATGGCTCCTGTCTTAGACCTGGCACATTCACTATGTGCACCAGAGGTTCTCACCCTTTTTAGTTTCAAGGGACATGAATTGAACAGCACCCTCTTTCAAACACTGATTTACTTATTATACATAGTGCTTGCCTCCTTGAAGAGGGGCTAGGCAGGGAGAGCCTGAGCCCGCTCTCCGTTTTCATCTCCTCTCACTACCTGTGCAACCCTTCAAAGGATCTTATGGCACCCCAGGGTGCCCTTGCACCCTGGTTGGAGGATCACCGTCCTATACAATGTTATTACTTTGCTAGGTGCACATGGTTTGCTTTAATGCCACCTTGTAATATTTTAAGGTGGATGCATCAACAGTTTCTGCACCCGAGCCATAACTACACTAGATGGTGCTGCCACCACAAACACCTTTGCTGACTTGTGGCTGCCGATGCTGTATGCTTGAGTTGTTCACGCTGGACCGCTTTTGCTGGTGCCCTGCACCCCCACTGTGTGTGGTTGTGTTGTCCCTTTAAGAGCTGGAGCCCAGGGTTGCCAGCATTGATGTTTCACTAGAGTTCATTCACTCTAGAGTTTGGCCAGTGGTGTGTCCATTGGGGTTACGGCGTTTAATATATTTGGGCTCCAGAAAGGCTAGATTTTGCTGGCTTTAAATCAAATGCACACAAACGCAGTGGCAACAAAGGGCAGCATCTGTCAACAGAACAGTCTAGACTGGTCCCCAGTGAGGGCCCTCACCTATCGGGCTGGGTATGCAGAGGCGTGGAGGTAGCTACATGATTTCACTATTTATAGGGCTGATCCAAAAATTGGAAGAGCCTTCCCTGGGTTTTAAGACAATCTAGGAGAATTGCAGTATAAAAAACAGGAGTTTGGGAGTGCTTCTGGCTGTGCCACTCGCCCATCTGCGGTGCTACCAGGCGCAAGTCACCTCCTCTAAGGGTCTGAACCTATTTGCACAGGAGTCGCTTCACGGTGGGGAGAATGCTTTGCTGTGATCCCTCCACGAGAGGATTGCCCTTTCAAAGTTTCGACTCAAAACTGAAACCTGTTAAAGCTTTGCAAACCTGTGACCGGGCGCTCTTTATAAGAGCAGCTCGTTTCCAGTTTAGTTTAAGTATATTGGAAACAAGCTGAAGTTGAACAAGAGTGCCCACACAGGGCTTTGCACCAGTGTAAGTGTGCCGATCTAAAAGGGATTGAGGTTAAACCAAGAACTTCCCCATGTAGACGGGGCCTGGTGGACGTACAGTGCCGAGCACAACGGGGCTGCAATCTCAGCCGGGGTGGCTGTAGCGCTATCAAGCACCGGTTTTCAACCTGTAGTCCATGGACCCCGGGGTGTCTGCAGGCTGCGTCTGTGAAAGCTGAGTATGATCAGTCAAAAGCATGCGAATATCCACACTTGCCATTCAAAGGGGTCCGCACCTCCATTTGAAATGTTTCAGGGGTCCGCAAATGAAGGTGGAAACCCACTGCTGTAGAGTATAGAAGCAAAGAGCATGCATTGAGCGGCCAGACTGCTCCTGTTTCTCCCTTCCCTTTTTGTCAGCCCTGTCCTGGGAGCAGCTGATGGCGAGTCTCTTGAAAACAAGTGGGAAGGCCATGTCCTGAACTCGGCCAGCTCTGCTGTCACCTTCGGGTCTTCTCCCTGTCCAGCTTATCTTAATCGGATGCCAGTGAGGCTTGATCTCACAGGCGCCGCGCATTTCTCCCCGTCCCCCTTACCCGTCACTTGAGGTCACTAACTGAGGCAAAGCAGACGGGGAGAACAGGGGACGCTGGACTGTGTCAACTATTATCTTAAGAAGTCAGGCGAGAGTCACGGCTGCTTGGCATATGCATTTTAAATTGGCCTAAAAATTACTTGGCTACAGATTTAATGAAGTGTTAATGTATGAAAAGCTCTCATTAAAAAGCAAAACTGTGGAGGCTTTTGATGGCTGGATGGCTGGACTCTGAACTGAGACCAATTAGATATGCAAAGTTTTCCAGAGACCTTTGCTTCTCTGTCTGTCATACAGCTTTGTTTCAAAGCTACCTTGCTTTCCCCTCTTGTTGCTTCTTTTTTTTTTTTTTTTTTTTTTTTTTTTCTTCTTCTGTTTTGTTTTCCAAGTGGGAGGGAGATTGCTCCCTGGATCATTCGGGCCTTTTGCCTTGGCACCGGGTGTTGTCAGCCCTGGGTTTTGGATTTGAGGTGGTGAAACATTAGCCTTTAGGCATGAGGCAGTAGTAACCAAGAGTAGCTTTAATTTTCAGTGTGACCTGCAAAGGGGAAAAAAATAAGTAAGTGGTTTGGGTCCTTTTTATTTGGTCCTTTACAAGGGATAAAAAGCTAGTTTGGGGTTTTCTTAATTTCTTTGTTGGTCTTTTTTTTTTATATTACACTGTTTAACAGCTTGACTCCAGGCAGTCGGGCTGGATCCAAGGTCAGCGAAGAAGTATCACGGGGTGCATACAGACATTTGCTGTACCCCATCTGCAATCACGTGGCTCACTTTAAGCCAGGGGTGGGCAAAATGCGGCCCAGGGGCCGGATGCAACCTGCCAGGCCATTCTGTCTGGCCCATGGGGCCCCTAAAAGATTTAGAAAATTAATATTAATCTGCCCTGAGCTGCCTGTCATTCGGCCCTCGATGGTTTGCCAAAACTCAGTAAGCGGCCCTCCGCCTGAAATAATTGCCTGCCCCTGCTGTGCAATCATAGACCAGGTGCTGTACGTGCAGCTGTTTGCTGATGCCAGGAACCTGGGTTAAGTCACTTTGGGTGGGGAGGGGGAGCAGGAGAGATGGGTGGGGGGCATTAGTGGGTCCACTGGAGTTTGGCAGGACTGGTGGGTCTGCAGGGTAGGGGTTGTCCACCCAAGGGTGGGGGAGACAGGGCTCAAAATAAGCCTGGCCAGGGTGGGGAGGTAGGAAGAGCACCGCCCTGGGCCTGGGGGAAGCAGCTGGGCTTTCTCAGCCCTGAGGCTGTGCTCCGAACATGTGCAGACATTGGCTGGATCAGGTTAACCTGTTCCTTTTTAGGTGAACTAACTTAGATTGGGCCTGCCATTTTTAGCCCAATTTAACCCCCTGTCACAGAGCGGGACCTAGGGGAGGCCGTGATCCCTCTAGCGCCCCCTGCTGTGCCAACTAGGCGTTCCAACACCCTATCTCGCCCGCCATGTCTTGGTTTTATGAAGTTCAGTAATGGAGGCTGCCTTCTGTCCTCTTGGACACGGTGCTATGACTATTTGGGCTCCTACTCTGGACAGGGTGACCTGGTACACCCCCAGCCTTATTGGCTGGGCATGCCTCCTACCTCCCCTTTAGCACGCCCCAACCCTCGCAGCTGTCCTGGACGATGTCGGGTCACTCTCTTTCTGCACCTTGCCTGGCACCCCGGGCTTGTCACGCAACTGGCGCCCCTCTATTTTATAGCCCTCTTGGGCTTACTAAATGGTGTTCTTCCCCACCAGGCTCGGCGGCCTAAGCCTCGCCTGGCCCCTCTGGGTTCTTGTCAATAATAAATGTCCAACCAGGCTCAGGTGGCCTAAGCCTTACCTGGCCCCTTTGGCCCCTCAGAGTTCCCCCTACAGTGGAGCCCCTCTGGGACTCTTTCCCATCCGC
>NW_017729015.1:13506383-13510456 GCF_001723915.1 Gavialis gangeticus | reverse complement strand
TGTGAGGCCTCCTCACACCCCTACAGCCTCACCCGATCCTCCAGTCTACTTACACAGCTAACATAACAGAACCATAAGCCAAACGGCTGTAACAGAACAATACGCCTACCGGCTATAACGCACCCTCCGGTCCCACAGGCTTCTCCTGCCCAGCCTCCCGGTCACGGTTCTCTCTACCCTGTAACATGATGCAGCTGCTGGGTCTATCAGGCTGCTCAACCCAGCTCAACTCCACTGCAGAGCTCTTACTCCTCCAGCAGCCAGAAAGTAACTACTAGCTAGGCTCCGGCCTGGGCTGTTTATAAAGGCCAGGCCCTGCCCCTTTCTGGCCATGTGACCTGCTCCGGTTGCCCCGGCAACCAGCACCTGAGCTGCCCTGGCAAGTAGCAGATGCCCTAATTCCTACTTAGGAACGGGGCACCCGAGTGCCCCCGTGACACCCCCCCACCCCGAAGCTTCTGCACAGATCAGTATTCAGATCGACCTAACCCTAGTGAGGCTGATCTAAATGTAACATCCACACATGCCCTAATTATTTCCAGGAGCAAAGGACACAAAAGATACCCTGACTTGGGTTCAATGCCTTGCTGTGCCACAGACTTCCTGTGTGACCTTGGGTGAGCCATTTAGCCTCTCAGTTCCCTCTCTGTGATGTAGGGATAGCATGCTCATCTGGCCTGGCAGGAATGCGGGAAGGCTGAATATGATTAGCCAGCGCCCTGGTAAGCCGTTAATGGAAGCTACGCATATATTTTAGATAGGCGCTGAGTGGCAGACAGACGCATGCCCAGGCTGTCTCTTAGGCTCACCGAGAACTTGAGTCTCCTCTTGACCCATCCGCAGAATACAAAGCATCACGAGGACAAATGATTGGCATGCATTTCCACCAATGAGCCAAAAAACGGGATTTTTTGCTGTCCGAGCGGACAAAGGGTTTAAAAACAGGACGATCCAGTATAAAACAGCACCATTGGCCACCCTTACTTGGTCCCTTTGCTGTCGCCCAGGTGGGAGCTGTCGGGATCAAAGACTGTGAAGCTGGTGCTTTGTCCGTGCCCACCCTGACACGAAGCGCCAGGTCCCCCTTGTTCTTGCAGAGTGGTTAGGGTCCAATTCGCACTGAGGCCCCACTTCTCCGCTTTGCTCTCAAAGGTCCTGGATGCGCCGGCCTCATTGCGTGTTTATGTGGCTGCAAGACTTTTTCTCTGCCTCACCTCCTCCCTCCCCGCTCTGCATACCTTTTGAATAATTTATTCCTACTGTCCCTAATAGAAAATGAAATGGAAAGTGCTATTATTCAGCTTGTTTTTATGTTCTGTTTCCCAGAGAGGGAAATGGCACATTTACTTTTAGTAGCCATAATAAAACACTCTCTGAAATCCTCCCTCATAAATATTCAAGCCTCTTAGCCCACTGGTGTTAGCTGCACAGGTGCAGGTAATTGAGGGGCAAAGCTACCACCCTCCGCAAGGGATGCCAGTTACTCCTGCTTATGGGCTGAGAGGACCTCCCTGGATGTTTTCTCCACTGCTGTATCTTCATCCTGCTCCCCACCCTGGGTTAACTGGGAAGAGCAAATTGCAGACAGAGGCATGCATTGCACAGCAAATGTGTTCAGGGAACAATAAATGCAGTAGGTGATTGTAACTAAAACAGTCAGAGAGCTTCCCCAGCACACCTCATCAGCGAGGCACGTTGCAAGCATCGTTAGACCAGTTGTTGTTTGCATTGCTGAGAGCAGGGCCCTGATCTTCTTGGTGCTAAAGGGGCAGAGCATAAAAGAAAGATCCTGCCCTGAAGAGCATGTTTGCTAAATAGGAGCAGGATCAAGTAGGTGAGTTCACACTCCATTTGCAGCTGGGGAAATAGGCTCCATGTGCTTTGAAGACCAAGGTTTTCAAAAGCAGCCAGCGATTTTGGGCACTCCACTTGAGACTCTCGGCTTTTGGAGAGGAGGATCAGGTACACAATCCAAACGACTAGCCACTTTGGGAAATTGTGGCTTAAGTGACCAATGCAAGGTCACAGGGGAGGTCAGTGGCAGAGACCAGATGTCCTGAATCCCAGCACTGGCACCACATGGTCATGACCTTCAAATCCACTCTCTCTTCTCCATATTGGATAGGTCGGTCCTCTTTGGGCAACTTGGGAAGATGAGGTGAGTCAGCGTCCCTGGCCAAACAAGCCCACTGCAGGTTTGGGAATAGCTGGAACCCAGAAATCCTCGGGTGAAAGCCCGGTGCCATCTCAACGGGTGGCAGACCTCCTACTGATTCCAATGAAGTGAAGATTTCACCCACCAGTTCACAGTGCTCTGAGCTGAAAAGCCCAGGTCGGGACTGGGATGCATTGGCAGAGCTGAGCATGTATCCAGTTTTGCCCACTGGCAGCCTTTCTGAAGCATCCCTCATTGCATTGATCTGGTGATGCCTGTGGTGACAACCGAATGGAGTGACACGGCATTGGGCAAGGGACTTGGCACGGCATCTACCCCCAGCCTTCCCCTTGCCATGTGACTGTGTTTGTCCTTTCATTTCCGAGCTCGGCCTTCACTTTGGGTTGAGGGGTGAGGGTTAAAAGACAGGCAGTGTGTCTGCGCACACCTTTGAATTTAGCTTCTAAACCAGCCTGGGGGAATGGGGCTGTCTCACAACATCAAGCAGGGGAGCAAAAGCATCAGGAGCGTCGGCATGAAGTCAGCTCAGGTCCAACCCCAGAATGATTGGGACAGGTGGGTCTCTAGCCAGCATGTCAGCTGCTGTAATGCACCCCTATTGCAGCAAAGCTTTTGCATCAGAGGAAGGGAGAGCCATCAGTGCAGATTTTAAACTACCTCCTGAGAGAACAAGGTGGGGAGGAGAGTTAGCACCCGAATGAAAAAAGGGAGCCCAAAATTGCGTGCCTGAGAAGCGGCACTCTGGGCACTGTCGTGGACTGGCTCAGTTTACGCACGGTGATGGCCAAGTCCAACGTAGTGTGGGAGTCTGGAGACATGGAGTCCACTCCCTGCTCTGCAGTAGGCTTCCCAGGTGTCCAGGGGCAGTTGGCTGCTCTGTGCCTCAGTTTCCCCCTGTTCAAAGTGACCATAAAAGGGCCCCCCTACCTTGTGGAGCTGGTGTGAGATAAAGGTGGCAAGGCGCCCAGAGACTGGTAATGGGACGCTAGGTAAGGACCAGAGATAAGGAGATGCTGTTTATTTGACCAAGCCTTGACTGTGTTTGACGCCATTAGACCTGCTGCCCTGGTGTGAACCTGAGACTTGCCTTCTCGTGGGCCTGTGGAAATGGGGCTCACCTGCTTTCGGTGACTCTCCCTCTCTCTGGCTGGGAGACACTGTAGGGAGATGGACCTGTGAGCAGTGAGGAAGCCGTGCCTTGAGGTGGGATGGGTGTCTGGGAAAGGAGTAGCTCCTGTATATGAGTCTGAGTGTGCGTGTGTGTGTGTGTGTAGGGGGGTATTATTTGTGCACACCCTTTGCAAGGGCTTGTGTCTCTGCTTCTCGGCATGCGAGCTTGCGTCTGTGTGTCTGGCCAACTGATTGTCTTTTCACCACGTGCATCCCTATGCCCTTGAATGGAGGGAGTGTTTCTATTGCGCAGTTCCTCTGCAACCTGGTCCTCGGCTGCTCTTTCTGGTGCTCACCTGCCGGGACGCTGAGCGGCGCCCGGTGCTAATCTGAGCGGAGAGTCTCCTGCAGGGATGCTGCAGAGCCCTGCACAGATCAGCAGCCAAGGGCTGGCTATGCCTGCGCTACACTTAACGAGCTGTCGCTGGCAACTGAGAGGCTCTTTCTATTCCCCTGTGCTCCAGACCATGACAAAAGGTCCCCTTGCTGCACTGGCTGGCGGGAAGAGTAACCAAGATTTATTAGGTCCCTTGTGCGTTATAGGATGATTCTGCCTTCCCCCCTCCCTGCCTGGTGGGATGAAAAAAAACATCATCAATCGTGATTATCAATCAAAGCAGATGGATGGTTCTGGCCTTGAGAGGAGCCCACTTGCTTGCAGTCCCATTGAGAAGCCTGCCAGAGGCGGGGAGGGGTTGGGAGGCTACCCAGCCCCACCTGTGCCAGG
>NW_017729015.1:13486078-13501383 GCF_001723915.1 Gavialis gangeticus | reverse complement strand
TTTTTAATGGCATGTCACTCGGAGCACAATGCTATTAGAACACCGTGAGATGAGTGCGATCCAATGCACAGGCAAAAATAGAGGAGGAAAAAAAATCCCCTTTAGGTCCCTGTAGATGGCAGCAGGTCCACAGGTTTGTATTCCCCCCGAAATCCTGCCACTGCTGAGCTGCCTGGCCTATTTCCCATCATGCCAGCACCCAGAATGCACCCAGGTTCCCTCTGCTCCTCTCTTTAAAGAGCACGGTCATTATCTTCAGCTTGGTTTGAGCTAATTATGCCCAGAAGGGACTGCTCCGTTGTGAGAGCCCTTGCTTTTAATTAATGCTGCCAAGCTTCCCCGAGGACTCCCTGGCACTTTTATGACATGAAGAGTTTCACTTGCACACGCCACATACTGGCACCTCAAGACACAGTTGCCGCCATGCACGCAAGCTTACACAAGCACACCTCATTGCCCCTGGATGCGCACGTACACACTCTCACTTATCCATGTGTACTCAAACACAATCTCATCCAGCACATCACACAATTTCATTCACGCACATAGGCCAGCGTGAACTCTTGCTCATCTATGCAAGAGAAAAGACCAAAGGAATCGCATGAGGTTCAGCAAGGACAAGCGCAAAGTCCTGCACTTAGGATGGAGCAATCCCATGCACCGGTGCAGGCTGGGGGCTGACTGGTTGGGCAGCAGCTCTGCAGAAAAGGGCCTGGGGGTGACAGTGGACAATAAGCTGAATATGAGCCAGCAGTGTGCCCTTGTTGCCAAAAAGGCTAATGGCATCCTGGGCTGTATCAATATGAGCATTGAAGTGATTCTTCCCCTCTATTTGGCATTGGTGAGGCCACATCTGGAGCCCTGGGTCCAGTTTTGGGTCCCCCACTACAGAAAGGATGTGGGCAAGTTGGATAGTCTGGCAGAGAGCAATTAAAATCATTCGGGGTCTGGGGGGCATGACTGATGAGGAGAGGCTGAGGGAAATGGGCTTATTTTGTCTAGAGAGAAGAGAAGACTGAGGGGGGATTTAACAGCAGCCTTCAACTGCCTGACGGGTGGTCGCAAAGAGGATGGAGCTGGGCTGTTCTCAGCGGTGGCAGATGACAGGACAAGGAGCCATGGGCTCAAGTTGCAGGAAGGGAAGTTTAGGTTGGATGTTAACAAAAACTTTCTCACTAGGAGGGTAGTAAAGCACTAAAACGGGTTACCCAGAGAGGTGGTGGAAGCTCCATCCTAGGGGTTTTTAAGACCTGGGTAGACAAAGCCTTGGCTGGGATGATCTAGTTGGGGCTAGCCCTGCTTGGAGCAGGGGGTTGGTCTCGATGTGACTTCCAGAGGTCCCTTCCACCCTCATTTTCTATGATTGTGTTTGCATGTAAGATCACCAACAGAAACATGTGCTGTGTCCCACGCCAGCACCTCAAGGGCTCCAGACTTGTGTGCGCCCACATGCATACAACCCACGTACTTTCACACTGCCATCACTGACTACACATACGCACGCATACACTTATCCTCTCTCGGGCACCAACCTTAGCACCTCTACTGTCGTATGCTCCATCCCTATACAATTGCATTCAGCGATACTCAGTTGGCATGACAACTGTTGCCAAGGTGCAAAAGAGAGGGATCTCTCAACTGTGTCAGCCGCAGGTCTAATCTGCTCAGGGCAAAGCTTCATGTGATATTTGGGTATTTGGGGTTTGAGCCCCCTGTCCCCTTGCGGCTCGTGTCTCCCCTGATGCAGGTTGCTATGGTGAAGGATGCTTTTTCTGCTGTCTGCTTGGTTAGCACACACTGAAATAATTAATATAATTTAGGCCTGATCTAAAAGTTCAGTTCTAGGTGTGTCTCCCCCCACTACCCCACCCTCCACTACCAGCTGGCCAGATGCTTTCCATCCCACCTTACAATACCCCCTGCTATTCCAGCCCCAGGCCCCTTACACACACGCATCCGATCTGCTGATGATCTCTAAACCTGACTTGTGGTCCTCCCACCCACCTATTTCAGTCTGGGCATCCCCACACCCAGCTCCCCCGATTCTCCCCTTGCCTGCCTTGCTTTGTTCCTGCTGCTCCAGTCCTGGATGTCAAGCAATTGCTTGGTACTTGCAAAAAGATATTAGGTTCAACCATTTTTCACTTGGAGGACAGTGATAAAGGGACAAGGCAGCAGCGTGCAGCAGCATTCCCTCTCTTTCCTGCAAAAAGATTTAACTAGGCTATTACCTTTATCTTGCACACTGGAATAGATATTACAGATGCTTGTGCCAGGAAAGTGAAATTAAGAAATATTATCGAGGTGAGCAAGTTATTTAAAGCCTGATTTAATTAACTCCCCTCCCGCCTTACTGGTTTGAGGTGTAAAAATACCTTTCCTGGACATAACCAGGTAGCTGGAACCTCTGCAGCAGAGATAAAACGGGAGGCCTTGTTGTTTAGGGTTGATAACTACAGGAGTGCCATAAATAAAGGCTTGCTTGGAAACAGCAGCTTGGAGAATACCTGTTGCACTGAGCTGAAAGCACAGCAGAGAGCGGGAGGGCAGCAATGCAATTAAAACCAGGTCAGTGCATAAAAATTCGAACTTGCTATTGATGGCCCTGGCCCTGATTCACTTTTCTCACTGGTGTAAATCAGGAGTAGGGACACTGAAATCAATGGGAGTTGCAGGGGGTCGGCACCTCTCGGGAGCAGTCCCTAGTTAGAAAAGTAGGCTAGAGATTTTTGAATGAGACACCAATGCAAAATCCTAACCCCTCTCTCTCTCGGAGCATATTTTATTGTGGCTGGGTAAGTCTGGAGAATTTGGGGTATTCATTCCATTTTTTTCCAGGCCAGATTCCAGTGGGGGGACATTTCCCCCCATTGCCCCTTATTGCAACTCCTTCCTTGTGTGTTCACCCAGGTGTGTCCACTCTTCTCTTCCTGGCTTTATCTGCCTTGTGGTGTTTGTTCGCTGCGAGCTGTTGTGTTACACCCCAGATATAAATCCAAGTGGGCCCCAGAGGTGTATGCATGACTTGCATTATAGCATCACAGAGGTGGAGGAGCCCACCCAGGCCATCTCCTTGCTACAGCAAAATTGAATGACTGCAGGTCTTCTTGCCTCCAGCTTTCTGCTTGGCCCGTTAGCTGTCGGCTTCTTGCATGAAACCCTGAGACATCAACTATGTTCTTTATTATCAGCCTGTGCTGCGTGATTGTGAAAAGCACTAGGAAGGGCAGAGCTGGAAGGGAAATCAGCTGCTTTCAGCTTCTCGTAGCCGCAGGCCGTTGCACCCATAGAAAACAGCATGCGGCAGCAGCAGTAGCCGGCTATGCGGCGTGGGAGTTGTACTTTCTGCCTGTGGCAGCAGGGAGAGTGGTGGTGTTGGTTCCTGAGAGCCATGCTAGTCTGAAGTTAGTCAAAAGACAGGGTAGATAGGCACCTTTATAAGCTAAATAAGTTATGTATAGAGACAAGCTTTTGTGAACCCAAGTTTTTTCCATTGCTTGCTGGTTTGGACCTTCCCCTCCTGCTGCCAGGGGATTAGAGAGGCCAGATTATCTGGACCACAACATAGATGTGGTCTGGATTTTGGTGCTGTTTGACTGCTGGGCTTTGGTTTGGCTCTTGGGAAAAGGGATCACTCCCCTCCTATTGTTATGAGACCGGACTGATTGCACCCTCCTATTGGTATGTGCTGTCTGGCGGTGGCATTAGATCTGGTTTTCTTTGTGGCCTTCCAACTAAAATCTGTTGCTTTACCAACAACAGCCATCATACCTGGAAAGCCTGCAGAGCTGGAAGATTTGGCAGGAGAATGTCCTTCATTTTTCCTTTCTGGGGAAGTTAATGCAATGAAGTTGATCTATATTAACAAGCTCTGGTGACTATGCCACTGATGTCGGGGTGGGCTCATCTCACCCTGAGCTCCTTTCCTCTGAGAGCTGGGGCAGGATGGCATTGTCAAGTCCAATTATAAAAGGATTTATATTAAAGTAGTGCCAGCTGAAATCGAAGCCTCCTTGCGCTAGGCACTGTACAAACTCATGGTCAGAAAAGCCCTGCCCTGCAGAGCTCACAGTCCAAAGAGACTGGGCAGAGCTCCTAGCCTTGTTTTACAAATGAGGAAGAGAGACAGAGTGAGTGAACCATTTGTCTAGGAGCAGACTTGTGGCCGGGCTGGCATGTGAACCCAGCTGTCCAAATTCCCATGTGCCAGTTTGGGCACAAGGCCACGCTCCCTCTTTCCCAGATTGCTGCACACAATACCATGGATGGGAGCACTGCTTATTACCTACCCATTTCTGCAGGCCCGCTTCCAGATAGTAGGCTTCAGTCATTCTCTTTTATGTGCACTGAAATTCGGTACCACTTTCTTTTCAGTATCTAAACCGACGTGCAGTCAACCTACTCTGAAGTACTCTATCTAGCTGTCTTTCCATCCATACATCTTCCATTGACTTATCACCGTCATATTTTGGTGCTCTCCATGCCAAATCACAAGTGAAGTCTCTTGTGAACTCCTGGCATCTCCAGCTCTTCTCTTTTTTTTAGTTCAAAACTCTGCTTTCTTTATGAACACTTAACTGGTTTGTGAGTCAGAAGTCCTGAGGCTGTTCATCCCAAAATCCATGGACTCCACTTCACTGGCCAAACTAGTTGCTCCCAGCCTCCTTCAAATGGATCTTATAGTTGCAGTAGGAATTTGCTGTCAATGCCTGGAACGAAACAATTCCCCCCCGCCCCTCAAAAAAAAAAAAACCCAAGCGAAGAAATAAGGCTCAGCATTGAAAGAAAACCCATCAGCTCTGTATTGAACACCAAAGCTTTGTTATCTGCATGATAAATCTTTATTAACCGACTTAATTAGTTCCCATAACATGAAGTGCAATTCTTGAGCAGATGTGTGTAAGCTGTGCTGTCTCATTGCGCTGTTCTGATGTAGGATGGATATGCATCTCTATTTGCCGCATTTTATCCATTTTAAGGTTGGCTGGCCAGGCTAGATTTCTCTCTTAATTTCTTAAATACTTTCTTATTTTAGTGGCTTCAGTAAAAGGTTCTGGATTAATAGCCCCAAAGGCTGGAGTCTTCTGTCCGCAGAACAGATAGATACAGAACAGGCAGCCAGACAAAAAGCTTCACCTAATTGCAGAAAGACTGTAGCAGAGGAAGAAAAAGCATGGCCTTTTGGTAAGGCACAGGACTGCCACTCAGTAGATCTGGGTTCACCCCAAATCGGCCACGGGGTCCCTGTGTGACCTTGCGTGAGATGCTGTTGGCAAGATTTTTCAACACCCTGGCTTCTCTTGTTGAAATAGCTGGGTGGTATGAAACACGTACGAAAGCCTGGTCCTGAATCTCTGCAGGCTTGCATCTTCTGGTCGTTAAGGAGGATGACACCTCTACCTGCGTGTGTTTAGAAAGTAAACTCCTCATGGCAGGGACCGTCTTTTCCTCGGCACGTACAGCGCCCAACACAGCGGGGCTGTGATCTTGAATGGGACTGTATCAATTGCCTTGACTATAGGCAAGGAAAATGTTGGAAGGCTGGTAGTTTCAAAGGGGTCTATGGTATTCTGTTACCATTGATTTTTTTTGGTGCTTAAGGTTTTTTATCCTCTTTGAAAATCCCAGGTTTGCTCTCCAAATTGCAGTCTTTCTAATAAGAATAAGAATAATACCTCCTACTCATATCCACAGAACTCAAAGCCCTTTGCAAAGGTCAGTATGGGAGTACGTGGTTGATGCCTTGCGAAACCATAGGTAGCTTGTGACTTGTTTAGTCCAGTGGTTCTCCAGCTTTCTAGATTCAAGGTTTAAGGCGCTGCTCAGAAAATGCCAGCTCTTTGCTTTCACTCATTTGTTGACTACAGAAATGGAAAAAGAGCAATGTCTGGCTGCAGAGAATTGGGAAAGACCACAGCAGGTCAGGATGCTTTTGGCACTATGGAGCGTTACTTGAAATCTCGGGGGGTATCTTGTGAATCACGTGTCGGTGTTTGCAAACCTGGTATTGTGCAGCACCCCACGGCACCCCACAAACAGAGGCGGGCAATTATTTTGGGAAGAGGGCCGCTTACTGAGTTTCGGCAAGCCATCGAGGGCCTCAAGACAGGCAGCCCGGGGCAGATTAATATTAATTTTCTAAATTTTTTAAGGGCCCTGCGGACCAGATAGAATGACCCGGCGGGCCTCATCCAGCCCCCGGGGCCGCATTTTGCCCACCCATGCTGTAAAAGGATTTCGAGGCACTGTGAGTGCTGTGGCAGCTTGGTTAAAAATCCCTGGTTTAGTCCAACAATGCCACGTCCAACTGAACTCATGCAGCACACTGTCATTTTTCTGCTCGCTCATTCGGTGGCTGAAACTTTTTAAAGAAGCAGGTAACAAATAATGAACAAATCTGCTGGCTTGTGTGACGGGATGAGTGTTCCTATCTCAGTCTCAATCCACTCACACAAAGCACGAACCCCTGTGCATTCAAGCTCAGCTCAACTGGACGCCAAACTGTCCCCAGACGGTGCCTCCTTCTGTTCGATCTGAACCCGAATGTACAGGTGAAAGGCTTGCATACCTTCCCCCATCCCCTGAGTCATCCAGCTCTCCCAGTCCTCATTCTTTGTATTTTTTGTGTTTCTACAATTATACAAGGAAAGAAGATGTAGCTGCTTAAATTGCTGCTGCTTTTCAGATGAGTTTTCCCCATCTCTCTTTCCTAATTAGGCATGCATGCCTTTGTTTTGGTAGCTAATGTGCTTGCATAATGTATGTTTTGTAGCAATTGTTTCCTTCCTGAAAGAAGTACATTGACTGTGTGTTGGCACCTTGCAGTGTCTTCGCGTTGGGGTGACATGTCCTGTAGTATGGCAAAAAACAAGTGATTTAGTTAGCCTCGGTATAGCTCATCTGTCTTCTGTTTTCTTCCTCGCTTGTCATCAGAGACGCTTGTTCCAACTATTTGTCTGAAGCTCTGCTCAGGTTTTGCTGCCTGTGCCTTCCCCGTGCGAGGGAAGTAACTTGTACAGTTAAAACATGGAATTATATAAAAACATTACCCGCTGCGTGTGTTGTTTTAAAAGAACAAGAGCACTCCCAAGTAAACATTACTTTTAAAAATCGAGCAGCCTCCGTTGGGATTCGGCCTTCAAGCCAATCCTTTGCAGTTATTGACTCCTTTTCATCCACGAACGTCAGCGCGTTTTGTGTAAATGTAAATGAATTCTTACGATACCCTTGTCAGGTAACAGGTATTATCTCCTTTTAACGATGGCTGAGCTGAAGCACTCGGAGGTTAAGTGACTTGCCTGACACTGCACAGCAAATGAGCGGCAGAGTTTGGAATAAAACCCAGACATCCTGCTTTCTCACCTGCTGGAACAAGTTGCTCTTGCAGAGCTGAAAGTCAGAGCCAGCAATTCTGGTTCAGAGGTCCATGTCCTATTTAATAGCACTCCTGTCCCACAGCCTGATTCCCAGCATCTCTGTTTTAACTGCTAGACCACATCCTTGGATTTATTTTGCAGTGGTACCTTGGGTATGCTTGGCAGATGAAATTCCAGAAGTTCTGATGTCTCCTAGTTGTCAGACAAACTAACCGATGGACTCTTATTGTTCTCATTGCGCTATGCTCTAGATTTCTATAAAGCCCACAGTAAACCCTGTTGTATTTATTCAGGATTTGTCTATGTTTAAAGCCTTGCCAGTGTTTGTCCGTCACAGGTGTGATTCTTTTCCCACTTCTGACTGTTGTGCCTGTTTAGGCAAAGTTCCAGATCCTCGTACACTGGCAAAGAAAGTCCTTTTGTCTGTGTAGCATCCTCTGTTGGGGGAACTGGTATAAGCTACATAACCACGAAAAGAAATCCCTTGCTGGTATAAACTGCAATCTCCACTAGCAGAGTGTGTGCCAGGGCAGTTCTCCCCACATACCTCTGTTGGTAAAACCTTTCAAGCAGAGATGAAACCAAAGTCTAATATTACTCGGGCTCAACTCCCTTAGATGCCAGTGTTTGGTATCCTGTGAGTAAGCTGCTGATCAGCCACTCAGTTTAAACCAGGGGTGGGCAAAATACGGCCCGCCAGGCCATCCTATCTGACCCGCAGGGCCCCTAAAAAATTTAGAAAATTTATATTTATTTGCTCCTGGCTGCCTGTCAAAGATGACAGGAGACAGGGGCAGTAGGATCCAGGGGAAGCCAGTGGCATGACCCAGCAGCAAGGCCTGCCCCACCTTGCCCTCCCCCCCAACCTGGGACTGTGGGGCTGTTCCTGTTTCCCTGCACCAAAGAGGGAAATGCGACCCTCGACAACTTGCCAAAACTTGGTAAGCGGCCCTCCGCCCGAAATAACTGCCCGCCTCTGGTTTAAACAGATGTCTTCTGTCTTTGTTCAAAACACTGAGAACCAACATCTTCAGCTGGTGTAAGCTGATCTAGCATTGGGGAATTCCTTTGGACTGATGAAAGCACTCACTAGCTGAAGAGCGTGTCCCCTTGTTTTAGTTCATTTTGAATTATCCAGATTTGTTGGCTGTAGTTGGACCTGTACTTGCCCCAAAATACCTCTGTCCACCACTCAGCTATGGCTCTCAGTGGAGCGAGGAGTTGTAGCAAGGGCTAACGGGCTAGACACAAACAGATAGGAGGCCCAAACCCCAGAACTTCTTCCTGCAGCAACTACCAGCCTTCCTGTAGACTGTTACACTTTGAAACAGTGGCCCACTGAGCCAGCTCTAGCCTATCAATGTTAGGAAGGCTTTCCACTAATGCCTTCGTAACTCCCCAGTACAAATATCAAGAGAATTAGTTGTAATTCTTGTTCATTGATGATTATGCAAGTATGAAACAAAGTAAAGAACTTTAAAGATCAAACTTGCAACTGATCTTGGAAAGCCTTTTTGGAAAAATATCTGGGACTAGGAGGCAGCATCTTTAGTTCATTTCACTTTTCTTGCTTTAATACAAGTAGGCTTATAGCTGACATCGTTCAGGGCCTTGTTACACATATAATTTCAGGTGGCTCCTAGAGCTCTTCACTCCTGGATGGTCCACACATTAACACCCAAAACTAGTTTGAAGTACACTTTAGGTGGCTTAGTTATGCCATTCTAGGGCAGGTTTATCTCTGATTTGTGTTACTCAGTTCATATTCCATTAATGCATGACCACTCCACAAGTGAGGTTTCCAGGTTGTAGTCCTTCAGCATCCCAGGATGCAGTGTCCTCTCCCCCACCCTCCTGTTCTGTGTGTGGACAAGCTTTCCACCCTTTGAACTCTACTGCCCAAGGGACAGTTCTGGCATCAAGCCAACTCCCTCTCCCACCCCAGGGGGTGTGACCTTCCCACCCCCAGGGTTGCAGTCCCATGCAAAGAACCTGCAGAGCGCATGCCACTTAGCCAAGTTGCAGGACATGGATAGGTCTAGGAGTGGAGGGCGTGAACAAGATAGGGGGCCAGATTTGGGTTCCCACGACCTGTGACTGTCTGCCCAGCGCAGGGGCAGTAGCTCTTCTAAAAGCACCTTCCTTCCCTCACCGCTCCCACCCCCTAGCCACTCTGGGAAGCAGGGCCAGTACCCCCCCATACCCCAATCCCAGTTTATTAAAACATGAGGCCTTCTTTCATTTACTTCCTCTTTATGGCTTTTTAAATTCTTATTTTGTTTTATCATTCAGTGTCTGACTTCCTTCATTTCTCCACCCCATTTCCTTTCCACTTTCCATTTCATTACCCACTTTCATCCTATTAACTTTCTACATCCCATTTTCATGTTCCCACCCCCTACCAACCATCTCTCTCACACCGCCACCTGCAGCAGCGATAGAAGCTTGTCCTGGCTCACCAGTCTTGTAGTGGCAACTCACAGCTATAGCTCCTAGTCAGGCCCCTGCTCACCTCTAGGCTGAGTACAGACATTCAGAAAGCCAGAGGTGGAATTGCTCTTAGTTATGAAGTTTTCTGTAAGTGGCGTAATTTAGATCAGTAGTGAACGGGACACACATTTGCCCTTTGCTGGGGGGCAGCAAATTTGAGACCAGGTTATGCCATTTTAAAACCAGTCTATGTGTGCTAAACTTCTGTTCTGTTAGGCTAAGTACAGACCGTCAAAAAGCCTGGGACTGAATCGATTCAGTCTTTGCAGGTTAGTCTAAGCTGCTAAGATTAAACTGAGAAACAACTGGACACACATTTACTGTTGATTCAGGAAATGAAGCCACATGCCTGCAGTGGCACAGGCCAGGAGGTGGGGAGGTGGCAGCGGTGGCGGTGGGGCAGTGCTAGAGCACAGCTCTCTGGCACACAGCCAGCATGAGCTGTGTGTTCACTTCCTCTTCCTGATGCCCTGAGGTCTCTAGGATTAGCAGTCCACAATCATAGCAGTAGGACTCTGCAGGGTTGCTCATCATTTCCTTTTCCTTCTTCCAGGTGTCTCTGGGATCTATACTCCATAGTCACAGCCAGCAGTAACTTTCAGTAAGTTTGGCAGGTCAAGGCAGCTCTGTACTCAGGGGAAGGGGGGTTTAACTCCCCTCCCTGGCCCCAGACTCCATCAGGGGTTTGTCTGGTGGAGGCAGTCCCTGCCTCTCTTCCCCCACTCCCAACCAGCACATTCCATGTTTTAACCCTTTTCTGCTGGAGCAGGCAGCCCAGCTTAGCCCAGCCCAGGACTGGAAAGCATTCTGGGATGCTGGAGGACCCTGATTTAACTTAAAACAGGAAGGGGTCTGGAACAGAAGTTTCATAAACTGGGTTGACCCAAATCAGTTAAGTCTGATGAGTACATTGAACCAGGTTTATCTTAAACCAGTTCATTAAGTACATTAAGCCATTCATTAAGTACATTCAACCAGGTTTATCTTAAACCAGTTTTAGCCATTTTGAAACTGGTTTATGTGCACCGAACTTCTGTTCTGTTACAGGTTTAAACCAGTTTCTGATGCCTTAAACCAGTTTATGTGTAATTTTTGTCCCTAGCCTTACAGGCATATCACTTTATATCAGTAAAAATGTAATGTTTATACCTGGCCCTAGTGACAAATCACAGTTGTGCAGGTGGGGGACAGGCAGAGAAGGTTTTTAGCTTGAAGGTGTGCCTGCTCCAAACCCGAGCTAGCACTAACGCCAATCAACATTTGAGCAGCGCAAGCAAGGCCCTCAGATCAGTACTCCCTACAACTTGGCTTTCAACTGAAATGAAAGCAAGACCTGCCAACTGAGACGGGGCCCCTGCAGGATGCATCTCTGTCTTTATAAGCGTACGTTTGAAGAAGCTATTCTCTGCCTGGGAGAGATACAGGCAAGGTTAATAGAATCCTGAGTGTGATGGATATGTCTGAAAACAAGGACAAAAAACAGATTTTTGCACAAACTCCAGTGCAGCTTTTGGGCACATTCCAGGTTTTAGATGCCTGCCAAGACCCTGAAGTTTGTAACAAAGATCTAGAGCATTTAAGCTTCTAGGCCAGGCTGTTCTTCTTGTATTTTTTAGTTAAAAAAACAAACCAAAAAACAAAAGAGGATTGACTGAGGAGTCTGGGACTGTTCAGCCTGGGGAAGAGAAGACTGAGGGGGGACTTGGTGGCTGTCTATAAATATGTAAAGGGTGAATATTGGGAGCTGGGAGAAAAACCGTTCACTAGGGTGCCCCAGGAGAGGACAAGGAGCAATGGCCATAAATTGTTAGAGGATGGTTTCAAGTTGGATGCAAGGAAGAACATCTTTATGGTAAGGGTGACTAAAATCTGGAATGCACTTCCCATGGAGGTGGTGCAGTTCCCAACCTTGGAAGTCTTCAAGAGGAGATTGGACAGACACCTTGCTGGGATCATTTGATCTCAGCAGTATTCCTGCCCAGAGCAGGGGGAGCAGGAGGCAGACTCAAAGATCTTTCAAGGTCCCTTTCAGCCCTTGATTTCTATGATTCTATGGTTGCTGTAATTCTTTGTGATGTATCTTCAATGGGTTAGAGAGATCATGTCAAATGCAAACAGCTTCTGGTGCTTCTCAATTTATGCAAATATTTCTGTAAGTGATTGTATGGCAATAATAGGAAATATGGACCTTATGGTACTTTTCTGGATTAGCTAACAGTTAAACTCTGGCCTTGTAATCAGACAATCTCCCTGTCTCAGTTGTTTTTCTTGTAGTAAAGTAGCTTTGATTTCCAGCTCATCAGCAGTCCTTAGCATTAGTGAGGACATCTGCAAATCCCTTATCAGAATCAAAGTTTACAAAAGAATCCTTTGAGGCTTTTAGCCAATGCATCATTTGTTCAACATCCATTTCAGCTTCTAGATGCATTTTACTTGCAGTGTTGACTTCATAAAGTACATCATGGCAAAGCAACAGGCAGCACCAGAATTTATAATTGCACATTTTGTGAGCCAGAAATTTGCTTTGCATCATATTTTGATTCCTGTAGGGTCCCTTAAGTTTTGAATCCTTGGCCATTGAAGTGAAAACATCCAAGACTTCTGAAACATGATACTGAATGATGTGGATCGCATCAATTCAGTTTTCATTGGTTGCTGTAGAGTCTGAGAATCAGAGAAAATGAGGGTTGGAGGGGAGCTCAGGAGGTCTCATCTAGTCCAACCCCTGCTCAAAGCAGGACCAGCCCCAACTAGATCATCCCAGCCAAGGCTTTGCCTAGCTGGGTCCTCAAAACCTGCAAGGATGGAGAGTCCTCCACCTCTCTGGGTATCACTTAAGGCTTTAGGAAACAGATTGTGGTCTCACTGGCACATCACTTTCCACTACTGCCTCCTGGAAAAGCGTAGGCTCAGGGGTGACTTGGTGGTAGCCTATAAGTACATTGGGGGTCTACACCAGGATCTGGGGAAACACCTGTTCACCAGAGCGCCCCAAGGGATGACAAGGACCAATGGTCACAAACTCCTGCGAGACCGTTTCAGGCTGGACATAAGGAAAAACTTCTTTACTGTCCGAGTCCCCAAGGCCTGGAACAGACTGCCACCGGAGGTGGTGTAAGCATCTACTTTTTTGGACTCTTTTAAGAAACATTTGAATGCCTATCTTGCTGGGATCCTCTGACGCCAGCTGACTTCCTGCCCCTTGGGCAGGGGGCTGGACTTGATGATCTTTTGAGGTCCCTTCATGTTTCTTTTAACTGTCCAAGGAGAGCTGCTGTCATTCCTTTGCCAGTATAATCTGTCACATCCCAAAATCACATGCAAAGGTTTTTGATGGGAGCACTTCCCTCTCCTGCCTCCGTTCTGCAGAAACAGATGGAACTGGCATCGTCACCTCCTCTTGTTTTATGACTCTCTTCAATTCAGTCAAGTATAATGGTAGCTTTCGTGGTAGAAATAACTCCTGATTTTGTTTCCCAGAATTTGAATATGTTTTGTTTGGGCAATTTTGGCCCAGGTGGTAATCATGCATTTCCTTTCAGGTAATTTGTCTGAGCTGTTCTTTCATCACAAGCTCACGTCTCCCAAGAAACGTCACCGATTTCACGAATTCCCCATTGCATACAGAGTAGAAGATGTCTGCGGAGCTTCATAGGGGGATGTTTTCTATTCTGTGCTGCCTGATCACATCTAAAAACCTTTCCAAAGCAATTTGCCAACAGTCTATCAGAAAATTAATTTGGCACTGAGTTTTATCAGTCATAAAGATTTTTGCTTCAGTCTCCTTTCTAAGTCTCCCCATCGAAGAGGTGTTCATATGCTCTTTTGATATCTTATCTCATGGTGGACCACTCGATATATTTTTCCAGTCTTGACCACCATTCTGGATGAAGCCAAAGCTTCAAAGTTAAACAATTTTCTCCATAAGCAATAAATAGAATTGGCTGAAATGGAATAGAGAAGCCAATCTCTCTTCTACATGGGCTCCATTTGAAACCTGGCATGAAAAATGGGAAGCTGAAATTTTCTGCCTTTACTATCCAAAAAAAAAAAAAAAAGGCCTTACAATTTGGATTGACTCAAGCATTTACAAGAAGCAAAAGATTAATTCTGTCATTGATTGCTAGTCATTTGGCAAGACCTTTCAAAGCAGCTGTGCTCCGAGTTCCCTCTGCTGTAGATGCCTCTATATCCCTTGAATAGCTGTGCATTAAGTTATTGCTCTAAGACGCATCCACCTCCACAGATGGAGCTGTCTCGCTGGGAGAACATTTTTCTTCTTGTTCTCTTTTTTTCTCCCCGCCCCAGACATATCTGAACTGTCAGGGAAAAAACAAAACCTTGTTCTTTCAGAAGGTTATTTTCAGAAGTCGGAACATTGATGCTTCGGTCAGAAAAATTCACAACCGTAATATGCAGTTGCATCAGTTGGAAGCAGCAGTGGGGATTTCAGGCATCTTGAAAGTGCACGACCGTGTGTTACTGTTAGTTTTTCTTCCAGCTTTTTCTTTTGCAATAGTCCAGTCGAGAAAGATGGCTCCTTTTCTCTTAAAAAAAAAGTGGCACTATCACTTTTGGTTTTAGCCGTGGTGATTTATACTGCCACGGAAGACCACAGCCAACTACAAGTGTACATGGATATAAGCTACTCTACAAACTTTTAAACAACCGACTACAGACTCCAGAAAAGAAGGAATCACCTGTTATCTGCTCTTGTCCAACACACCACAGTGCTAGTTAGCCAATTAAAACAGTTATCGATGGTGCACAGCAAGCATTTGGCGTTTGGGAATTTGATTTTGGCTGCTCCTCGCTTTCCCCTAGTGCAAGAGGCTGCTTGCTTGGCTTACCCTTCGTGCCAGCTCAGCTGTCCTAAGGCAGGGGGGTCACAGATACTACCTACCCTCCAGCCCACACTGTTGCGTGTGGGTCTCCAACCAGCCCTGAGCGCTCCATGCAGTATAGGGAGCCCACCTGCACAAGATGTGCAGAGCCTGTCCCCGGAGCGTGTTGTATGTGAGGCAAGTGCTGGACCGGCCCTGCACTCTAGATCTGGGGCTGGTCCAGATTAGGCCTTGTATGCTGAATGTGGTGCAGACCCCAGGTCCACACCACATGCCATGGGCAGGGCTGCAGCCATCACGTGGTACATTAGGGCTGAAGCCAGCACTTGGGGTTGGTTAGTGGGACTGATCCCGTCAGCAGACCAGCCCCATGCCTTTCATGCAACCTGCGTGGCTGGATGAAGGTGATGCCCCCGTCCTATGGGGATGGTGGTGGAAGTCCCCTTGGCCCTACTCGGTTCAAACTAGAATGCATGAAAGGTTACAAGCAGACAAGGTTCTTGGGGTGAATCCAATATCTTTTCTTAGATCAACTCAAATAGTTGGAAAAATTCTTCTTAGAATTTAGACTGAGAGTTGGTTTAATAAAAGATCT
>NW_017729015.1:13474686-13481078 GCF_001723915.1 Gavialis gangeticus | reverse complement strand
GCAGACCAGCCCCATGCCTTTCATGCAACCTGCGTGGCTGGATGAAGTTGATGCCCCCGTCCTACGGGGATGGTGGTGGAAGTCCCCTTGGCCCTACTCGGTTCAAACTAGAATGCATGAAAGGTTACAAGCAGACAAGGTTCTTGGGGTGAATCCAATATCTTTTCTTAGATCAACTCAAATAGTTGGAAAAATTCTTCTTAGAATTTAGACTGAGAGTTGGTTTAATAAAAGATCTTGGATTTACCCCAAGAACCTTGTCTGCCCGTGTCCTTAGACCAACACGGCTACACCCTGCACCCCTGAAAGGTTACAAAACATCCCATGTGAAGCGAAGCTGCCCTGGCTGATGGATAGACTGAACGATTCCTATTCTGAGATGGTTCAGAGCTGCAGAATTTCATTTCAGGATCTGCAAAGCAGGGCTTAGCTCTGGGGCTGGGGTCCAAGCCATGAAAAAAGAGCAAAATCAGATCTACACATTGGCTCAGGCTGCCTGTTAGCTGCTGGGAGGGTGCTCATCATCATAGTAATCAAGAAACATTAACAGATGTTAACAACCCCCTTTTGAGGTAGGGCCACTGAGGCCTGGAGAGGCGAAGTGACTTGCCCATGGCTGTGCTAGGCGTCTGTGGCAAAGTCAACTAAAGCCAGTTCTCCTGAGTCTAGGACGTAGGAATTTCATCAAAAAAACAACTTAGGATCCAGGCAGCTTTTATCACCGGCCTCATTAGACTAGATTTGCAGATGGTGTAAAGCAGCATAGCTCTTATTGAAGTTGATGGAAACATCATTCAGAGCTATGGCAGACTGATGCTGGCTGAGGATTCGATGCCGGATGCCTGTCGGTGATGCCCTGGGAGCATCTGTAGACTTGCAATTCTTGCTTGGGTTCCTGGGAAGCGCAGTTTCTTTGCCTTTCCCCAGCCTGGCCTCTGCAGTCAGCTCTGCCTTGTGCCTCTCCATGGCTGAGCGTGATGTATAATAAACCCCCCCAGGAAGATGCACTAACAGGCCACAGAAGGTCCATCTTTCTTAAAGGGCCGGTGAGACGTTAGGCAAAGGTTTTCTCAGCTGAATTGCATTTATCTCTAGCACTGGCTTGTGCAAGAAAAGCCCCTGGCGAGACTAAGAAGCAAGGAGGTTTCAATCAAGGAGTCTCTGCTCTTTGCAGAAAGAATGGAAATTGCTTTCTCTGCTGCTGGTGTCATGTTTATTTATCCAGTGAGGCTGTGACCTAACTTCTAATGGTTTCATTAGGGTGACTGGAGGCTTTGGGGGTTTGTTTTTTATTTTATTTTATTTTTCTGCAGTGTAACACAGCAGAAAAATTCTATCAAGGGCCTGAGGCTGTCTGTCATGGAGGCACGTGGGAGGGGAGCAGTATCCAGCAGCAACCAGAATGCCCTGGTATACATTTCCTTCTCTGGAAACTTGGCTTGGAAAGCCAAATGCATGTGGCTTGTTTAACCTGGAAAAGAAGAGTTGAGAGATCATGGTGGCCCACGACGTTATGCCCACGTGGGGCAGCGGGCCGAACATGGGGCTGGGACCCAGGATTGCTTCCATTCGGCTTCTGCCACTGCCCTTGTACATGGTTCCCTAACACTGGTTCATAAGGGATCAGACTATTTCGTTTCATAAGGACTCAGTATTTGGTGGGATCGTGCTGGTTTCACAAAGAATCAGACTATTTGGTGGGAACGTGCTGATGTCAACAAGGTTTTAGCGAGACCGTAGCAGAAAAGGAAGACGATTCGGCCTCGCTTCATCTTGAAAATGTTGCAATGGTCTGTTTTGGTAAAGTTAAAAACACTTTGTTGAGCCATTATCATTTAGTGTGGATGCATTATAGAATTGAAGCCAAAATGTTTGATTATAACATTTCGCCGTAGGGTATAATAATGTTTCACCATATCATAGAAGCGAAACGTTTTGAGGAATGAAATGAAAATCGGTTCCCTGCTAAATTTTTTCAAATTCTGATTTTCATTCCAGTTTGCATGCAGATTTCAGGAGATCAGAGCTGCCTGTGGGACACGCTTTCTGTTGTCCAGCCAGCCCTGCCTAGGAAGCTGTGAGACTAGAAAGGAACCTATTTGAGCAGGAAATTGCCAATAGAGGTTTAGGTCTGAAAAATTCAGATCTGAATCTGGCAGCTTTAAGCTTAAACCTCTCTCTCTGATTTGGAAGTGGATCGTCCGTTGACAGGCACCGTACAAAGCAATGCCGTACCACGGCTGTTTCTCAGTTGACCCTCACATTCCCATGACAGGCTTTTTAGCATTGCCCAGCTCAGAGTTTAAGTCCCCTGATCATTTAGGTGAGAGGAGACTGCCCATTGATATCATATGCATTTCTCTACATGCACCTTCCTGGTACAGCATCTGAGGTTTTATCACACCAAACTAAGGATTTGTTTCTGACAGTGATAGGAAATGCAGGAGAGCAGGTCAGGCCCATGGGGTTTACCACCGGCGCACCATGGAGGTTGAAACAGCTGAAATGGTTCTTCTGGGGAGGGATGACTGGAAAGCAAAGCACTGCACATCTGAATTTGTCAAGCCTACATTGCTTTAACCACAGCTCTGGGCTAGTGAGAGGCCTGGATACAGGAGAATGGCAGAGAATGAATACTGATGACATGCCAGGGGGATTTGGGAGGTTGTTGGCATTTAGAGGCTGAAACTGGGCTTGGTCTTGAATGCTTAGAGATGACTTGGGTAAAAGATCTGAATGAATAGATATGGTGGAAGTACTAGAATTGAAGCATTGGAAAAACCCCATGGAAAATGTTCTCCTGGGAAAGGGCAGCATTGTCCTTGGATACTCCCTTGGGACTGTATTCGTGGCAGGTTGCTGGTCTGCGGATATCTGTGTATTACTGCAGAGGTCCTGGGGAGTGCCGTGTTGGGATGCTGTTCCTGTAAGATTGATGGGTCTAGCTGCCCTGTGCAGTTGTAGAATAGCTGTCTACCTCTCCTAGTAGGGCTCAGTCTTTCATGTGCCTGTCTTTCATCCTATGGAGTAGCAAAGCACAATTATCCCTGTATTACTGATGGGGAGCTGGGGAATGGGAACATAAGGTAAGATCCATAAGAGACTCCAGCGCTTGGCTCCCAGGGTGGCATCCAGACCCCGGAGCTAGGTCCTGCACATGCCTAATGGGGAGCCAGCTAGAATTAGAGAGTAGGAAATGCATACAGGTGTGTTTTTGAACCCTGCTCCTTTCCACTACGTGGGTGCCTGGGTTGGGGTTGAAGGTAGAGGCACCCTTTCAGTTTGGGAATCGGAGCTTGGGATTCTCTCCTTAGGGCAGAAGCTGGCAAGCATCATAGAAACAACTACGCAGAGTTTATTGTTATGCTTTTAAAATGGAGATGGAGGAGAAAGAGGGTTTGGAAGCTTCTATTTATGCAAAAGCCAGGCTGGCTGCATGTCACTCCATCCCTTTTACTCTGCAGAGGACAATGCAAGACTGATGGGGTCAGCGAGCAAGGGCATAAGGGGAACCTTGACTCTGTACCTTAGCGGTTAAGGCACTCGGCTAGGAGATGGGAAACCTGGACCCCAGGCCCCTGCTCCCAGGATTATTTCTGTGGGTTGTTTTTAATTCAATGATTGGTTAATGTAAGGTACATAAACAGGGACAAGGGAGTCCGGGACACTACATCCCTCCCCGTTTAAAAAGCAAAGCAGCTGCTAGTGCATTTGCAGAGGGCCCGGTCCTGTTGGGGTGCTTGGAGCGCACTCATCAGATCAAGCTCCGTGGAGGATTTAAGGCCCAGAAAGTAGGCAGAGCTGCTCTTAACAGGACCTAGGCAGGAGGTGGTCACCTTGCTACTCCTATCAGGGCAGTTCTGAGCATGTGCAGAAATAAATTCACCGCAGGCACCTGATGAGCTTCTGGGGCGTCCCGGATTTGTCTGAACTGCAATTTCGGACTAAAGACCAAATCTAAAAAAAGGATTTAAGCGTCCAAGGTCAAACAGCCCTGTGACAGAATAGGACGTTGAACCCAGGTCTCAGCAGTTCCAGGCTAGTGACCTGTCCATGGTCCCTTTGGGGTTTTTTTGCTTGGTGAAGCACCAGTGGTTATTGCTGTGCCATTGCAGAGTCCTGAGCCTGTGTTAATGTCTGTCAGCATTAAACATTCGTTGGCTCTGCTGCTAGAAGGGAGTCAGCAAGGTACTTGTTGCAACCACAAATACAGCATTGTGTTTTAACCTACCGACTGCCTTTGCGTCCGTCCCTGCCCTCCTCAACACCCTGCCCCCAACAAGTGTTGGAAAACAGTCGAATAAGCGTAGCCTCGTTTTAACGCCCGAGTACATGATGGAAGTGGGCGTGACCTAACCAGAGAAAGCAACTGCTGACTGATAACAGATGTGCCTAATCCTTTTATTATCAAGTGGGTCCTGCACTTGTTAGCAGCTGTAGCCTGAATGGCTCGGTGAGCTCTGCAAAGCCCAGCGGTGGGGGTAGGCTTGGCAACAAAGGTGATCCTAAGGCAGCGTTTCTCAAGCTTTTTACACTCAAGGCATCCCTCAGAAAATGCCAGCTCTTATTTCACACGTTGTTTTGACAATGGGAAAGTGAGAGAGCAATTCTGTTGCCGAGAGCTCAGCCTACAACAGGTCAGACTGTTTTTGACACTATGGATTCCAATTGGAAATCTCTGGGTTTATCTTGTGAATCATGCGTTACGGGTTTGCCCGCTTAACAGCACTTTCCTTCCTTGTGACAAGGTAGTTAGCAGAATTTGCAGATATCACCGGAATCTGACAGGCTGTGCGGTGAATGCTTCTGCTGTGGCCTTGAACTTGCAAGTTGTGGGCTGACAACCTTAGCGCCCACGCCACTCCAGCCGCCAATTAGCAGCACTAATATCGTGTAATGCTCTGCTGCACACTTAAAAGGATCTCATGGCACCCCAGGGTGACAGTGCACCATGATGAGGAATCACCCGTAAATTCCCTCTGCATGAGAGGGCTGCAGTATATACCCCAGGGGGTCTTTCATGCCACTGAATTCTTCCATTGGTTGGTGAAGAGATCTGCATGGACCCGTTGCACTGCCAAGGGAATGCAAAAGGTCTAGGCAGCTGGTCCTTATGTATATAGCTATGCAGTACTGTTTGTGTGTGTGTGTGTGTGTGTGTGTGTGTAGTATAGTATATATATGTGTATGTGTGTATGTATGTGTGTATATATATGTATGTGTGTATATATAGTGTATGTGTGTATATGCATGTGTGTATGTGTAAATGTATGTGTGTATATATAGTGTATATGTGTATATATGTGTGTGTGTGTATAGTGTATATATATGCATAGTGTATAAGTGTGTGTAGTGTGTACAAGTATATATATATATGTATGTGTATATATATATGTGTGCGTGTATTTTTATATATATATATATAAAAAAAAATGAAGGAAAAATTGCAGGTCTTCGTGGTGCCCATCACCATTTTTGTCATTCTTTCCTTTTCATGGCAAGCCCACCCCACCTCTGCTTGGCCAAGGGGCTCTGGCGGCCCTGCCCCTCACCGCCGACGGGGAGAGAGGGCTGCCTTTTGTGCGGCCCCACCCCTCACTGTGGATTGGCAGAGGGGAGTGGGGCCTCACAAAAGGCAGCTCCCTCTGCCAATCAGTGGCTATCTTTTATGGCTACCCCTTTGTGCAGGTGGCTCCCCCCCACCCGCACTGGGCTGTAAGGTCGAGCCACAGTGGCAGCTAGTTTCTACTGGAGCACCAGCATTTTATTTTTAGTAAGCTGTTGGGTTTTTCCCCCCCCAGTGATTCTGCAAAAATTGCAAAACGGCAATTTGAGTCGATCCCTATGGACAACACCCATGAGTCTAAGCTTCCTCTGTACAACAGGGAAGAGGATGCAGCCACCAGCACAGCAGCAGGGCGGGCTATGGTAACACAGCGCTGTGCAGTACAAGCAGTAATGATAATTTACTTCCCCCACAAAAGGAAGAGGACAGTGTACATGAATCAAGGTCTGGCTGCACAGTCTTACTTTTCAGGCCATTCAAAACGTAGGAGCGGTGAAAGAAGTTGAATCCAACCAGGGAAGATGGATGCTATTAGAATAGCTCTCTAGAGAAAATCAGGCCAATCAGCATGAAATCGATTCTCCTGTCCCCTCCTGAAATGATTTCCACAGAGCAGCATTTCAGGGCGAGGTGCAGTAACACCGAGTTAGCAAGTCCCATTTCTATTGGGAGGTGGATTGGATGCAAGCAGGACAATAGGAACAAGGCGGCCGGCCTGGCTATTGCTCTGCATCCAACACCCAGAGCTGATGCTTGGTTGGGATTTCCAAGTTGCATGTGTGGGCATTCGGGGTAGCCAATCAGGGAGCAGAACCAGCACCGCACG
>NW_017729015.1:13466902-13469686 GCF_001723915.1 Gavialis gangeticus | reverse complement strand
TCGATTCTCCTGTCCCCTCCTGAAATGATTTCCACAGAGCAGCATTTCAGGGCGAGGTGCAGTAACACCGAGTTAGCAAGTCCCATTTCTATTGGGAGGTGGATTGGATGCAAGCAGGACAATAGGAACAAGGCGGCCGGCCTGGCTATTGCTCTGCATCCAACACCCAGAGCTGATGCTTGGTTGGGATTTCCAAGTTGCATGTGTGGGCATTCGGGGTAGCCAATCAGGGAGCAGAACCAGCATCGCACGGCCGATCACAAGCAGGTCACACGTTTTGGAAGTGCCGTACACACCTCAAATCCAAACTGGACGAACAAATCAAGAAGGCAGCAGAGGACATAATGTGTGTTGAGCAGAGAAATAGGCTAAATCCACTGACTGAAGCCCCTATCTTAATATCTCGTTAACAATCTTAAATTCTGTTTAATGAGCTAGGAAAGGACAGTTGCCACAACTGATTGGTTCCTTCAATTTTCCCCTAAGTTTTCCACACACCCCCCCCCATATCATCAACCTTTCAGGTTCAGGAGATACCACTGGGGTTTTTTTAAGCATTGTAGTACAGTGAGCAAACTCCCACCCCCACCTAGCTGAAGCCCATGGAGGCTGGGGTTCAAGGCAACTAATGTCTAGGCTCCTAAATATGTAAAAATCTGCCCCTAAGTGTCCAAGGCCTGAAGATTTTCCAAGGCAGTTAGGTACCATATTAGTTAGAGGATATGGACCAAGTCCTTTTTGTGACTGGGACTGACCCAGCTCCCAAGTTATTTAGCTGCTTTAGGAATTTTTCCTATGTAGTGATTAGGTCTTAGTCTGGAATCTGCCTCTAGCACTATGCTATTATGAAGTTCAAATATATATATTTTTAAAGCATTATTTCAGGCTAAGAAATGGAGCCACTCTTGGTTTCCTAAACATCGGTGCCTGCGATCCAGGATAACAACTAATAGACGTGTTGCAATAATAACAGTGCATTATCGATACCGAAGACACCGGTTTTCTTTTCCTCCCTGCTTTTAGCACCCAACAGCATCAGTGGTTCTTATTTTGAAGACTAAGATCCCTTCCCCTCATCCATCTCTCCAAAACCCAGCCTCTGTTCATCTCGCTCTTGTTTCTTCAGAGCATGTAAAGCCCATTCCTCCTTAGTTTCTGCTCAGCCGCAGCCATTCCACTTAACGGGCGACGAGATTTATTTCTATAGCAAATAATCTTTTAATTCTCCTTTCCAACTGGGCTCCACTGTGCAATGGCCACCAAAGGGGAAAAAAGACAAGGGAGCAGAGGTTATAAAAAGGGAAGTTTACAAATCAAAGGGTAGGATGCAGGGGGAAGGAGGGAACACAGCAAGCTCTAATGTATGCTCTGCCATTCAGTTTAACGAGCTAGGCAAGGAGGATTGCCACAAGGGACCGGTGCCTTCAATTTTCCCCTGAGGTTCCCACCTCCCCCTCCTTGCTGTCAGCCATTCACTTAGTTGCAGCACAGTACTACTACAAAGCAGGAGTGGGTCTCTAGCACGGCAGGGCTGACACTTTCCCCCTCCCATCCCAGCAATAGCAGAGCAATTTCTCAGGAGCCTTTAGCTGAAAATGTGTGATGAAGCAAACTCTGGCTTCCAGAGAGATCCAGAAATTTCGAGGCACACCAAGCATATTTCTCATGAACCCAGTGGGTGTCACATGCTGCAAGAGCTCGATCTAGGGTGTATCCCTCATTCGCCCCTGCTGTTTGCCATGCCATTTTAAATATCGGTACAACGCCAGCTCGTATGGCCATGGCCTTGTCGAGGGATACTCCAGCCCTGGGCATTGGAGGGCTTCTAGCGGTATATAAATATTAACGTCTCAGTGCAATCGCTCCATCCCCTGTTTGCATCTGCAATTCATGATTCTGGGCTGCTGAGTTTTAATCCTCACCAGAAGCTGGGATCTCAGGCCCAGGTTCTCTGATGCAGGCTGATCTTTCTTCTCATACCTAGAGACCCAGTGGAAGTTAGGCTCCTAAATGCCTGAAGTCGAGGAGAATGGCTCTCCTCTCCGGGACGCTTGTCCAGGCCACAAAAGGAACTCGATCCTGGTACAGAATAGCTGGTCCCCTTTGCGCCGGAGGGGCCAAGAACTGGAATAGCATGGCTGCTTCACACGTGGACCGGAGAGCCCACCTGACACCTGCCCACCTTGCCCTCTTCTTCCATGGACTCAGCAGTATAATACATAGAAATTAAATGTACAATACCCTTGAAACTGAAAACAACCCAAGCTGGGCTACCCATGGAGTTAGCAGAGCCGCCATGTGATCTCATGATAATTTTAGGGAGCCACTTTGTGACCTCTGCCTCAGGGATATCTATTTAGGGAAGGCCCCACTGAAAGATGATGGATTAACAGCTCTGGAAAGGGTCCTCTTTCTCCTGGGCCAAGTCCGACGGCGCATTTATCACCTCCAACTTTGCTGGACTTCCACGGCCGTTTTGGGTACTCTTATACGAGGGTATTTCATGTACAGATATGGGACAGGGCATATGCAAGGCTGGGTACGTCTTCCTGCACAAAGGAGAAGAAAGATCAAACTGGGTTAGTGATGAGGCCCAACACATCCACTGGAAAAACCTCTGCCATCCGGTCCTATCCCACTCACCTAGCCACAGCCTTGAGGAATGGCGACACCGCAATTCAAGCATGGGGAGGTGGTCTTGTTTCAACGGTCGGTATAATCATCAGTTTTTTTTCTCAGCAAGGACATCAAAACACTCGAGCCGCAATGTGAACATCTGTCACA
>NW_017729015.1:13452788-13461902 GCF_001723915.1 Gavialis gangeticus | reverse complement strand
GGTGGTCTTGTTTCAACGGTCGGTATAATCATCAGTTTTTTTTCTCAGCAAGGACATCAAAACACTCGAGCCGCAATGCGAACATCTGTCACAATAGGGACTCCAGAGTGCTGTCCTTATGATTCAGTCTCGGGAGGGGGGGACCCTTCCAAGTCTCCTTAAAAAGAAGAACTCCCCCCCTTCCCCCCCCCAAAAAAAGAAACATGCATGGACACAGCATTCCTCATTGTTTCTTGTTTGCCAGAAAAGTTTCTGGCGAAAAAGTCTCATGATGGACACATGGCTGTACCGCAGTTGACACGAAAACATTTCAATGGGTGTATTAAAACTGGCATCCTGTCAAACTCCCAATTTCTGAATGATTGTGTTTTCCTTCGAGAATGCGCCAAAATGCTACACTCGAAAATTGCTGTTCTCCTCCACCGGAGAGCCAATAGGTCTAATTATCACCCCAATCTGCTGAGCCTGGGTGGCTTGTCAGTGTAACACTGCAGGATAATTAAAGTCCCAGGTTTGCACGGCAGAAGGAAGCAGTTCCTCATTAAAATGACTTTTTTTTTTTTTTTTGCTTCCCTTCCAGATACTCGGGGTGAAGAAAAAGCAAATCACATCACATATCATTGCTAGCTTAGATGCCTCAGTTATAAAACATAGTGATTATTATTCATATGGTAGCACCTAGAGACTCTGACCAGTATTGGTCTGCTATAGTGCTGGGCACTGTACAAACATGTAATAAAAGACCGTCCCCATTGCAACGGCCTTACAATGCAAAGAGACAGGATAGCAGTGGTGGGAGGGGAAACAGGTCGAGTGTCATACTCAGGGTCTCCCAGCGGTTAGCTGTAGAGCTGGGACAGGAACTAAGGTTTCCCATGCAACTGTCCGTTGCCTTTGACTGGACTGAGAAAAACATCAATCCTTTCTCAAATGTGTGGGGCTAGGTCACTAGGACAAAGCTCCTGGTGACAGGAGTGTTGTCTGACTGTTTTTTGGCAGGGGAAGAGAGACGTTTTCACTTGCTCGTTTAGCATCTTGCATAGAAGAAATCCTGATCTCACCAAAGCTTATACATCAGATCAGCAAAATCACTGTCACGTGCATGGATGCAAGCAAATGCCACCATTCAAAACCACCACCAGCAAAGAATGCATCCATAGGAGGCATGCATAAATGTACTGGGAACAATAAAACCTGACTACTGGCTCATCGCAGGAAACTGGCTTCTAAACTCACTCCAGTTTTCTCCCATCTGCTGCCCATGGCTCCAGGCACTGAGGATAATTGACAGGCTCCTCCACTGTGTTGTACAGGAAGTGGTGCCATGGGGTCCTGGTCAAGACAAACAAGCACATCACTAATAATTTATTATAGGAAATATTGGGTTCCAGCTATTCTGGGATTCACATTCTGGAATGCGAATAGGAGCCAAGTGTGTTATCATTGTTACAAAAAAAAAATGCCAGCTGCATAGCGGGTTTTAGTAACGGGAGCATAACTTGCAATTCAAGAGACGGGATCCTTCCGCTCTATTCAGCACTGGCGAGGCCTCACCTGGAGTCCTGTGTCCAGTTTTGGGCTCTGCATTTCAATAAGGATGCAGATGGTTTGCAAAGGGTGCAGCAGAGAGCGACAAAAATGATTCGAAGCTCAGGAAGCAAGATTTACGAGGAAGGCTGAAAGAACTTGGGTTATTTAGTTGGGAGAGGCGAAGCCTGAGTGGGGATTTGATAACAGGCTTCAAATACATGAAGGATGATTACAGATCGTGGTGCTACACCCGTCTCTGTAGCCACAGGGGACGGGACCAGGAGCAATGGCCTCAAGCTGCAGCAGAGGAAATTTAGGTTGGAGATGAGAAGGACCTTTCTGACTCTGAGGGTGGTCAGGCATTGGAGCAGACTACCCAGAGAAGTTGTGCAATTTCCACAACTGGAAACTTTCAAGGGCAAGTTAGACAGACACTTGGGTGGGATGGTTTGGTAAGGAATGATCATGCCGTGATCAGGGGGCAGGACCAGATGATTTCGTTGGGTCCCTTCCAGCCCTGCTTTCCCACTGTTGTAATGCATAAGGTGAATTTTGAGACATGCACCCATGTATTCTGAAACCATATCACCCCATGAGAGCCTGGATTTAGCCAGGCACATGACTTTTAGTGGATAAGTGATTCATCTGAGGCTTCTGAAGCCTGCAAAACCAGGGCCTGGACTTTGATCCCTGCTTTGAGTCATTTTGCATCTTTTCCTACCCGGGACAGATTTTGATTCTGTTACTCTGAGTTAAAGCAGAAGGAGTCAGGCAGAAGGTAGGGCAGGAGGGCATCTTGGAGGCCAACTGGATCGGAGAGATGTGAGCTTTCATCGGCAACGGCTATGCTTCTAAGGTGCAACCTTGACCTGCCTTTTGCCTGAATGACAGCATTGTTAATTCAGGCAAATTGTGATTGTGATTACTGCTGGGCTTACTACATTGTGGTGACTGCTGTGAGTAGTCACAATGAAGTCTAGAAGGGTTACCACCTGTGCGTAAGGAAGTCTCCACCTGGCTTTAGAAAAGCAATCTGGATTTTAAGTGATCTCATTTCAACTTTATCTGAGGCGTGCAGGAATTTGGGAACGAGTTCTTTTGCATTTTGTAAAGGACCTAGAGCCACACCATCTTCTGTTGTGCTACCACACACACACATACACACACATACAGGATCTTCATAAAGTCCTTGTGCACTTCTAACTTGAATAACTTAGGTTGTGCACAAGGACTTTATGAAGACCCTGTATGTGTGCGTGTGTGTGTGTATGCATATGTGTATATATGTGTGTGTGTGTGTGTGTGTGTGTATATGTTACTACGGCCTACATATGCATATTGAAACCTAATTATATATTCTTCTAAGAAGCTAATCCCATTCCGAACATTTTCCAGCGCTGGGACGTGTCTTTGTAGTATTACAATAGTAAATATGCTTGGGTTTTTGTGCTCTGGGTATTGTAATCATATGCACTATCCTCTGGCCCTAATGCTGCATTCATCTGATAATGCCAGAAATTGGAGAGAAAAACTTCCTTACTCTGCACTGCTGTAATCAAATGACACAGTCCTTATATCACTGGAGATTACCATTTCTACACTGGTAATTAGCGTTTTTCTTGCAATGATATTTGGCAGGGATTGGTGCTGATATATCCCACTAATGAGTGTGGGTTACAACTCAGACTGTGTAAAAAATTAATGTTCTAGTAGGCTGGTTATTCTGAAAAATTGGGAAAACAAAGTGAATTGAGGAGTGGTTGAATCAAGGAGTGGGCCAAATGAAACCTTTTATTCAACCAGAAATTAGTTCTTTTGAGGATCTCAATATATTAAAAAAGATCAAATCAAAAGGAATTCCTACAAGAAAAATCATTTCAAATAAGGAAATCAAAATATTGCATTTTGAGATTGGCAGAGCAAAACATTTTTACCTTTAAAAAAATGTTGCCTTTGGTTTGGTTTTGATCTAGACAGTTCAGCAAAACTGTCATGCCGAATGTATGTTTTGGTGTTACCAAATCTGAATTGTTTCGACCCCCTCCCTCGCCTCGGAAAGCCCCCCCAAACAGTGTCAGCTTCCAGTTCTTCACCTAAAGGATGGCTTGGGGTCTTCTCTGTCTCAACCTGTAGATACCTGGACCTCTAAACCCGGCCAGATACTGTAAGTAATGTTACAATTCCCATGTATTTAGCAGTGACCCTCAGTACTGTATTAACAGCTAAGAAACCCCCCGGGGTCTTATGGAGAGTTCATTTTAGGAGAAATGGCTCAATGGACTGCAGGGAAAACCATTCCAGAGCCAAATCCAAACTTTTCTGCAGCGGTGGCACAATTTTTATTCTCCACCAATTTTTTAAATGTTCATGTTATGCTGTCCTGTCCAGTTCCAAGATGGACCGGACATTAGGAGTCACGGTACGGACCCTCCCTGCGCTGGGATCTGGGATATAAGACAGCAGAGAAAGGCAGAAGTGCAATTTTGTTTGGTGTAAGTACATTGTACCTTAGTATTATGGCTACCTCTTACCTTCAAATTTAAGGCACATTTTAAAAATGAAATATTACTTCTAAAAATGGCCTGCCTCTTAAATTAGAATAAAACAGATGTTAAAAATGTCTACATTTACAACAGAAGCATCTTTATTTCCTGTTTTATTCTCTTCCTAAATTGAGTCAGACCATTTGCGTGTGCCTTAAATTCAAGGACGTCTCATAGTTGAAGGACTCTGTTATTTCTGTATTGCGATTGCATGGAGGAGCTGCGACCACGGGCCAGAACCTAGCTCTGCGAGGTGCTGTAATGGCATCCGTGTCATTACTGCGCTGCAAATGTCCCATCCTGTAGATGAGGCCTCCAGTGAAGAAGCTCAGAGGCAGTTCGTCCTAAGAAAGAGGGAGGCAGATGAAGCAGTTTATATGCTAAGAAAGTAGGTCTGCTGCTCTTGAGTAGGTATGTCCAAAAGGAGTCTTTGGTGATTGTACGACACTCAGAAGAAGTGATATGTATTTTGACTCTCGGCTGAATGGGGTTCATGGAGCATTCTTTAAAGATGCTAAAATCTCAGCACAGAAATGATAAATCGGGATGAGTGCGAGGAAGCCAGGCTTCAGACAGGGAGAGACTATCATCAGGGAGACCACTATAGGAAGAGGTACAAATATATAACCCAGCATGAAAGAAAACCAACTCTCAGGACTGCCCCTGATAAGGAAAGGGGAGCAGGAGTAAAACACACCTGCTCTGCCATTCTCACACCTGCACCTGGATCCAGATAGAAATTATTCACCCAAGGTGGGTGGATTTGGATTCGGGGTTATGATACAACAGCTAACTATGATGATTGGGTCAGGACAAGTACTGCCCCCAGTTTCAGAAGGGGCCTGGGTCCTCTCAGGCACTCCTAAAATGAATTAAGAAGCAACACAACCGAATGTTGGGAAAAGCCAGGCTTTGCACGCTTTAAATGATCTTTGTTTTTCGATTCTCAAGACAAACGCCTCTATCAGGCACTGGGGAGGATTTAGCGGCAGCAAGCACCACAACAAAGTCTCTTCCAAATGAGGCCTGCCTGGTTTAATCTTTAATATTAGACTGCCTCCCAGGATCGGCAGCTAAAATAAAGAGCCCCAAACTAGACAGATATACATCATAGAAAACTGCACAGTTAGGGGTTTTGCAGCTTCTTGGTATCTCCCCTGATTTAGGGTCTCATCCAGCAAAATGCTAAATGCATCGAGGGAGGTGATGATTGACTCAATGACAGTCGGGGCACTCGGCGCCTGCTGGGACTGGCCAGTCAGTCCATTGTGTTGCCACGTCTGCAGGTGATTGCAGTCCAAGGGCAAGCTTCAGAGAAGAGGATCCTCACACTGATGGAAGATGATTTGAAAACAATGCAGTTACAGGGCCTGCAATGGAGCATTTCACTCCTTGCTAAATCCTATGGTATCAAGACTCTTCCCGCTTCCCTACAGATGAAAAAAGCTAGCCTAGCTTCAAACAGGAGGGATGGACAAGGACCTCACCCATGCTTATCCATAACTCAGTGATTAGGCTTCTCCCATGAAGTAGGAGATATGGGTTGGAGCCCCCTTAGAGTGAGGAGGACCTGTAACCCAGGCCTCTCAATTCCTGGGCAAGTAATCTAACTGCTAGGCTCTTGGCCAAAAGCTGGCATCGTTGTCCAAGAATGAATGTGGGCACAGTGCTTTATACACAGTGCTGCTTTCAGGTAGGCATCTGGGTTTGGGGAAGCAATTGCTTTCTGAGGGAGCTGGATCCTGAAATGATGGAAACACTCCCATGCACCCCGTTAGACGCCGAAATGCCAAGGAAGAGTAGGAGTTCAGATATGCCTCTGTGCCTATCTTCTCCTGTTGGCTAACTGGAGCTATGCACCTCCCTGCTGAGTGTCTGGATTGCCCTTGGGAGGCACATAGTCCTCCCCATTTACTGGCTAGAAGACATAAATGCCTAACCCTCTTGATCATCCCTTTGGCATAGGGCACTTCCATTTCAGGCACTGCCGCCTATGTAGAGGCACGTACAAGGTTGCTTTGGACCTGGTGCTTTTGTGCCTTTGGACCTGGTGCTTGTGGTGACCTCTTCTGCAGTAGAGATCTGTTGGCTGGAAGCCAACACCAGTCCCATCATGACCAGGAATGAGGACCAGATTTTATAACAGTGATAGTAATTATTAGCCACGGGAATAGCTTATAGAGAGAGGTGGTGGATGTTCTGCCGTGCCTCCCTGAGCAGTCGTTTCGGACTTAGCTGGGAATCCTGGGGTTGAAGCCGGGAGCCTCAACCACGTTGAAATGAATGATACCCTAATCCTCACCCCAGCCCATGTTGCAGAGAAAGGCAAGCTATATGGCCATAATCCTCCTTCCTGACCATGACATTCATACTATAGTGCCCTCTCCCCTACTCTGGGGGTCTTCGAGAGGAGGTTGGATGGGCATCTGGCTGGGGTCATCTGAACCCAGCACTCTTTCCTGTCTATGCAGGGGGTCGGACTCGATGATCTATTGACCCTAACATCTATGAACCTATGAAAACTGGTGACTGAAATTCCTGCATCATAAAGCTGTTCTTCAGCACTCCTGTCCTACCATGACGGAGGCATTAAAGCCCTTGGGCAGGCAGACTGGTGGTGGAGATCTTCTTTGCTTTGTTCACCTTCTGCCCTGTGCATTTGTGCAGCAAGGGGAGAGCAGGGACGGGCCTGTTGCTTCCTTGTCATTTGTTGTAGCCGAGTGCCCAGCAAAACTCCCTTCCTTCTGTTTTCTCCAGCCAAGCCCAGCTTGGTTTCAGCAGTGAGGTCACGCTTCCTTGATCAGCTGGCAAGCAATACCATTTAGTCTGCTTGCTAATTCATACTTAAAGCAGAAATAAAAGCACTTTTTAAATTAAAACTGATCCTTAATTGCCTTTCCTCAGCAGCTCAAGATTCCTCTTGCTGTTTTTAATCAGCATAATTCCTCAAACGAGCCTGCCAAGCGCCACATTGCAGCACAAGACGGGTGGTTCACTTCTTCCCTCTTACACAGAGCTACTTTTTCTTCAGGGGTTTTGTCTGTTGGGTATGTGCTTTCTTGTTTGCTCATAGGCAAAGACAACAGAGTTGCAGGGCAAACTTGAGCATGCGTTGCAAAGTCCCAGTATGAGGGCCACACACCCAGTGTTGCAAACCTGAGCGCCAAGTGACAAAACCAATATTGTAAGCCCAAGGCCAGCTGTGCAGGTCCAAACCCCACGATGAAAAACTTAACATCAGCCCTTAGCTGCCTCCCCAGCTGTATGAGGCACAGGGTATGTCCACACTGCCCAAAGCAGGGCAGCATAGATCCTCCCAAGCTAGCTGGCTTAGCTTCTCAGCAGGTTTAATTACCCTGCACCAGGGTCATTGCTACTGCAGGTAGATTGGGGCTGGTACCTTTGCACAGTGGAGCATATGCTAAAACACTCATTCTAGCACGGTTATTATTCATGTAGGCCCATAACGTAAGTGCTCCTGTCCGTTATCAAGGGCCAGGACGCTACTTCCAGTGAGTCTTGCTATCAGCAGGATTAGCTCTCTTCCAGTACGGTGGACCGTAGAGTTTCACCGAGCCTACAGCCGTCTGCCCAAGCAAGGAGCTCTTGCTCATGCAGTTAGGACTGCACAAGTCACTGGAGCTAATTGGGCGAGGGAGGATCCCAAGCACAAATAAGACCTGTAGGTCTGGGCTCCGGGCACTTGAGTGTTTGGGTGCTGAAAGGAAACTCAACCCCCAAACCTTTTGCATATCACAGAGCTGCATAAAACCTGCATTGTTAGGTCCAGAGAGAGGACAGCCCAGTGGGTTGGTGTGACAGTCTGAGACCTGGGCTCCATATTCACTGTCTGCACATGGGCCTGGGCTGACCTGGTATGAGATTCAGAGTAGCTGCCGCAATGCCTCCAGCTGAGGTGCCCCAACACCTTGCAAACTAGATGCCTGGTCGCTGCAGAGAGATTCAGGGAGATTTAGGTGTCTAAGATTGATTATACAGCTCTTGGTGGAGTGCCTTGAAAGACACTTTTCTCAATACCAGCTTGCGCTCTGGAGCTGTCCCCAGGCAGCCATTAGGAAACACCGAGCTAGTTGTAAAATAGCGTAGGAGTTACAGCACTTCTCTAGGACCTGGGGTTCAGGCCTAGGGGGGTTCAACCCCACACCTCTTCATTCAGAGCAGCAAGCTCTAGGATAGTCTGGGTGGGCTCACGTGCCAACTCGCTGTTGAAGCCGAGATGCCAGGCAGCTAACAGTGAGAGATGCAGGGGCCGAGACTGAGAGTAAGCAAGGGGAAGCCCGAGTCTGTTGCCTGATGGGAGAGGGGGCACCTGGGTTGCAGACTCTGCTCCCAGGACTGTTCATGCCTTTTAGATGGGGACAAAATAGAAATAATCCTCAAAGCAGAGACCAGAACCCAGACCCCCCAGATCAGCAGGTTGCAGCAAAGGGCCTCCATCCAAAACCTAACGAAGTGAGAGGGAGCCATCTCCTTGACATGAATGGGCCTTCCCCAGTCTGAAGCCAGCTGCTTGATTAAACGAACATAAAAGGGGAAGAGGAGACGCCGTTTACAAGTCATAATTAGAAACGGATCCATTGGTTCTGTGGAAGCAGCTGAGCCTGTGACAAATACGCAGAGAGACCAAATAAATCAGGGATTTTCCTTTCAGATTTTTAAATAAGAGTAAACAGTTATTTATATGAAATATGTGTATTATTTTATATGGCTGCAAAAAAGGCCAGCCATTATTACCAATGATCTGATATACAGTTATGTGTTTTTATAATAACGATCAATAAGGCAGGCAGGCAGTATGTGTGTGTGGGGGGGAGCATATCACCAGGGATCTAATTAGTTTTTATTACTGTAATAACTCAACGGGTGGACCTGATGCTATTAAAAATAATGAAAGCTTTATTTCTGAGCAAATTATTTTCCCTTTGAAAGCATCTATGAATATGCACATGTATACACACACAGTCTCGCTCTCACACACACACACACACACACACACACACACACACACACACACACACAC
>NW_017729015.1:13434684-13452623 GCF_001723915.1 Gavialis gangeticus | reverse complement strand
CCCCCCCCCCCCCCGAGATAAGAGGATGAGCTCAAGTGATTAACTCTCTGAATGTGCAATCTGGATTTATTTTGCAATTTCACTTTTAAGCAGAGAATTTAACAGGATTTTGTGGGTGTCTTTAGCAACACCACAACAGGATACACGGGGGGGGGGGATGTTCTCTTCCTAATCTGCTTGTTAATGCTTTTGGGCACACTTTTCTACCTCTTGAGACTTATGCACAGATACTAGGTGACCACAGCAGAAAGAGTCCTAGCCCCCAGTGCACCCTCGGGGATTAATGGGAGAGAGCGCGAGGAGGTTTCACAGCTGCCACGGCACCTAATACACCTGTTGCTGCTCTTACCATGTGCCACATATATACAGGCACGGTGTAATGCAGTGTTTCTCAACCTGTGGTTCGTAAGAATATATCAAAGGGTCACAAACAAACTTTAAAAATGGACCGACAGGCTTTAAAAATAGATTCGCCTTTAAAGGAGAAAAATGTGGGAAACCGTGGCTTTTCATTTGCAGGCTTGCAGAGCTCCAGCTTGCAAGCGGCTGCTTGGGCCTCCCTCCCATCCTGCCTCATACACTGGGGTGCTGGAGCCCGGGGGTGGGGGGCAGCGGGTCGGGAGTGAGGGGCACTGGGTCAGGTTTGGCCATTGATGTTTAAAAATGGATCCTGGTACAAAAACGGTCAAAAACCCCTGGTATGATGGATTGGGTATTAGCCTAAGTGGTGTTTAGTGGTCGCCCAGCATTTTTAAGGTGCTTGCAAGGGCTTTACTTTGTTCTGTGCTTGATTCCAGCTGGCTGTGAAGAAAGGATGCCCAAGATTGTGCCATGCTTTGCTCAAACTGTTTGCCTGGGGAGCTCAGCGCTTCAAGGCACCATCCTCCATACCGCAGCCTGGGAACCAGGATGCCTTCGCTCAGTTTTCAGCTGCACCGTTGACCACAGGCAAGTTAGTTCATCCCTGTTCACGGCTCCCCACCCCCAAATTGCCCTTGTCTAGTTAGCATATAAGGTCTTTGGGGTAGGGACTATCCCTGAATCTTGCCAGGGCCCAATGCACTGAAATCTCAGCCTCTTTGGGAACGATTTGAATACACATGACCCATCATAAGGATGATGACCAGGTCCTTCGGCAGATAAGAAAGCTGAAAGCATTTGCTCTAATTACATTTCTGTGAAAGAGATGGGTTAAGACATTTCTGGGCTGCAGCTCGGGGAATATAACAAGCATTAATAACACACAACTAGAAGGAGAAGGGAAAGCAAGTTATGGAGAGATGCAGGTGAATAAAGCACTGATGCTCTCAGCTGCCTCTTCAGCCCAGGTCACACAGCACCACCCAGCTCCAGCCCAGAAAACGGCCTGTGACATTCTGCTCTTGTGATCCTGCTGCCATAGCTGGGAGGACTTTGGGTTTGCTTAGGGATTGGCCCATCGGTCAGCTGGCAAGGCTGAGCTCCCAGCAGCCTCAAAGGGAATTAAAGTATGGCCACAAACCGCAGCCTTGGGCCCAGTGAGATGCTAATCAGACCAGCATTCAAGAGTAGCTTGGTCCTCAAATGTGACTGAAGAAGGCACTGGGGTTCCAGGTGACGCCTGGACAAAGAAAGTGCTAAGAAGAAGCCACAGGGGACCTTGGGAGACCAGAAAATCCAGCTTTCTCCTGAAAGAGAAGGCAGCTCAATTTTATCCACTTGTCTAGGACGATGGACTTTTTCTCTCAGCTAGGAGCCACGAGAAGATGGCCTGAGTGGTACGGTTGCTGGTAGCTGGTGGGTTTTATTTTCCAGGGTAGGTCCATGGGCCATTTGGATACTACAGATATGAATAGTAAACAGCCGGTGTCTGCTGTTCCTCTGGGATAAGTCCAGCAAAAATCTTCAGTCACCTGGTGAAGCCAAGGAACAGCATGCTAGATGGGGAGCGGCAAGGCCAGCCCTGAAAGATCATTTCTGGTTGTGACCTTGGTCAAGAGCATATCTCGTCAACAGAAACCTTTGCTGTGTGGCTGTTCAGCCCTTTTGCCCAGGGTTTTGTTTTTCCTTTTGATGTGTGTACAGAACAGCGGGGAATATGCCACAAAGATTAAACTCAGCCATGGCTCACGAGAAGACGGCTGGAGGTCAGATGGATATCACGCGCACACTTACACACGTCCTCCAGTGGTGCATAAGCCTTTTTCTGCTCTCTTGACACAGCCTGAATTGCACTGAACGTTCCTCTTCATCCCGCAGCTCTCTGGAGACACTAGCAGGTGTTGCAGCACATAAATGCCTTTGGAAACCAGGATGAACCTCCGTCTCTTATACCGATGCAATGATAAGGCTTACTCAAAACTTGTCGGTCAAGATTTAGTTTACAACAGGGATGCTCAGCCCCCAGTCTGTGGGCCAGATCCAGCCCATAGAGCCGTGTCATCCAGCCCATGGGGCTTCCCACAGGACTGAAAATTTGGTGGTGGTGGTAATTCAGCTGCCACCGCTGCCTTGCTGCCAAATTTCCAAGCCTTGGGGCTAGATGACATGGCCCTGTGCATTGGATCAGGGCAATGTGTGGGCCCGGGGGACAGGCCTGATCTGGTACACAGGGCCACCATGTGCCAGATTGATCTGGGGCACTGGATTCAGTCCATGGACCAACCCCACACCACTCATTTAACCCACAGTCCAGAAATGTTGGACACCACTGTTTTCGACAGAATGGCCTAGATGGTCATCCAGCCCCTAGAAGGAGACAAAAAGGCCTTCTCTGTTACACAAGTGGATGATGGCAGTGTAGCGGATGGAGCCAGGGGGTCCGGTGGGATCCAAAACTGGGCACTTCCCTGTCTCAGTTTGCAAAATGTGGTGCTTTGGCAGCAAGGAGCGTGGAAGGAAGATGGATTGCACGCTCCCTGGGCATCGTCACCCAGACCCTGAAAACACACGGGCTGCTTTTAGAAGTTCCCATCAATGCAGCATGGAGATGAGGAACAGCTGGAAAACCTTGTATGGATGTATCGTGTCAGAGCATTTAATGCCTTCCCAGTCTTAAGCATCCCACAGTGATCTGGGATGAGCTGGGAGGAGAAGCAGAAAGATGGGATCAAAAGAAGGAGCAGCTCCTGGTTGCAAGCTGGCTGGGAAAATATCCCTCCTTCCCTTCAAAGAATATTTCAGTGAAATCAGAGATGGTCTTGTCAACTATTTGTTCTTTGAAATGTTTTGTCAAAACCTCAGACGCATTAGTGGGGAGTGGACATTTCCTGTCTAAAACCTGTTTTGTCAAAAAAAAAAAATGTTGTTGAAAAACCATTTCAGGAGAAAATTCTCAACATGTTCAGTTCTCAATGACAGGTGACCACCCTTTTTTGGACATTGGTTGTGTCACAGGACCCTTTCTGCCCTCTCATAAATTATGCCCATTTTGCACCCTCGGCTGCTCGCAAGGGATGCCGAGCTGTTTACCACCTGGCGTGTAGCCTCTGAGCCACCATTCTCCTAAATTGGGGGTGGCAGTCGTTAAATGCTAGGTGCATGAATAATACCCCGCCCTAGGTGTCGTCAGTGCTGGGAATTCAATCTAAGCTCTCTGTAAAACACGGTACCCTGCCGTCCAAGTCGAAAGACTCAGCTGTGAGCCAAGGCTTTAGCAAGCTGTGTGCGTCACCCAGCTCTTTCGCTTTCCCTCATTCCTTTCTTCCACCCGGTGCTTTTTGTCTCCCTGCAGCGGGACCAGACGTGACCATGGACTTTTGCTTAACTCCAATCTTCCTCCTGCGCACAGGTGCCTGAGGGCACTGCTCGGCATGTCAGAAAGGTAATCCACTGGTGATAAATCACTGGTGTGAAAGGCCTATCGGTGCTATCAGTAACTACTGACGCCTTCTGATCCGAATACGGATGGGCTCATCAAAAGGCAGCCCGGCTACCACTAGAAATCCATCTGAGCTGGACCGACATTACAAATCTCTCCAGCTCCAGGCTCAGTAAGCTGAGAGATAGACCCCCCGTCAGTGAATGGCTGCCTCTGGGGACCTGACCTCATTTACCTGGAAATGCTGGGGGGGGGGAAAAAAAAAGATACAGAAGGATTATGCTTTGCTTTCCCCTCCCAGTCGCAGACAGTATTAATGACAAGGAGCTGCTGGAGGACTGGATGGCTCTGGTGATGGGCTGTAGTCACTTGTACCTAGACTGCTGCTTTAAATCTGGCTGAGGTTACCGGGGACCAAAAGTAGTAGTTGTTCCAGGTTGACAGGTATTCATGGCACAAAAGCTACCGTGCTAATTAGCTCCCTTGTTGGCAAGCTAAATGGAGAGGCCAGTGGGATGAGTGCCTGCGACAGAAATATCCTCATCCCAACCCATGGCACCTATAGATCTATGCTTATTCTTAGTAGGAGCAGAAGGGGAGAAGACGCCTGCCTTTCTACTGCCCTGTCCTCTGCATAACTATGGGACATCTGCCTGCAGAATTGCAAAGCTGGATTCTTTCATTGCATTAGGAGCCGCTATACAAAACCAGGTGACGGCAAACCCTATTATCAGAGCTTAGCACTGCCCTCCAGCATCGCTGATACTGCCATTGAGCCAAGAGAAACGAGCCCACATCTTCTAAAAATCTCAGACAGGAAGGGCTGGAAGGGACCTGGAGTCAGCTAGTCTCGCCCCCTGCACAAGGTGGGATTGTCCCTGTCTAAGGCTTCTTACAGAAGTGTTTGTCTAACCTGTGCTTCAGACTTCATGAGCACCCTTCTTCCACAACTACCAGGCACCGTCCTGAAAATATCAAGAACGCTGTCACTTGCCACAGGTCAAGCAAGAGGATGAGTGCCAAGTCATTATCCCGCGGCTGCAAGGGTAGGAACGATTTTGTTAAAGGACACTTGAGAGATCAATGGAGGAGGACCGTGCTCTCCCCCTCCCTCTACCCCCCTGCTACAGAGGAAGGCAAACCCCCATGCCTTCCTTTGATTGTGGAATAAATTTCCTTCCTGGTCTCAAATGTGGTAATCAGTCTGACCTTGAGCAGAGGAATGAGACCCTCTAGTAAGGAGCCTTTGGGATTTTTCTAAGTCCCAGTAGAAGCCTTGGCACACTTCTGTCAACGTTGCTGGCTTTGGCTGCAGCCAACAGCCAGTGCTTTTGGGCACGGTGGGGAAAAATAACCCTGACACTTGTATCAACAGGAGGGGAAAAATTCTTGCCTAGGAGTGGTGTAACAAGGTCAGAACGAATGCAGCAGCCACCCCAGGGGCTGACTTGGGAAGGTGGTGGGGAGGCAGCCACGTGATCACAATCATGAGTGCGGCAGCAATGGGAAATCAGCGCTGCCCCTATGCCCTGGGTGTCTGGCTGCTGTTTCCCAGGCCCATGTGGCCAGCAGCAAAGCTCAAAAGCATGGGAAAAGCAAACACCCTCTACTCTGCACGGCAGCCTGGGGACCACAAACACAACTCTGCTCATCGTGCATCCTAGCGGGAGAGTCAGAGCTCCCCTTTCTGACACCCCATCCCTTCCATGAACTTGTCCCAGCTTTTTGTTCTTGCTTTCTGAACAAGGTAGTGGAGCTCTGCTTCATCCTCTTGCTGCTGAGAACGATCCTCTCCAATTTCTCACGCACATGTGGGGGACTCCTAGGCTTCCAGCGGTTGCTGTTCACAGGCCGTTCCAGGTCTTGCTATTCCTAGTTTCACAGTTGGTCGGGTCAGAAGGGACCTGAGCAGATCACCAAGTCTGACCCCCTGCCATGGCAGGAAAGAGCACTGGGGTCAGATGACCCCGGTGAGGTGGGTGTCCAGCCTCCTTTTGAAGACCCCCCAGGGTAGGAGCGAGCACCACTTCCCTTGGAAGTTGGTTCCAGATCCTAGCCGCCCTGACCGTGAATAGTGTTTCCTGATGTCCAGCCTGAACCTGCTCTCAGTCCACGTGTGGCCGTTATTCCTTGTTACTCCCAGTAGTGCTCGGGGGAACAGGGTCTCTCCCGTTCCCCACTGGTCCCCCTTGGCCAGTTTATAGATGGCCACCAGGTCCCCCCTCCTCCTTCCCTTACGGAGGCTGAACAGGTTCAGGTGCCGTAGCCTCTCCTCGTAGGGCCTGCCCTGCTGCCCCCTGACCATGCGAGTGGCCTCCTCTGGACCCTCTCCATGTTGTCCACATCCCTCTTGAAGTGCGGCGCCCAAACTGGACGCAGTACTCCAGCTGCGGCCTGACCAGCGCCGCATAGAGGGGGAGGATCACCTCCTTGGACCTGCTCGAGATGCATCTGTGGATGCACGACAAGGTGTGGTTGGCCTTTCTGACCATGTCCCCACACTGCCGGCCCGTGTTCACCTTGGCATCAACGATGACTCCAAGATCCTTTTCTGCCTCTGCACTGATGAGAAGGGAGTTCCCCAGCCTGTAGGTATGGTGCCGGTTCTTCCTCCCCAGGTGCAGCACCTTGCACTTGTCAGTGTTGAATCCCATCTTGTTCTCATCCGCCCACCCCTGTAACCTGTCCAGGTCTAGTTGCAGCCTGTGCTCTCCACTAGCGTGCCCACCTCTCCCCACATCTTAGTGTCATCTGCGAATTTGAACAAGGTGCTTTTCACCCCCTCGTCCAAGTCGCTGATGAAGATGTTGAACAGTGCGGGCCCGAGGACCGAGCCCTGGGGGACCCCACTGCCCACATCCCTCCAGGTCAAAAATGACCTGTCCACCACCACTCTCTGGGTGTGGCCCTCCAGCCAATTTGTGACCCATCTGACCGTGTAGGCATCGACACCACTGTCACCTAATTTTTTCTAAACCATCCCTGACCGATGCTTCCTACCTTTTCTTGGAAACCTCCAGCGGAGGAGATCTCACACCTTGCCCGGGCATCTATTCCACTGCCTCACTGTTCTAACAGCAAAGACATTTTTCCTGATGTCCAAAGTACATTTTTTTGCTGCAATTTCCAGCCATTGCTATGTGTCCTACTCTCTGCAGCAAGGGAGAAAAGGCATTTCCCCTCTTTGGGATATTTGAAGCCTGCGATCTTGTCCCCCCCACTTAACAGCTTGTTCTTCGATTTGAACATACTTATTTGTCTCAACGTCTCCTTGTATGGCTTGTCACCTGGGCCCTTTAGAGAGTCCTTATTAGCTGTCTGGTTGCAGCTGAGCAGCTCTGCATTTTCTGCTAAGAGCTCACCCTGGCTATTTAGCAGTGGATCCAGAGCTTCCTTGGTGTTACTTTTCTGACTAATGTACTTATAAAACCTCCTCTTCTTGTTCTTAGCTTCCCTAGCCGGGTATAGCTAAATACAAAAAGGGAAAGGGACAACGTGGTTTTTTTTTGAAGGAGTCTCAGCTGCCGCTAGGAATAAGTCCTGCAGCTCAGTCTCTCCATTAGAGTCACATACGGGTTGTAAGAAAGAGCTTACGGTATCGATTTCCCCCAGCCGTCAGGAGGAGGCTGGTCAGAAACTCCTAATTAACGAGACGTCTGGCCCAGGCAGCGTCCTGCTTTCAGTGCAACGGGGCTGTTTCAGACAGGGCGGCGAAATCGCATTTAGTTCTTAGTTCAGTGACATCCCTGCACTTCCCTGATCCTCAGCTGCTTTTGCAGGTAGGTCACACGTCCGCCTTAGGATCGAGCACTGGTCCGAAACTCCATAGATTTACTCGGTGCAGGGTGAGGGGGCATTAGGCTGTCTTTAAACGACTCTTAAAACAGCCGCATGCCTGCGATGCAAGCTGAACCAGGAACATAGGGGAAGCCCCACACCTAGCTGACTTTCAGGTAGGAGCCAAACAGCACGCTTCAGCACCCTTCAGTGTTAAGTGACTTGAGCACAGGTTAGACAAGCTGTTGCCTAGCATGACTTACACAGGGACCATCGTGCCTTAAGCAGGAGGCTGGACTAGATGCCCCCTGAGGTCCCTTCCAGCCCTACTTTTCGATGATTGCCTTCTCAGAATGGGGCCAAAAAGAAGTCTTTTATTCTGTGCAGATGGAAAGATAACTCCGTTCTGGCTCAGGACGGAGAGTTACTTAGCACACCTTCATTGGCCACCTCCTTGTTTGCTACAGAGCCAAGCCATATGGGTTGTTGTTGGGTTTTTTGTTGTTTTTTTTACGCAAGCAAGAGCTTATTTTAATGGGAACAAAGGGAGTTTTCAGTAGCCGGGGTTGCCTGTGGGCAGCCTCATATATCCACCAGCCGAAGAAGTGAGAGGTAATTAAAGGCATGGCAGGAGGCCACCCCTGCCTTCACTTCCCCAACCCCAGTTTGCCTCATTCACCTTCACTACACAGCAGTTCACCATAGGGTATTACAGCCTCTTCCTTCTCAGGACCCCGTCCCCGGCTGGCTGAGGGAAGCTCCAGTGCCTGTTCTTCAGCACATAATTGTCCGCAGCGGTCAGCAGCGTTGATCTGCTCCGGTGTCTCACAGGGAGGCTGGAATTGGCCTTGGGGCTTTGCTTCTAGTTTGCAAGCTTGACTGCCAAAGGATGGGGACTGCGAGGTCCTCCCCTGCCAGCTGATCGCTATTAAAGACTGGACAAGGGCTAAGGAAGGAGGAAAGCAGGGTAGGAGTGAGGGGGTGGGAGTGGGGGTCTCCACTGGATCGCTCCTCTGTGCTCTCATTCAGCCAGACCTCCAGGGCGAGTGGGGGACCTCCCCAGGGGTAACGTTTAGATATGTTTTAGCACGTGAAGACTCTGGACTAGGTCTTTGGCAATGTTGCTCAGTCCCCCCAGCTCTCCAGGTGTAAAATGGGAATGCGATTCCTCCTTCCTGCTGGTCCTTTGTATGCCTTGGCTACTTAGATCACGAGCTCTACAGGGCAGAGGCCGTGCCACCGTACGGCATTTCCATGTGATGCCTTGTACACTGGATCCTGATCCAAATCGGGGCTGCTGCTTTAATGTAATGTGAGCATGGGCATCTTCTGCTCTCAAGCGTGTGGTGAGGTGCTGAATCCGTGCATCGCCTGGCTGCGGCCGCCCTTCTCTGGTCCGCGGAGAAGGGCAGTGCAGTCTGCTGTGGCAGACAACAGCCTTCCTCCAGCAACAAATGCTGCTTTCTGTGGATCCGTAGCCAGTGCTAGACAGCGGTGCGAGTAAAGCCGGGGTGAAGTCTCTTGGGTGGTTGTCCGAGCACCGTCCTGGCCACCCCTTTGCTTGCACATCAGGTTCCTTCCCAGCAGGCCCCAGAGCCTGGAAAGAGAAATGTCAGCTCAGGACCCCTCCTGCTATAGCAGGAGTGGGCAAGACGCAGCCCAGGGGCCAGATGCGGCCCACTGGGCCATTCTATCTGGCCTGCAGGACCCCTAAAAAATTTAGAAAATTAATATTTATCATCCCCAGGTTCCCTGTTATGCAGCCTCCAATGGCTTCCCAAAACTCAGTAAGTGGCCCTCCGCCCAAAATAATTGCCCGCCCCTGTGCTAGAGTGACTCTCATCTCTTCCCAGTGGCTAAAGCCTCCCCCTGATGCCCAGGCTGTTATTGCACAAGTATAGCAATGTGTATTATGTCTGCCAATAGGCAGACAAGTTTTTTGGGTAGATGTGATCTCTTATTAGACCAACGAAATAGATGGAAAACATTGTTCTTTGCAAGCTTTTGGGCACAAACACCCTTCTTCAGGCATCGGGAGAATCCCCGCTAAGGCACAGGGCAGAGGGATGCTCGGGCGCAGCATCTACTTCTCCCTTCCTGATGCGACCGGTGTCATCACTACCACGGGTGGCAAGAGAGCAGTTCTCACCATGACTGATTTCTGGGAGCCATTTGACTTCCCTCCTGCCAGGAGCCTGCCATGTGCTAATCTTGGGGCTGCGCTCAGCCCGTCCCACCCTCGTGGTGCAGCAGCGAAGACTTGAATAGCCTCCTGCAGGGGAGATTTCCAAGGAGCAACTTTCAAGTCTCCACTCTGACAGGCTGAGGAAAATAATGGAGACAGCTGCTTTGAAGACTTCATGCTACAAAACTGTCTGTGGTGCCCACGCGTTGATGATTAGACAGTGTTCCCCCCCGCTCCCCCCACTGCAGGATCACCCAGGAGAGTATAGCAGCCTTTCAAGTTGGCTCACTCAGCTGACAGCTCGGCTCCCACCGCCACCCCGTTACACTAGCGACAGACTAGTCAAGAGTCAGAGATGGCTGGAGCAAGATAATCCTGGAAGGTCGCTGCAGCGAATGGCTGGATCTGCAAACGGCTTTGAGGGGAGGGAGATGCAGGCCGTGGGGCTCAGGCAGGAACCTTTTGGCTTTCATACGTCTCACCTCCCAGAGCTCAGAAGCAGCACGGAGGGGCTGAAAATGGGAAACACTCTGAACTTGCATGGCACCTCTCGTCCGAAGATACCAAAGAGGTCCCCTGAGGTCGGTCAGCATTTCTCTTCCCATTGCACAGATGGGGAAGCTGAGTCACAAAGAGATTAAGGCTCTGACCCAGCACAGGCTAACTGTAAACAACATGCATTGTCCCCCTGAATTCATTGCCTAATATTAGGTGCAAATTCTGGGTTGGGATAGAAACTCAGTCACAATTCTCGAGAATCCAGCTCGCCTCTTATTTAGCCACATTTAGCCTTCTCTTCCCTTGGCAGATAGTTACTCATCCTGCCCACGTGGGGTTTGGGAGGAAGGCAGTGGGAGGAGGACAGATTATACCATATGAAAGATAGGTTGGGAGCAGCTTGACAGCTATTTCCCCATCCTAGGATTCCTTACCTGGCCCAGGTTTGGCATCTGCTTCTTGGCAGGAATTAGGATTTCTGCTCCTGGTACAGCCCAGAGCACACCGTCTGGAGAGATGGATCCTCATTTCCACGGCGTTCTTCACCCAATGTTAATTATTTTCATTGGCCCATACTCCTGACCTTGGGGCAACATGCTACCGCTAGCTCAGCGATCCCAGGTCTTTGTGATGGTCTCTTCTTCCTTCCTTGTGCAGCCAGTGCAATTGTAATCCCGTGCATAGATGCAGACAGGTTACCATCCGTGCTTTCTCCTGCAAAACAAAAAAGTCACAACTAGTTTGCAGCAAGGACAAAAAAGTCACGACTAGTTTGCAGCAAGGACAAAAACGGAACGTGCTAATCTCAGGTGGCTCGGATGATCACATCTCTTTCCAACGTCGTCCTTCTCTTTATTGCTAGGAGATGCCAGGCTGGCGGCCGAGGAGAAGGAAGTTTTTGGCTGCTTTCCATAGGGGTTACACATGAGCAAACAATATGATCAACACTAACCTGCTTCCTGTGGGCCCAAGAGGGAAGCTCTGTCCTCATGTCGCAGGCCATCGGTGGAGAAAGCGGCCAGAACAGCTGCTCTGCTTTGCACTTAGACCAACTCCCTGTTTCAACACAATGACTCCAGTTTTAAGGTGCTGAGCTCAGAGATACTAGCCTGCTACCTATGCTTTTATTAATCTTTCTTACTTGAAACTTGGAGGAGAGAAATTCAACACACAACTTTTCCAGCCCCTCGAAAAGGCAAAGACATCCACCCCAGATCTTTCAGGCTAGACCTTCGAAACAGAAGGCTTCACCGATGCATATGCAACGACAGCACTGAGCTCCTAAAGCAAGTCTACATTTGATTTCCCGTAGGCCATACCTCATACTATCCTCACTTACCACCCACAGGGAGTTCACTTAGCAGCACCAGCTCAGTGTGTTTTAATAAGACTGAATCCAAGTGGGAATAAGCAATTCATATCCGACCTTGGGAGAGGCGCAGACTCCAACTTCAGTGGCCAGACCTCAGTCCCCATCATCTCATCACCTTTGCTTTCGAGCCCTGTAAAAAACTGAAATATCACGTTTAATTACAGCCTGGAATAATGCATGAAGGCCTTCAAAGTGCTGGGAGAAGTGTTTGAAACTGCTTGTCGTTATCCTTACGGTCCGTACTGGGTTCTGGCAGAGACCATCCTGTTGTAAGTCTCTAAGCGTCTGCTGTATAAAAGCCCTTCCCTGACCCTGTCTCCATTTTTCTTAGTGCCTATGATCTCAGAAGCCTCTCTAATAAGGCTTCCCCCCTCCGCCCCCCCATGATTTTCTTTAAAATTGACTTTCTAAGGTGAACCTTTTGGCAGTGATGGAAATGAGGGACTGGTTGAAGCCAAGGTGTCATGTAAATTGGACCGGCAGGTGTGAACGTTGCCCTTGTTGTGAGCCTGGGACTCAGGCTCCGGCCCTGTGGCACATCATTGCACCTCCCTCCTGACCTGCTGCATGCCCTAGAGATGCTGGTGAGCCTCGGGGAAACCCTGTGGCGCTCTGCCCTTAACCCCCAGCAGCTTCTGCTAAGCCTGGCACAGGCCTGCAATTTAAATTGAAGGGATTCATGGGACAGCCACATTGACAGGTTGTTGCCCTGCATAGTGCATGGTGTGGAGATACCCAGGCTAGCTCTAAACGGACCAGGCCAGGTACTGGAGACAGTCTTGCTACGAGAACAGCTGGGCGAGTTAGCCCAGGTGCAGCCCCCCATGCATGCAGCTGCACCGCCAGTGTGGGTAGGTCTGCACAGCATTGCCCTGTGCTATGCAAGCAGGCCCGCCGTTCCCCTTTCCTTCTACATGAGCTGTTGGTTTCTCTGAGCTCGGTCTGCGGTGCTGGGAGGTAGGTTTTAAAACCGGAGGAAACGGCAGCGATTGCCGTTCTGACTTTGTGTTACACAGGCTGTGGGACTGCTGCGGATTAATTCCCGCTGCAGGTCCTAGCCACTGTAGTGGAATTAGGACATATCTTTTTAGGCAAGTCTCCAATCTTAACTTAAAAGCCTCCGCCAATAAAAACACTCACCATAGTGGCGGGTGGCTAGTTTCTTTCACCGTTCAAAAATGTCCACCGTGTTTCTATCCTGAATTCATTTGGCTTCATCTTCTAGCCATTAGATCTCATTATATCCTTTTTCTGCTGGACTGATGGACCCTCTGAGGTCAAAGTTTGGTTCCCCACATAGACACTTTTAGAGACTGTGATCAAATTAGGCCTTAATCTTCTCTTTCAGCAAAGTGCATCTGTCGCTAACATTTTTTTCTGATCCTCTTGCCCTTCTCCTGGCTCAGCTCTGAATCCCCTCCAGTTTTTCCATATGCTTCTGGAAATGTAGATGCCACGCTGCTACGATTTTCACAAATATATATTCTGAGGCCAAAAGGGCTCATCTCAGCTACTCTTGCGTTACACAGGCTGTAGGATTTCACCCCCACCAACTCCTTCGTGGCCCCTGTCACCTGAAGCAGGATTCAAGCCTACTATTGCTTACCCTCTATACTATGGCTTGACTTCTGGGCCACCCTGGACCATTGGGATAAAGCTGTTTGGAGGCAACCGGCACCCAGGCCCTCCCTGCTTTAGCTGTTTTTAAGGGTTTGGGTGCACAGACAGATTACTCTGAAGCAAGGTAGGGTGAAGCATGCCGTTCACTCTGCTGTAGCAACCTGGGTGCATGCTTTTGCCCTGCAGCAAGTACGAAGCAGCATATCCTTCAGTACATACCTACCTTCCATTTACCATGATTTAAGAAAGTTTTTCCAGGTAATGAGTGAATAATGGCAAATCCCAGGCATTAGAGGCTGATGTAGGCAGCACCATCCACTCATAAGGAAAAGCAAACAGAGGCCAGAGGACCACAGATGCTGAACGAGGGGAGACAGACACGATGACTTCTTGAGGTCCCATCCAATTTGTCATTTCCCATTCTGCAGCTTGGTAGAAGAATCCCAAAACTGCAGAGTACAGAAGAAAGTTTCTCCCTTGACACTTTCTCATCCTTTGCAAACATCTGTGACTTGTCCAAACCAGCCAGAGCCCAAATGGGACCAATGCAAGAACATGAATGCTAGAAACAAAGCTCAAGGAATCAGAACGTGTGGTAGAGGTGATATCTTTTCATTAGACCAACTAGATTTTTGCAAAAAAATAAATAAATCTTTATTTGTAAGCTTTGGGGCACAAATCCGCTTCTTCAGGCATAGGAGAAAAGATTGTAAAAGCGCTCGAGTAGAAATGAAAGTTCATGTTTCATAGGAGAGTTGAAGGGGTGGGAAAGTCTCCTGTTTGGAACAGTTTATTTTATGCAGATTAGGCTCAGAGAAAAGTTGGAATAGTCTGTTTATCTCCAGGTTGTTTGGTGGCAAGCAGGATTTAGAGGCAGACGTCCTTCTGGTTACGATGGTTCGTATTTCACAGAAGACTGAAAAGATGGAGTGCTCTTCTGGGGCAGGCACCACTTACGCGATGATGAAGTAAGTACCTCTGGGCCCTCTGATAATGCAAATTACCTCGACCCAAGGCAGGAGCAGGGTCTGGGGTTGCAGGTGGTCAAACTTGCTTCTTCCTTGTAAAATGATGAAGTTTCCATTTGAAAAATCAGCTACAATTGGATATCTTCCATGTGTCAGGTATCCAGGTTGTAGCTGTATTGGTCTAGAGGCAAAAGGAATCAGAACTCGTGACAGAGGTGATGTCTTTTATTAGACCAACTCAATTTTTGCAAAAAAAGAAGAAGAAATGAAGCTCTGTATTCACACAGTAGCTTTTAAATAAGCATTGCAATATGCTGAACAACAAGCATTGATATAAACGTCAGGGAGGCAAGGATCGTCACCTTGACTTTCCCATGGAACAGGGAAAGAGAGATTTCTCCAGTACTGCACAACAGATTGGTAGCCGTCAGTCTCAGGAGATCTTACTCCTGGGTCCTATTGGAATTGCTAGACGTCTTCCTTGCTCTCATCGGACATCTAAATATTTACAAATGCACTCACCGGTCTGTTATTTGTGCATCTTGCTACCTGGCACTTCTGCAAAATAATAGGCCAGTCAACCCCTGTGTGTTTCCAAACCCCAACATTTTAGAGTGGGACCCGTTCCAGTGAATACACTTCTGGCAGTGAGGATTTTGTTCCTTTGGTAGGTTTGTGCTTTTAGTACGTATCTATTTGAGAGCGTGCGACTCTTCTCTTAATTGTGTTTTGGTTGTGTGTACAGAAAACAGCCTAATTCAACATCCCCCCCGCTCGTAATTGTAGTGCAGTTTTCCGTTGCATTTTACCTTTTGGTGCACTGGGAATTTATTCTTTTAATGACTTTATCTACCTGTGACTTATTTAAAAGCCAGCTCTGTATGTTAATTCTTGGCATCTCAGGCATTTCTCAAACGCGCTCATCACTGAAGCACCTAGGTGCCAATTAAGTAATAAGATATTTTTGAGCAATTACAGGCAGCATCAGGTGGCATTGCCAAGCGTGAAGGTGAAGACTCAGCGACTTTAACCACATGTGAGAAGGGATCATTACTGCTGTGCACACCATCCAGTGCCTCCCTCCTATGGCCAGGAGGAAATCAAATTCAGAGGAAAAATAGAGAGAGACGTGATATGGGATCCTGGGCATCACCCCCATTTGAGAGCACATTAAACAATCAGTTGCATGCACCGTCCATCCAGAAGCAGAAGTTCACATCTTGGTCACCAGTTCTCTCTTGAATGCCAGTTAGGGAACTGCACTGGGACAAGTATTCAGTGGCTCTATGTCAACATACCTCCTGTGAAGCCAGTGGCCTCAACTCTAGAAATCTTCACACTGATTTTGCACCAGTGAAAACATAGAAAATGAGGGTTGGAAGGGACCTGTGGAGGTCACACCTAGTCCAACCCCCTGCTCTAAGCAGGACCAGCCCCATCTAGATCATCCCAGCCAAGGCTTTGTCTAGCTGGGTCTTCAAAACCTCCAAGGATGGAGAGTCCACCACCTCTCTGGGTAACCTGTTCCAGTGTTTTTCTATCCTCCTCATGAGAAAGTTCTTCCTAATATCTAATTTAAACTTCCCTTGCTGCAACTTGAGCCCATGGCTCCTTGTCCTGTCATCTGCCACCGCTGAGAACAGCCCGGCTCCAGCCTCTTTGGAATCCGTTGACTTCAAGTGGCATTACTAGATTAAGAGGCTAAAAACCTATGCTGATTTAACACCAATCAAGGATCTGTCACTGGGAGCTGGGTTTTGCTCTCATTGATAAAGCCCCAGCCCTGTAATGGTATCCAGACGAGGTGGCCCACTGGAATCTAGGTGGAAGAGCGCTCTATGATGGATACAGGTTTGAGACCTAAATGCACTAACCCCATCGACAGGGCCACGAGCAACTGAGCACAGCACTGTCCCCAGTCTCTGCTATCAGTTATATCCATAGAAATCCAGGGTAGCCGTATACCTTCTGAGATCTTGACACTGAATTCTTCAGAGATGGGACAGCCAACTTTGTGTTTCAGGTCATTGCTCAGTGGTCAGGCAGCAGTCCCTTTATGCTGAGAGCTACATGTATAGTGCTGATGAAGGGAAGTGCTGCCCCTATATCACCCAGGCGCATATTTTTTAATGCCATCTATGATGATCAACCAGCTTTTTACACATAGGGAGAGCTTGTACTCAACCCTTTCCATTATAAGCCCCTAAAACAGGTCTTATAACTTTCTCAGACTGTGACCGTTCAGGTTGAAATTGCCAGATCCCTGCCCCATTCTGAGTTATTTGGGCAACTCTCAGTGAAAACTGCCCAACTGTTTCTGAGGAAATTCACGGGGAAGAATGTGTTTGGTCCACTCTACAAAAGTACATAGCATTTTTTTTTTCAATTGAGAAGCTCTGGAGACTCCAGGCTTTGCAGCAGAGTCTTGAAGTTTGGAAGTGGTAGGGTGAGACGGGAAGATTGCTAGGATGCAACCCTCCTAAATTTGGCCTGAAGGCCTTTAAAATGCCAGTTTGCACAGGCTTAGTAGAGGTGTTTGAGAGGCAGCTAAATTCTTTGCGGATGCCTTCTGTGCTGGGCATGTGCCAACCCTGTCCGCTTCCCTCTACACAGTCCTGTGAATTAGCTGGGTTGATTAGGGTGAGAAACAGTTTGCCTCTAAATTAGCACAATAGAGGCCATTGCTGATGCCAGTCTTGATGGATCAATTAATTTCAACAGCTGTGAAAACCCATTTTATCATGTGCCACTTGACTGCACGGTGAGCAGCCAATCCATATGCTGCAAAATGCAAATGTCTGTCCTTCCTGTGATGGGGAATCTAGTGCCGTGGTTCATTTAGGTGACTTGGTGGCAGAGGTGCAGTGTGTGGGTATAAGCGTATAATCTTCCAGGGAGAATGAGGAAGAGAAATAATATTTTGTTTGATAGGAAAATGGAGTTGTATAACCTCATTTTGTACATTAACTTGAGATTACTTAATACAGGGATGATTCTCACTTAATGTGTTGGAAGTCAAGGGTAAAATTTTCATTACATCCTCTATGTGGAAATAGAAATTTGCTGCAAATGAGAACATCCGTTTCTTATTTTATTTTCATGATTATTCACGCAGAGCCTGGAGCATGTATGCCAGGAACTGGGGAATATGTGGGTGGTTGATTCTGCCTAATTTATGATGCAGTTCATGTCCTTCCCACCTGAGAGCCCATCCTATGCCAGGGCATGATCAATACAGCAGAAGGCAGGGAGGGCAAGTCTGCATGTCTCAGCAGGCTTCAACATGGCAGTGCATGCACATGGCTTGTTGTTGCCTTCCACCTCTTCAGCATCAGTTTAAGAGTTCCTTGTTGGGGTCAGCTCAGGAAATCAAGTTCTAGCAAGAAATAGGATAAAAGAATCAGCTGAAAGCTCCCCTGCTGCCACCAACTGTTGCCTGTGACTGCACAGAAACATGAGCTGGTGAAGCCTTCTTCCCACTAAGGAGATCTCCGTGCAGCTGTTGGGTAGCTCAGTTGGTCTGCCATAAGCCAGCTTGAAACCACAAAGTTGGGTTTTATACTTGGGAGTCCAAGTTTCCAACTGGCTTATTGGCTGCATCTAAAATGGTTAAGCAAAAATGATTTTCAATTGACAATGAAGGTTACTATAACGGACTCCAATATGTTAGGTCCAGCAAAATTCAGCTCTCTGGCAACGTATCTGGGGGGGGGGGGGGGG
>NW_017729015.1:13422906-13434565 GCF_001723915.1 Gavialis gangeticus | reverse complement strand
GGGGGGGGGGGGGGGGCACATTTACATGAGACATTTTCTGTAGAGTTGCTGAGACTCCGCTGTAGAGCTAGTTAGGCATCTACACGTGCAGCTCTATAAACTAATTAACTCTGCCATAGGTTAGTACTTATAAACACAAGTACTATCCTACAGTGGCAGTATGTAGTGTGCCACAATGCATGCATAGATGCCGACGGGGCTGGCTGGGGCATGAGGGTAATTCAACGCAGGGTCTGCCTGTGGGCTAGCTCCACACCAGAGCACGTTCGTGCCCCAGCCAGCCCCTCTGCAGCATGCTGAGCTGGGCTGGAGCAGCCCCAGGCTGGCAGGCTGAACCCCCTGTGCCTCCTGTGAGCCGGGGCTGCTCCGACTCAGCTCAGCGTGCTGCGATCCCGGACCCACGTGGAAATGCGACACCCGGGAGCAATAAACCCGGGCGCAATATGCTCTGGAGTTGATTGCATCCCATTCATTGCATATGCAGACACGCCTGGGAAGGCAATTCATGGTTACTCCTTCCTTGACAGAGGAAATATGATCTAAACAAAGGACCAGCTAGCAGGGCTCTGAGTTTCTAGTTCCAGCCCTACCACTGACTCACTGTCTGATTCCACATACAATCCTTAATCTGTCTTTGCCACTGTTCATAAACTGTGGCGACTGTGAAACTAAATCCCCTCTGTGTAAGCCATTTTACAATCTTTAAGGGAGAGTTGTTCACAGGGCTGCAGAGTACAATTGTTACAAGTGTCAGGCCACCCCTTCTGAAAAATTAGATTTTTACTAGCACTGAAGGCGCTTGATCCCTTTACAGACAGGGAGTGGGAGAGCAGTGGCAGCAGATGTGGGCTCTTGCTGTTATGAATCTTCCCTTTTGGAAACATTTTGCCAACCCCCCAAAATCCCAAAGCAGCAGCCGATTTAGGAATGATCGATATATATACATACATTATATATATATATATACACACACACATACACACACACACACACACACACACACACACACAGAGATAGATATATATCTATATATTGGGAGTAGTCAGGAGCTGTGCAGATCTATTTTGCATGAGTGTTCCTTCTCAGTGAAAAGTGGGGATGGGGACTTCTGCATTGCCTAGCAGCTAAACAGACCTCCTGCCGACAATGCACAGCTTTCCTGGTTTCCCATCCTTCATCTTTACTGGTGACTGATCGGTGAGATTCAATCCAGTCTTCAAACAATTCTGCAGAGAGGCTCCCTCTCCCACACTCGGCCCGGGCCCAGACAAATGCCATCTTGCTGATGGTCTAAGCTCACACTGCGTGGAGCTGGTCTGTACCTTGAGGCCGTCGCCTGCACTGCTAGCTCTGTGGTTGTCTGGCATACGCACGATTATTAATTAAGGCAATTACACTGGAACAGCCAAAGAAAGGACTGCTGTTTGTGTACCCACGTCTGGATGAACTTCTTGCTGGTGGAAGCCAGGGACTAATGGCCGTGGGTGGTCAGAACCGGGGGCCGGGCAAGCTCCCCAGTTCAGTTGCTGTCTCTCAATCCTGACCCTCCGCTCCCACGCAGAGCTCTGTGGATGTCTCATAATCCCAGCCTGCAGCATCCCCCATCTCCTCCCCTGCTAGTCCATTTTTGGGCTCCTTGCAGAAGGCCCTTCTGCAGCCCTCACCCATAACAACCTCCAGCACTTCCTGAGCCCCTGCCACACAGCTCTGCTAGTGCCAGGAAATCCTGATCTGCAACCACTGCTGCTCACGTCTTCGGTTCCAGGCCCTGCACCCCAGCCCTATCAGCGGGCCCTGAACACTGTTCTAGTCCTGGGCTCCCACACACGGCTACGGCAGATTCTTCTTTCAAATAAATCCAGCTATTTATCTAACTCGGGGCTGGACTAGAAGATTTGTTTCGCCAAACACAACAAATTAAACTTGGTCATCAAGGCTTAAATTGACCTTTTCTTTCATCACCACTGAGAGGTCGAACAGCCAACACTACCATCCTGTCTTGCACACAACAGGTACCTTTCACCTTAACACCAGCAGGTGGAAATTGGAGTGTGCATTATATGCTATAAATATGGTAGAGCAGTTTCTGGCGCTTACCAAGCAAAAGTAAAGTCTGCAGTGATCCACAGGGAACAGAAAAACGAGCAGGCTTGGCTCCTTAGTTGCTGCTACTCAGTTGCTTATTTCAAGGAAAGATCTTTTTCCCCCCTCTGTTCTGCTTTTCAAAATCAAGGGAGTATTGTAGGCGAGAAAATATGGCACTGCCATTTTTTATTTGTACTGAAGTATGCAATTGGTTCACGCCAGGCAAAATGTGCCAGTGTCAGCACGGTGCCTATTCACTCCTCCCCGAGTGGGCACGGCGCTGAGCCTCCCACGCAGGGATGTTTCACTCTGGGGTTTCTGGAGAGGTGCTGTGAGAGTCACCACTCCTGTCCTTCAGTTTGCAGGGAGCACTAACAGAGGAAAAAAAAAAAAAAATCAGCCGGTGCAGAGAAGAAGCCCCGAAAGTGAGCTGGAGCTGGATAGAAATATCAGATGATGCCGCAGAAAGTCATCAGATATTAAGTGCGAGTCCCTGAAATGTGCCGCTGCTTGGCAGTTTTCGGATTATTTATGGCCTTTTATGCAGAACCAGGCTGCCTGCCTCTGCAGGCTTCCCCATCAACTGGCCAGCAAACAAGCCAACATGAAAAGCTTTATGAATAACACATGGAAACAGAAAACAAGATAAATAATACAGGGTAGGGAATACAAGGTAGAGAGGGAGAGAAAAACTCCATTTGAATAATTATGCTCTGCTACCACCAATCTTGTATCACTGAGAGGAGCAGGCAGGCGGAGGTGAAGCCGGGGCAGGGAGTTCAGGGGATGCTGCGTGTCAGGGTGTCGGACAACAGTGATCCCCAACCACAAACCTACTCGGCAGCTTTGCTGGCAATTAGCTCTGGCTTGTTTGAACGAGACTTGAAGTCAGACCAGCCATGTTTTGGGGAAGGAAGATCTGCCCTTTAGGGACTGGCAGGAATTGAAAAAAATCAGCGTCTTGTGGGCTTCTTTTATTTATTATACCCGCTCCGTCTTTCCAACTATGCTCTGCAGGCAAATAACTGATGCAATAGGGGTGAGTACTTCTGCCACCTTGTGCTGCGATGTGTGGATGCTCGCCGCTCAGCTTGCAAAGAGCTACCCCAGCCTTTTGATTTCAATAAAAGGCAAAGAGTTGGGCCTGGCTTATTCATCCTACACTGTCTGCAAAGCGCTGGTTTTCCCATCCTGTGCCTATGCTACATAAGATTTTTGTACATAAGATTTTTGTAGGCACAGGTTTTCCCATCCTGTGCCCATGCTACATAAGATTTTCCTATGCATCATTTTTAGATTTTTTTTTTGTTTTTAGGCAAGAAGAAACATGGTATTAGAGTGAACTGATTCATAGGTGGGTATTTGCAGTGTGCTCCACCATGCACGTCACAGGTCTCCTATGGCTACAGGACAGCAGCACGTCTCTTTTAGCCGAAGTAGGGCTTGGAGGAGAAGGCTCTGCGTTTTATCCTTATCACTGTTAATGAAGTTATATCTTTCTGTCATGTGCAATTCAGTGGCAGTGAGGAAGCCCTTAAAGGTATGTCTCTACTGTTCTTTTGGGCTCAGAAGCCTAACCACGAGCCACCTCCTCCCCGTCACCAAACCCCGAACACGGAAAGGGAGACAAGTAGTAGGAGGCCTGATTCTTAGAAGGGCTCCACTCGAGCCTTGTAGGAATCCTGCCTGTGTCTCCTTCTGTGCTTAGCTCTGATTGTGAGCAGGATAGATAGGCAGTAAGTAGCATAATGGAGAGCCAGAAGTTGGGGGCCGATGAACTTTGTTCTTGAGCTTTTCTCTTTGTTGAGAAACACTTCTGTTCTTGCTGCAAGAATAAGCATGCTTATTAGGGCTGTGAGAAGCTTTGGCTGGTGGTTCAAATTGGTGCACCAATAGGTTGGTGATTGGTGCACCTTTAGCTAAGGTGAGTTCTGACCATGCTTGGGAGTAGGGCAAGCCTGGGGTGGGGGGGGAAGCTGAAACATGGGTGCCTTGAGGTTCAGGTGAGTTTCTGGGAATGGGATGGGTTGCTTGGTGGGGACAGGTGGCACAAGCTACGAGTTTTGAATATACACGTCCGTGGATTTGGGCGAGAACATGGACCTTCCCCAAGCAGATGACACACGTATCTTGGGTCGTCCCAGACATAGCATTTATAATGTCCAAGAAAAGCACCCCTTCTTTCTTGCCTTATTCCACTCCTTCCAAATGGTGACATTCAATCTTATTATTTCCTCCCCCCAACTTTTGAAGTGGTCAATAGCAGTGGATGAACGCAGGTAAGGGGTTGCTTTGAGAGGGCTGTTTTTCCCCTGCTGTCATACATATTCTGTGTCCACTTAGGGCTTCACAACTTTAGGAAGTTGTATGTGGTCTCTGTGCTACATAGCATAGCCACATACAGCTTCCTAGCAGTGTTTTGCCATGAAAAAACTTGTGTAGCCACAAAAAAAAAAAAAAAAAAAAAAAGACAAATCTCCAGGATAGATCAAACTTGCTAGATCCTCAGAAAAACTCATCTTTGTTCATAAACCAATGAGAAAACAGGAAAATAAGAACCATGAGCAGTACGATAGTTCTGCATGTCTTTAGGGATGTGGGCCAAACATCAGGATTGCATTTGCAATCCTTTCAGAGATGTGCACTTTCTTGCAAAATTGAACTGCTTGTATTCATCTGTCAGTGCATGCTGCCATAAGGCATCCATCATAGTACTGCAAGAACCATTTATACACATGTTTAAGCACAATAGAGGAGTGAAAGGTATGCACCTTAAGGTATGCACCTTGATATTGCTGTGATGGCTGTATTAAAAACATTTAGACAAGTAGGGAATGCAGCTCTGCAGATCCATGACTTGTGTGCTCACATTGTATTAAGATCAGTGTCATTGCCTTGTGTAAGAAACCTGAACCCTTGGCATTTTGCAAAGTGATTTTACAAGCCGTATTTATACCTTGCTGCAACCCTACTGTGTGGGAGGCATTATGATCCCTTTTTTAGAAATGGAGAAACCAAGACAGAGCCATTGCTCAGAGCAATGCAGTGGCAGAGTTGGGAAATAGAAGAGCTAGGAGTCCGGGGTTTCCTGTCCTATGCACTAGCCACTGAAAAAACACCATCCTGCTTTTCAGACACATGCAACACCCTGGCATGCATAGAGTTATCCCACCTATTTTATGCCAAACATCATTTGCTTTTCTAAGTAATAATGGGATCATTAAAAATGGAGACTTCCAGTGTAAATAGCTACAGAACATAGTCACTGGCTGGCTACAGCTACCCATATTGCTGCACTTTGATTTGTTAACATGGTTGACTTTTTTTGCCCCCTAAGCATAGGCCAAAATTTGATTACATTCAAGTAAATCTGTTTGTCAAACATTAATAGCCTCCTTCTATTCTATTCCTCTTTCACTAGCACAGCAGTTGGGTATAACAATTTCAGATCATCCCAGTCAATAAAACCAATCCAAGGGCATTGTGACCTGATGATTTCAAATTGTTATTGACATATTTATTGGAGGCTCCTTTTTTTTTTTTTTTAGCCGGAGTCAGGCCAGCATAAGAAGAAGTAGGTATCTAGCAAGCAGAGGAAAACAAGCCAGAAGAGGGGGTGACCTGCTTTGGTTTTCCAGTGCCCGTGAGCAGGAGTCCCTCTCTCTAGAAGGATGCTAATAGCATTAAAATGAAGAAATAGTTTCCCACTGAGTAACACCCTTTTTTTCCCCCCAGTTGGCACCTGCTAGGACTCTTTTGGATTAGACAAAATGGACCGTGGGGCAGTTTGTTAGCGGTCACATACGTTGGTCTTAATGGTAATAGTCACGACGGTCTGTGAGAAATGGGCCTCGTTAGGGGCTTGTACCTATGACATGTTAATGCTGGCTTGTTTTACATCACTTTTGGCCTGCTGGTGTGAACTGACCTGGGGTCCATGGTGAACAGACAGCCTGTTTTTCAAGGGTCCAGCTGCAGGAGGCTGTTACAGTCTCACCACTAGCTGGCAGGACCCAGTAATACCCTGTTGTATTGAGCAAATGGCTACTCCAGGATAACGGGGGGGACATGCAACGTCCACACTGGATTTTAATAACTTACGCCAGGGTTGGGCTAGATGCTGTGTGTCTACTTTTTACATCAGGGCAAGCATCATTTGGCTAGGCCGTCTCTCTTTTAGCCCATGCACTTCTGGCCAAGGCAGGTCTGTTCCCAACAGCAATACCTACTGCCTCCCATGGAGAACCTGTTCTGCGCTAGATGCAGGAGACGCCTGCTGCCACCAATGAGCTTGTGGCTTGAACAGACAAGAATGATGCAGGAAGGATCACTGTGCCAATTTTACAGATAGGTATACAGATGGGGGACTTGCGACATGGAACAGTTCAGCGACTCAGTTAAAGGACACGCAGAGAGCCTCTAAGAGGACTGAACTGAAACGTAGCGTCATGAAGACCAGGTCAGCACTTTGAGCATCTGTCCTCTTATTAAGGACTGAGGTGCACCAATATGTAAGGCAGGGGAGGAGGGGAGAGCACAAGAGTACAATGTAGAGCCACAATACCCTAGGGAGACATTGTCTAAAGACAGCATAAGGCCTCTGTCTTGAACTGGCCCACAGGAGGATACAACACGCTGGCAACGGCTCCATTGCTCCTGCCACTCCTTGACCTGTTAGAAGCAGCTAGTGGCTGGGGACAGAGTAGCCCTGAACAGTTTGCAGAGAGAAGAAGGCACAGAGCCTGATACCACCTCTGATGCTTGCATGGAAAAAGTGTGTCACAAAACTCCACATCCCGAGGTCCAGCATGCAACCCCAGCCTGGACTCGATGCTTGCTACTCAGATGCTCTACAAAGCAGCCAGAATCGTCTACTCCTTTATCCCATCTAATTTTGAGGATCTCAAGTGCCAATGCCTGCAAGCCCTTTGATCATGTGAATTTTTCACTTTTAATAATGGGATGTAATTGGTGGTAATTAATATAAATGCAATAGGTCAAAATCAAAGCGGTGTCCTCCTGCTGCTTTATCTCATTGTTTCAGATTCATTGGTGACCACAGCTGCTTAATCATCTCCAGCGACTGGCACGGCGGAGAGGAAGCTGGTCAGCCCCTGCTCAGGGGATTATGTCGATGATATTTAGGAATCGTTGACAAGAAACGTCAGCCCAAGTGCTGAGGCTGGTCCTGTCCATCCTGAAGGGCATTGGTGGGCCCTTTCCAGCAGAGACGTTCTGTTGAACGGATGTGCGGAGCTTACAAGAATAAATGCATTTTATGTCCTTGTATCAACATGCAACCATTTAAAAGGGTACTGCTGCAGTGGAGAGAGCTGGAGATCAAGGAGTAACCTGTTCTGAAAGCCGGGGGTCCAAACAGATATTTATGCTGCTGCTGGGCAGAAGGAAATCAGCCACTTTAAATATCTTCCTTTCCACCAGAGTGAGCAATGCTATTAGCAGAGGTCTACATTTTCCTCGGTGTTTCAGGTGCTTTTCATAAGATCAGGGCCAGAACATCAGTGACGTCCACTGTCGCTTCCCTATCCTGCTCAAGCTATAATTATGATTTTACCCAGCTTTTGAATGCAGACTATAAAGCCCTGCCACCCTGTGCCCCCACCAGCTCTCACAAGCCAGGGACAAGCATCAGCACTATGTTGCTGGCAGGGCCGATGAAGTGCAGGAAGCATTCCTGGCAATTCAAGAGCTGGAGCTCTTTTCTCTCGAGTCTGAGCTAAACTGATGTTGCAGAATTGTTTTTGATGGCGCTGTGTGGCCAACTTCAGTAACGATGTTAATTTAAGATTACTCTGACACTTTCTGCCCGTTTGCATCTGTCACCTGGCTAAACCTCAAGCCAGGGGACTACATTTTGCTTGCTTACCTGCTGCATTTTCAGCTGGACAAAGCACGCAGCATCTTTTGGGCCACACAGTGTCGTGTTGCTGGAACTGTTAAACATCTGCTGTGCGCCGTCCCAGAGGTGGCAGTGCTCCAGATGTGGGCATAGCCTTGAAAATGCCTTAGGAGGACTTTAAATGAGAAGTGCTATCGGAATATATGATTGTGTGTATTATTTTAGCTAGGTGCATCCTTCCCGTGTGGTTTTCTAATTTGGGATGTTGGGAAGTGATGATTCCAGATAAAACTGAGCTCATAGCCTGTTGATTCAAAGAACCATAAAGAAAAAAAACAACCCAGGGCTGGAAGGGACCCCAGGAGGTCATCTAGTCTAGCTCCCTGCTCAAAGCAGGATCATCTTGATCTAAACCTGTAGGATGTTCAACAGGAGAAAATGCTTATTATTTTTCCGTAGCATTTGCATTTGGGGAAATTATCCTTGCAACATGTGACCATGGATTTCTTTTCTGGTGCAATAGCTTCTGAATGAACTCTGCATGTTAGTACTATTTGACCAGCTTCGCTAGAACGTATTTGCAGTTGATTATTATAGGATGTTTCATTGTGGTAACACCGAGACGCCGCCACCAAGACCAAGGCCCTTTTCTGCCACGCTCTGTGCAAATACAGGGTAGCAAACAGTCCTGGCCTTAAAGAACTGAGAAGGTAAATGGATTACGGAAAGAGAGGATGGGTTGTTATCCACAATTTGCAGATGGCAGAGAGAGAGAGTAAATAATCTGCCCAGGTCCACTGAAGTCCTGAAGATGACCATCCATCACCTCTACAAGAAGGCCCTACTACTACTACTACTACCACCCTTTTCACCAACTGGGCCAGAAAAATGCAAGCTACAAGACACGTGCCAAAACAGAGGGCTGATTCTGCAAGGGATGGAGTACCTCTTTCAGGATCCCAGGCATTTCCAGCTCCCATGGAAAGCCACGGGTCTTTCAGCACCCTGCGAGATCAGGCCCCTAACATGGGCTCTCAAGCGCGGGGAGAATCCAGCCAAGAAGACTGCGACCTAGCAAATGTCCTTGTAAAAGCAGGGGTCCGGTTTATCCGTGAGCCCTCCCTCTGCCTGCCCATGTCTTCTGTTGTTGCCAGCGCCAAAGCATTCTATTTTAAAAGGAGCTTTTGCAAGAAAAAGAGGAATTTAATTATTTGGAGTTACCCAGCCATACTGAGAAGAAGCCTCCACATAAGTGCCACTAGTCATGCCTGCTGAGAGCTGGCTGAACAACACGGACAGCTGTTTCTGGGCATGTGAAGGGATGAGTGTGGTTTGTTGTTCCACCCAGGTGAGCCCTGGCTTATTCAGGACTGCATTTGGGAATCCAGAAGGGCTCAAAGATTTTACCAGGAGTGACGACTGCTCCACAACCTTGTCTCCCAAACTCCATATTTCTTAAATCTTTAGGTGTTCTGGTTCAGGGACTGCCTTTCCTTGCACCTTTGTACAGAGCCTAGCACAATAGGCTCCAATCCTCGTTAGGCTCGTTATTTAGTTACAGTAGTATATACGCTACTAGTTACCCTATTTCATTGCATACCATACACCCCCAGATAAGACATTCACCTTGTTTTAGGAAGGTAGGAATGGAAGGAAAAAAAAAAGATTTTTTCCTTTTAACCAAACTATTCATAAGCAGTTTCTTTGTTTAAGCCAGGCCCCCCCTCCTCCCCTTCCCCCTTTTTGATTTTTCAGGAAAAAGTTGAGTGTGGTATATGGATAAATAAGGTACTTGTATTACCTTTTAGTTTTCTTCATTCTCTTTCATCTATAATGTCAGTCGTCCAATCAGAGGGTAGATGTTAGATCATGTGACTTAAAGAACTAATAGTTAGCTAGCCCAGCTGAAAACTTCTAACCATATGTCTTCAGTCTGCCTTGTCCTCAGACCACACATAACTATGTCATAATTTATAAAGGGCATGTATTCAAAATGCATCCAGTTGCTTCCTTGTTCTGTGTTGGCTAAATTATGAGAGTTTGGAAGACTTCAGCATTTTGGGGAAGGTAGGGGCCAATATTTGCATCATCAAGCAGATGCCTTGATTTACCTTTTGGTTTCAGAGGTGCAATTAAACTTGGGGTTTTCCCAGCTATAGGATCCTGGACAGTCACGATACAGCTAAATCCTGGTGTTTATTACTCACTGGTTTTTACTCATGCACATCTCCAATCCCTTCTCACAGGAGGTTGCTTCAGGAATGGCAAGACCACAGCTTCAACACCCTGTTGGCCAATGATGAAGTCTTCTTGGGTACAAAATGCTTCTGTCAATGGTAAAGGTTAGGTGACGTGATCACTCAATCCGCTGCAGTTGGCCCACTGAGGGCTAGGTTGTATTTGACCGAATTTGGTCTCTGAGTGCCACTTAAACATCTGAGCGTCTCCCTGTGATCCTACCCACCCGATCAAATCCTTTGCCTTCATCCTAGCCTGAAGACTAAGCCACAAATAGCAGCAAGGAGGAGGAGGATGACTTGCCCACCTTGTGTAAAATGTTTTCCAGGGACTCAAGCAGGGAGGAATAGGATTGCACTAGCTACCACTTTGATATCTCAGGGGTGGAATAGGATCTGACCCTGAGTGTGGTAATAACACTGGTGACACTGGCTTGGAAACCCAGTCTCCACCTCCGTGGACCCCTGCATGAAGTCCTAGCTGTCCTGAGCTGCTGGTTATAATAGGAACTAGCCTCCCTATCTCCACTCGTTCTTACAGTGGTTGTAAAGGTGTCAAGGGCTGCATCTCAAAATTTACTGTGTAGAGAGACATAAAGTTGGCATGTGGGGGAAGACAGACATTGTCCCACCGTGCTAATTTTCATTGGCAGAAACCGCTGACGATGCCCCAGTGAGCCTGGCAGGATTTTCCAGGGACATCAGCAGTTTCTTGCTGAGGTTTCAATCAGAGTCAGTCTTTGTTTGGAGGATGCCACTGGGCACCATTAAGAGGACTCGCTGGTCTGTTATTCTCCATGCTCACTTACGTGCTTGCTCCTAATGTACAGACTGGATCCTATTAATTGCTGAGTAAGATGTACTAGTGCTGTTTCCAGGACGGTTTGTTTTTAATGAGGCCAATTAGGGGACTATCTGTTTTAAGGCAAGCATCAAGTCCCATGCAAAGGGAATGGCTGGAAGGGAGAGTCTCAGATGCCTAAGAAATCCTGGAATAGAGCTGCTAGGTTGCCTTGGAAGGAGAGGCTCAGGTCCAAGCTGGGTCAGTTAAACCGTTCTAGAAGACATATCAACTTGGATGAAGTTTACGGAGTAGTGGCAACCTGCAATACTGCCTGGTCCTCAGGAGATCACGTAGCACTGCAAGTTTTGCACAGATACTCTTAGCCCAAACCATGTTTTGTGCCTCTCCAAGTGCAACCTCCTTCATGTGTGCGACCTGCCAAGCAGCTTCTGTCCCAGCTCAGGCATAGCAGCATTACCTTGGTGCTGTTGCTTGAAACGCATGCTGGAGGAAAACGAGTGCTCTCAAATATTTTCATGGGGAAAGATTTGCAAGGGTGTGCGTGCCAGTGGATATGGTGCTGCCTGGGGCTCCAGAAGCGTGAGTTCTGTTTTCTGCTCTGCCACTGATTCTCTTTGTGACCTTGGGCAAAACCCTTTGCTTCCCAGTGCTGCTTTTTACTCTTCCACACTT
>NW_017729015.1:13402513-13417906 GCF_001723915.1 Gavialis gangeticus | reverse complement strand
CCTTGGAAGGAGAGGCTCAGGTCCAAGCTGGGTCAGTTAAACCGTTCTAGAAGACATATCAACTTGGATGAAGTTTACGGAGTAGTGGCAACCTGCAATACTGCCTGGTCCTCAGGAGATCACGTAGCACTGCAAGTTTTGCACAGATACTCTTAGCCCAAACCATGTTTTGTGCCTCTCCAAGTGCAACCTCCTTCATGTGTGCGACCTGCCAAGCAGCTTCTGTCCCAGCTCAGGCATAGCAGCATTACCTTGGTGCTGTTGCTTGAAACGCATGCTGGAGGAAAACGAGTGCTCTCAAATATTTTCATGGGGAAAGATTTGCAAGGGTGTGCGTGCCAGTGGATATGGTGCTGCCTGGGGCTCCAGAAGCGTGAGTTCTGTTTTCTGCTCTGCCACTGATTCTCTTTGTGACCTTGGGCAAAACCCTTTGCTTCCCAGTGCTGCTTTTTACTCTTTCACACTTTGGCTTGTTGTTGAAAATATGAGGTTTGAGGCCTGGGTTGTCTTCTCCTGGATGCATCTACACAGGCACTTTACTGCAGAGTAGACGTATTAGCTCTGCAGTAAAGGTGTCACTGTTTACACATACACAGTAAATTAGTGAACTCCGCGATACGATAGTGCTGTCAGGGACAATACTGTCTTACCGCAGAGTAATTCACTGTGATGAAATGCACATATGGATGGTGACCATGGGTATAGATTGTGCCAAGTCAGCCCAGGTAGCAAGGGGCCAGCCTCCTGCTTGCTGCCTAGCCACATGACTCTGCAACTTTGGCACTTTCATGCCCCAGCCAGCCCCTCCTCTGCCTGATGCCACCACCCAGAGCCTGGGACCGGCTCCCTAGAGCCTGCTGAAGCCTGGGCCTACTCCACCCTGGCTCAAATTGCTGCTGTCCTGGGTGCACATGTAGATACTTTTCCCAGTAGCAGTGTACTCCAGCTCAAACAGCTCCAGAGTTTATCGCTTTGCATTAATTGCACGTGTAGATGTACCCCCTATGGATGTTATTACATGTGCAACAGCAGGGCCCTGATCCCAGCTGAGACCGGGGTAATATTAACAACACAGCAGACTATCTGCCCTTTCACTGACACAGCTGAAAGTATGAAATAAGGTATTTGATGAAGAAAGCTGCTAAAATTCACAGCAAAGACAATGAAAACACAGCCCTGCTAGGCAGACATGTTGAGTTCGAGACCTTCCTGGGATCTGCAAGAGGTACTGAAATGTATTTTTGAGCCACACACCAACCCTTGGGCATTGGGAGGAGGCTTTGATCTGCAGTGACATCCTTGGATGCAGAGAGCTGACTTGGATGTAGGGGCAGATTGCCAAGCCCTGACAGATGCTGGAGATCTGGTGGCCAGTTCTTGAGTACAGCCCATCCCTCTTGGAACCAGCAACTGGTAGTTAGTTTTGAATGATAACTTTGGAAGTCATCCTTAGGCTGTTAGGCCCCGATTCACTAAGGGATTTAGGTGCATAAATCCTATTTAAGTGCATAACTAACTATTGCTGTCAGCATTAAGGCACCTAAACACCTCTGTGAATTTGGCCTGTACAGCCTCAGGCTGGCTAATCCAGTGACCTCCCCAAGAAGTCATTTTAAGACCCTCCTGAAATCCAACAGTTTACAGCTCTGCTCCACTAACCGCACATAAGTAGCTTTATACACAATGAGTTCACATGAGGAAAATTACTTTGGTGCCCAGGCGCTTATCAAAACCGTGTCCTGGACCGCAGACATCTGCCCAGGCTCCCGAATCAGGCCTCCAGTTACCAACTTATGCTGCCACCCTGGAGCAGCGTCTTGCACGAGAAGATCCCTGGCCGCTTGTCTATCACCTGCCTACGCTAATTGGGTGGCTCTCGATTGGATTTGTAGTGGTGACGTCTTAGTTTTCTGTTGTTCTCCCTTCTCTAGGGGGCTGGTTTACTATCCCTTTAACTTCCCACTGTAGCTTATTGGAGCCAAGATTTGGGGCAGAAGTGATGTGCTCTTTCCCTCCTTACCTACTAAACTATTCCTGGGCAACACATAGGGTTCCAGCGGCACAGTTGAAAAGGAAGGGCAGTGTGATTTAAAATTGAACCTCTGGTTTCCCTATGTGCTCCCCAGGGGCCCTTAATGTCAGAGCCACATGGTAAGAGAGGGTAGGATTTTTTTTGGGGTGTATGTCATATGCCATCCTTTAGACAGCTAAGAGATGTACTCTAGGAGATGAACACCTCCCACTGTACAAGCAGGGCTGGCCTGTGAGTCTTTTAGTATTTTATTGTAAGGCCCCAGCCAAGATCAGGCCAATGTTAGAAACACAGAACTAGAGACAGCCACTGTAGCTAGCAGCTCGGTGGTAGAGCTAAGAATGGGACCCAGGTGTCCTGGCTCCCTGAATACCCAGCTGCCTGTTAGACCAGTGGAAGCAAACTTTTTGACAGACGTACAACAAATTAGCCCAGCATCCTCCCCAAGTACCACTCTGATCCCCTTCTCCTACCTGGTCTGCAGCTCTGCTTTCTGCTCCTTGCCCTGGGCTTCCTGGATGGTTTGCTGCCCTGCTTTCTGCTCCCTCCCTGATATGCTGTGTGCCATGGTTTAGCTAAACGCCCTGCCCAGGTGTGGGCTGGGTGTGTCATCCTTCTACAATTGCTTAATGGTGATGAAAGGGTATAGGGCGCTACCCTGCTCAGTAGTTGCAAGTGTGAGTCTCTGGATCAGTCCTTTTGCAAAAAACCCCCCAAACCCCAACATAAGTAACCCCCAACAACAAACTCATATCCTTTGTATCCAAATCCATCTGGCTCTTAATTTGGATGGGAACAACAGGAAATATGCCCCTGCTGCAAATTGCATTTAAACAGCTGCAGCTTTCAGTGCCCCTGTATGGGCTTCTGATGCTCCATTAATTCATGCAGCCTTTTAAACGTTTTGTTTTGTTCCTCCAAAAGCTGCTGGAGCTTATCAAGAGATGAAAGATTGAAGGACATGCATAATTAATGGCCTGGCTTTATTTAAATAATTTAATTTTGCCATCACATCTGCATTCTCCAGGTATGGCTTTAATTCTTTAATTATAAGATAGCGTACTACAGCACTCTGCTTGATTAACTGGGAAATTAAGGCTGGTTTGAGGTGGGGAGGAGGAAGGATGCATAAACAGAATCGTAAGCATAGAAAGTAGCTTGATAAAGAGGTAAATGTTTCTTTGGATTGGCAAATCTATCTATTTTTAGAGACCAAGGCCTGGAATCCTTAATGAGGCACATGGATGGGCATGATCCTGAAGTCCTTGCTTAGACAAACTCCCATGGACCCAACACTGGAGGTCTGCCGGCTTTCAAATTTCAGAGGTGCTAGGAATGCCAAGCCCAGGTTTGAAAAGCAGCCCCCAAGCTCCCTGTGATCCATGTTGGAGCCAAAATGAACTTTTTTTTTTTTTGCTTCTGTGTCCAATTTTGATTGCAATGGAATCCAGCCCTGAAGAGGCAGCTCCTTGATATTCCCTTCCCAAATTGCAGGGAGCCTGCAGGTTTTGGGTGCTTGCAGGTGGCTTTGGGATCACTGAGTTCAAATGGGAGCAACACCCTTTATTTGTCACTCCTATCCCTGTATCTGTCTCAGACCTAGATAGTGGCAAGAAACCAGGCTGATCTAGATCCTGGCCCAAAGGCTACCTTCTCCTTGGTTCATCAAGGGAACAGACCTTTGATAGCAATGTTGCTCTCTGCTGCAGATGCTTGAGAATCACCGATTCACAGATGTTTAGGGCTGAAAGGGACCTCATGAGATCATTGGGTCCAGGCCCCTGTTCTGGGCAGGAAATCTCCAGGGTCTTTATATCCATTCCCCAACTAACCCTCCCAGGCTTGTTTTAAGGCAGGGGTGAATCTTGCTTCATTCAGAGGCTAAGCCACAGAATGATAAATGTGGCTCATCAAGATGCATATATAATATCCACTGCCTATTATAATCTTGACGAAGAAAATCAGCCACCTATTAGAATCCAGCCCAACCAACCAAGGGCCAAAAGCTTTTCCACTGCTTATTAGCGTCATTTTATAATTCAGCCACTCATTAGTATCAAATCCGTAAACCATGATCTCTGCCTACAAGCTGTCTTTCTGCTGGCTGTTAGGATTTAGTCTGTTTGGCTTCACATGTGCATCCATTACGCAGCAAGGTCGTAAGCTAAATGCCTGTAAGCTGAAAGTAATAAATGAGTAAAATACAAGGAAGTCCCCAAACTGGAGAGTTTCTGATGGGACCCTACCTGGATTTTTCTACTTTGCTTTGTTGCTGCTTACCAGCATCTCTGTTTATTAGACTAAAATAATGCTCTGCCTCCTGTGAGCCTCCTTATATCTAATAAGGCGAGGTACTATGAGATTTCAAGTGCTCTTGTTTCTAGGCTACTACAGTCACCGATTGGGGGTGACACTAAACTAAGCCAGCCCACCACCCATGTACTGTGCTTTTTGTCCCCACTAGTGGTGGTAGGGTCAGATGGAAAGGTGATAGCCTGTGACAACATTAGCTAACAGAACTAGGTCCCTTAGCTTAGGCATTTGAGATTCGTACTTCAAGATTGAGTTGAAATCCAAATATAGTCATTGGAGCTAATGACCCACCCGGGTATGGTATAACACCTCTACTGTTTGCCCTGCGTTTCCATTCTGAAACGTGCCATGCTCCTCCATGACATTTAAAGCCATAGATGTTCAGGCTTCGACACCTGCGAACGTCTTTGCCAGTTCGTGCCACTCACCAGCAGATTCCTGGCTACAGCGCGGGGAAAAAGCAAATGGATTTTCCCAGACAAACTTGAGAAATACAAGTTTGGCTCCTTATTGCAAATGTGGGTGAATGATCATTGCCCTCTCTGCAAAGCAGGGCTGCAAATCTCAGCAGGCTCATTTTGGAAGATTTCCAGCTTTTCTGCAGAGGCCATCCCATGAATATAATCTCCCTCATGGTGACAGAGTATGTTCGACTGTGGTATGGACAGGAGCTTGCAGCGTTGTGCAAAGAAATAAGACAGAGTTGGGATGAAGTTGTATTGAGGCAACAGGATGCAGCCAGACCTCGTGTCTGTCACCCCACGGGGTCTCTCCGTGACCTGGCTTGGTCTCTTCCATGATGCAGGGATTGACCTACTGAGCTCAGAAGTGAAAACACACTTGCCCACACTTCACAGAGCATTAAACAAGGTTGTCAAAATCTGACGGAGACATTTAAGAGAGTTCCTCTCTTTTCCAAAACAGCTCATCTAAAGCGCAGGCGGCATGCCGAACTCTGCATCCTCCCTCCAGAGCGTGCAAATGGAAAGCAGAGAAACATGCACAATTAGAGTTTCTTAGGAATTTTTCCAAAAAAGACAGGTTTTTTTATGTTTGGAAAATGCCGATTCATTGAAAGGAAACTCATTTGCGGGAAAGGTTCTATTGTAATGAATTCCCCCAAATTCAAAGCATTTTACCAGGGAGGGGGGAGTTTCCAAGTAGTTGAAATACCCCATTTTTTGACCATCTCAAATTTAAAAGTTCTCACATCCCAGTTCTGATGTACTTTTTTTTCCTGAGAGTGTAGATAATGTAGACCAAAGGAAAAAAAAAAGTGACCATAAAAAAACTGGGTAAATCCAAACAATTGGATTCAGATCATCTGAAATATTTCACAAGAGTTTTCCAGGTTTGGTTTCTCTGGCAGGGTTCAAAACAGGAAAAAAAACAAACCAGCAGCCAACCCCCCCCCATTTGAAACCTTGAAAACTCATAGGACAAAAAACCTATTTTCTGCCCAGTACCGAACATGATATCACCAGTGCCCTCCCTGGTTGGGGTCCCCGCTTCTGATCACACAAGTGATATGCGGAGTCAAATATTGCCTTCTCAAAGGTTAACATCTGGCGACAGTCCCAGCTTCTCAGATCAAAGTCAAGTGGCAGCATACCTCCATCGGAGGCTGGGTTGGGGCAGGGGGAGCTGATGCTGTGCATTATAAATCAATTGTGCAATTTGTCTGGAGGATGTTAAGGGGAAGAAGGAATTCCCTTGTACAATTCAACAGGGGGACATGGCTGTGAACAGTCATCTCAGCCCCTGGGACCCCTCTTCAGTTTATACACAGCTTGCCACAAAAAGTCACAATGCTTGTGCAACTGAAATGGCAAATCTTTGGGCGGGGATAGTGTCTGCTGCTGGTCCTTGCTGGAGCCGTAAGACCGCAGTCTTGGACTAGGAGGAGAGTCGTGCCAGCGGAGTGGTTTGCAGACCTCTAGGTTCAGCTTTAAGACCAGAATCCAGGCCGTGGGGTCCGCAGAAGGAAGCTGTCCCTCATCGTGAGCAGATACCCTGAACTTTGAGAAAAAGGAGGAACTGAAAAATATCAGAGATCACTTTGAACAAGCATATTTCCTGATTATGAGACAAGACCCATGGGCTGAAAAATTCTGTACCCAGGCAGCTCTATTCCCAGCCCAGCTCAGGACACAGATAGGTGAGCAATGAGGTGTGGGATATCAAGGGAGAAAACAAGGCAGCCCCCGGGGTCACAATGGATAAAATATCTTTAAGGACTAAGTTTTGGGTTGCTGCAGGATGTGGCTCTAAAGGGCAGGGCACTAACAGCCGTCCGAAACCATCGCTGGAGGCTGCTCCCCGCCCAGCAAGCCTGCAGCAGAGCTGGGTTGTTTTTTTTCCCCCCTCCTGCTTCCCACTGGAGTGTTTTTGACTTTGTTGTTATTTCAGTGAGATTTTTAATAAAAAGAAAAGAACTGAAGCTTAAATCTTGGAGCCTGAAGGGACAAACTGGCCCAGGTAGATAAACAAACTGCCAGGCTGAATTTCTGAAGCACCGAGGTACAGGCTCTTCATTGAAACTCCCCCAGACTCTGCCTGGGAACACTTTCAATCAGTGGATCAAATTTAACCTTTTTTGTGGCTCTAGGGGCCTCAGCAGAGGAAGACTTTAGCATTTCTTCTATACAGGACGTGTTAGCATTTCCGATATTTAGCATGTCCTCTCTAGAGAGAATTGGGACGCTCCCTACTGCTGCTTCCCCTGGTTTCCTTGAGTCACGTCCCTATATAAAAGCTAGCTCCTATTGATTATTAAACAAGGGAGCTCCTTCTTGCTTTGGAAAGGATAAAAACTCTCATGCTTAGAAATAACTCCTGGGGCAAAGGAAGAGACTTTCCCAGGGGCAGAAATAACTCCTGGGGCAAAGGAAGAAACTTTCCCAGGGGCAGAAATAACTCCTGGGGCAAAGGAAGAAATTTCCCAGGGGCAGAAATAACTCCTGGGGCAAAGGAAGAAATTTCCCAGGGGCAGAAATAACTCCTGGGGCAAAGGAAGAAATTTTCCTGGGGCAGCAATAACTCCTGGGGCAAAGGAAGAAACTTTCCCAGGGGCAGTGTATCACATTGCTTCCTACTGCAGGACTACTTACATCTTCTTTGGAAGCAGATGGTAGTAGTCACTGTTGGAAACAGAAGTCTAGATTTGATGGTCTGTGACGCTCACCCACTTCCTCTGTTCCTGCAAAGGAAATAATATGCTTAGGAGAGATCACAGCCATGTCCATGACAGACAGCAGTGTCGCAACGCCGAGAAAGCAGAGTTTTTACCCGGGATTTCAAGTGGGAAATAAGCAGCAGAAGCCAGCAAGTGCCTAAAGAACAAATGTCTTGTATTCGTGCCGTACACAAAGAAAGAAGGGGAGAGGAATCATTTTAATGATGTCACATCAGAAAATGCATCCAAGTAAAATTTTTTTTGGAAGTTTTTTGCAAAGTGAAAGGAAGTTTCGAATGTGGTTTCTTTGCATGATAAGAAAAAAACGAACAAACCCAACAACATCTGAATTCTTCAGTATCCATCCCTTTCCTCCCATGGATCTGTTTAAATCTATTGTGCTGGGCCATGTAATCTGGCATTATTGTAGAAGCCCATGGCCCAGTGGCCGTAAACTGGCATCGCTCTCCTGAGTTCGACAGAGCTGTCTTCTTGAAGGATACGGCTCTGGTGTGCATATAGAAGCAAACTTTCCAGTGTCTGCAGAGATGGATGCCCCCAATTAACTGACATTCTCAAAAGAGAATAAGCCGGCTCAAAGTGGAAGCAGTTTAATCAGTGCCGAGTATAGTATGCTGCTGTCAAAGTCTGTCTGATAAAGGCTACAGTGCCTAGCTGGGGAATGCAGAGAACCCTGGTATATTAACTCTAATGGTGAGATGATAATGCTTAATTATCTCACCTGTCTACAAGGGGAATAATCTTCTCTTAACTGGAGTTGCTTAAACATCTCCTCTTGCAGCCTAATAGCACTTGGCTGTCATACAGCACCTTAAATCCATGCAATTCACACCCATTGGCTAATTAGGACAGAGCCGCAGTAGGGTGGAGCCGAGGAACATCTCTGGGTTCATTTTCCCTTCCGCTGACGTGAGATCTGCTCTGGGGTGGAGCATAGCAGACATGGCAAGATATTCTTAACTGAGTTGGTCACGGCACTGGTCTAGTCCAATGTCCAGCTGCCAGTCACAAGCCCCAAAGACGTGCTTAAAGGTATATGGGGGGCAGGCGATCACAACCTAGACCCCAAACATCACGGCCCAACAGGAGAGGGAGGGCAACAGTGCTGAGCTAAAGCGCTGCACAAAGCACAGGTAACTAATGATTCTGGATACCAAGTCATATACAGGACGGTTGGGGTGGGGAGGGGCACTGTCTATAATTCACCGTGTAAGTGCAAATGAAATGCCACATTTTTTGTCTTCCCAAGCCTGGAGAATGAATTATGCATTCCTTCTCCCCACAAGCACTGAACTATAAATTTTGTTTCTCAAGCTTGGAACATTTCTGAAGGCAAAAAACCCCTTGCCTTGCCGCTGCCTCTTGTCCCGTACTCTGATTTGTTCCTGCACTTCGCCTTCCTCCAAGATGTAAGATCTCAGTTAAATACTACGAAAGTAAGTCATACCTGTGTTTTTCATTTAGGGGTAGATTTACTGTGGATGCCTCTCATCCATCAGCCCGCTGTGATGGATTTTATATCACTCATCTGTTAAGAGACGCTGTCTGGAATTTGTATAACCTCAATATCTTCCCAGGGGGATATGACAGGGCGTATTTATTCCAATGCAATGCAAGGAGACAGTTTAAATGACACGGCACGACACTGCAACAAGGCGCAGAAGAACTGGGGTCTATTTGCAGCTCTGCTACTGACTCCCTGTGTGACCTTGGGTGAATTACTTAATCCCCCATGTACAAAAAGGGGACTCATCCTCAGCTCATGTATCTAAGCCACTTCTACACCATAATATCTGAGGGCCTTGCATTTTGGAAGGAATCTGTCCTTACTCTACCTCCATGAGGCAAGGCAGTGTTGCTATCTTGATATTGCACAGGGGGAAGTGAGGCACAGAGATGAAGTGGCTTGCCCAAGGTCACCCAGGAAATCTGTGGCAGAGCTGGGAACTGAAATCACATCTTCCAAGTTCATTTAATGGCCTAAGCAAGGAACCAGCCCTCTATGTTTGAGATGAGAAGCACCTTGGGGTGGGGGGGAGCCCTCTCTTGCAGCGTGTCTGTAGGTTGCAAAGTGCAACGGGACTTTGATCTCAGCTAGCACGTCTACACGCGAATGCAGTAACTGGGACTCTGTTTTGATCGGTGAGGCTGCCATCTGTTAAATGAATGGTTATTTGTGTCCAGAGGGCAGGTGTCAATTGTTATGTTTCACAATAACTGCATGCCCGTGGACCTCCAGCATTCAAATCCCATCTGCCTCGTTGGAAAGGACGGACTGTTATTTACAGGCCCTCAGTCCTAATCAATGGAATTGGCTCTGCGGGGCAGGAGCAATTTAGCAACTTCAGTGCTGTAGCAAATGAAACCAGGCTGAAGGCAGCTCTGGCTGATTTTAGCCCTGTTCCCTCTGTATGTGGCCAAGCCTGCTTAGCTGCTCTCAGGACTCATTTCTGGTCCTAGACCACGCTGATCTCTTGGGCAAGTCATCTTGAGTCAACTTGCGTCATACAATGAATGGCAGCAAGCCTCAGGGAAGCAGCACTGTTGTCCCCAGGCCATCTTGCCATCTCCAATTACCTCTTCTCTCTTCTGAGCAGGAACAGCACATCAGCAGCGTTAGAAGGTGTCAGGTGCAATATTGCTCCAGGAGCCAAGTGTGCCGTATTACAACCTTCTTCAAGGATGCAGCCCAGTGCCTCTCCCTTCCTCCTTCTACCCAACCTATACTCCCCTTCAAGGCTTTTTATTCTCCAGAGAAGCTCTTGACTGAATGATGCAAGACAACTAGGGTTGAATAAGCAGAATTGCATTCTTTCTCTCTCCTAGTTTGCTGAAAGAGCCTAGGAGAAAGGGTTGCCACCAGCTCAGCCATTTATGGAAGAGCTCCAGTTTGCATAGGGCGATCCTCCTTCTGCTGCGGAGGTCCCAAATCATTTCTGGATTAGGTATCGCATAGTTAATGCAACAACCTGTGGTACCAAGGACGACGTTTTGATGCAACGCCATCTCGTAGTGTCCCAGGGTCCTTCCACACCCATCTCAGCATGCATCTCCTCACTACAGCGCCCCCGGCTGAACCTACCCAGATTTGGCAACCATCCATACCAGGCATCGTTCTGGAAGAAATGCTTCAGACAAACTATCAGGCTTACCTAGAGGGAACCCAATGAAACGCCATGCGCTGAAACATGAAGGACACAGCTGCTTCCTCTCACCTTAACCTCTATGAGTTTTTGTCAGGATCAAGGAAAGAAAAACAGTGAGCTCAGTGGGCCACAAGTCCTGCTCGACAGCATGCAGGCTGCAGTAATTAAGTTCCTGATTTGATTAGTCACCCACGTCTCGTGAAAACATTTCTGTTTCCTGATTGGATGACACATCGGGCAACTTTGTATTGAGAGAGAGGCAGGGCAATTCTCGCTTGTGTTCAAACACACTGATCTGGATGTAAACGCATATATTTAATATATGAGCAATGGCCACCATATATATATGTGGCATAACTAGAGAGAACCCAGTGAAACCATCAGACTTAACTAGAGGGAACCCAATGCAGCACCATGGTCTAAAACACGAAGGAGGGCGCACTAGCTGCTTCCTCTCACCTTAACTATATATACACAAATATACAGAAATATATATTATATATGTGTGTGTGTGTGTGTGTGTGTGTGTGTGTGTGTGTGTGTGTGTGTGTGTGTGTGTGTGTATATGTGTGTGTGTGTATTCACCGTGTAAGTGCAAATGAAATGCCATATTTTTTGTCTACACACACACAATATATTTGTGTGTGTGTATATACACACATACATTTCTCTCTCTCTCTCTCTCTCTCTCTCTATATATATATATATAGAGAGAGAGAGAGAGAGAGACATTTTTTGTCTCTCTCTATATATAGACATATATAGACATTTTTTGTTTATACATGTATATGCATATATATTCCTGCCCATAAGCAAAAATCCAGATGGACAAAGTCCAAAGGTGGACTTGTTGTGTGGTCAGCCAGAATATATGAATAGACTTCTTCAGTACGCTGCCTGAATCCAGAGGATTTCAGAAACCATTGGGAGGGGTCTACCTAAACTGCAGGGGGACTTACCAGCCAATTTGCATGGGTTGATCATGGCATAGAGGTCTCATTCCACAGTCGGTTTGTGGTGGCCCTGCCCCTTAGCACTGATTGGTGGAGAAGCTACTCCCCTTGGCGCTGATTGGCAGAGAGGGCTGGGTGAGCTATCGCATCTGCTGCCCTTCATGCCAGCATCTTCTCCTCCCAGCAGGGAGGACCACTGGCTCCCACAGAGGACCCAGCATTTTATTTTTATTAATTTTTGTTGATTTTGTGGCAAATCCCGGATTTTGCATGGCAACATGAATTAAGTAGGCCCCTAACCATTAGCAAACCAAAAATCCAAAAGGAAGAAAAAAATGCTAACGTCTATGCTGGGACGAGCACTAAGTGCTGCACAGCGCTGTGCCAAGCCATGGGTATATTTAGCCTAGGGAATGGGTGGCATTAAGCAAAGCCCAGCTACCAGAGTTCAGGAGGTGTTAAATTATGTCTATACTAGGTAAAAAGTCCTGTTGAGAGGCAAGACCTGTTCTTGTCCAAACTAGGCCAAATGCAGTACCACCTCCTTAGAATGGGCCCCAATGGCAGCTGGCCAATTGTTCATTAAAACTGGACATTTGCTGCAATGCTAATTTTGCTGTATCATCAAAATGAAAAGAATTGGATCCCAGCATTGGGGTCATTAAAAGCAGAGCTGTATTTAAGTGTGTGTGGGGGGTGGGGATGGTATTATGAATGTCTAGGAAGCCTCATTTACTCCAGGGGAGGGCTTTAAAAGCAGGCTGCTCACCTGTGGTTCATACTGTCCGGCAGATGAATGTTACTGGACACTGTTCTTTTGACAGCTGCATCCACAGCACCACCCTGGTTGGTAAAGTCATGCGGGCAAGAAAAAGCTAGCTGGTGGCAGACATGAGAGAGCTGATACGGGGTCCCATGCAATGCTGTTATCATCCCAGCAGCTGCTGGATGATTTCCTTCCTGCAGGTTGTCCTTTTAATGCCGCTCACTTGTTTTTTATCATCGTCGCCCCAACGGAGAAGCATATTGTTTCCAACCCTTAGGAAACAAGACAAAGAGGTTTGTTCCATATTTTTTCCTGTGACATCCAGCTGTGATAATGCAATAGGTAGAGCTAAGTTAAGAAAATCAACAATTTAGCCCTGTGGTGGGGTTGTCTTGTCACAAGCTACAAATTCAGGCAAAACATTATAACTTGTTGCAGGGAGCAGTAGCAGGCAGAGCCTGTATCTGCATGATAAAGCTAATGTGGTTGATGCCTTTAATTATTTATTTTGTACCGGTACTGTTCAGGTGGAGATAAAGTGTCTAAGGGACCAGACCATCATCATCAACAAGGCTCCCAGCACTTCACCCACTGTACTTATCAGCCTGACAAGATGGGAATAACAAGCAAGGCCTGAAGATTAGTGCTTGCTTCCAACTGCAGTGTCCATTGTCAAGGTGAAATGGAGCAAGATAACGTGCACAAACACATGCACACACTCACTTGTATACATACAGGAATGCAGAATATTTAGCATGAGGTCTGTAAAGCTACACCGGCAGGAAAAAATTCCATGTACCAGACTAAATGCACAATGGGGTCCAATATCGTGCATTGAAACGGTCTCTTTACAGGTTTCAATCAGCGAGCTGGAGCTGGGTGCATTGTATAGATACATTTTTTGGCTTTTGTAAGGAGCCGGGTCACACTTGCTGGGTATACCACATGTACAAACACACAGGGATCTGGGATCCGATGCCTGGAGCTTGATGTAGAGAAATTCAACCACTGTGCCGTGAGCTGAAGCAATCCTCATGCCTGTTGTATGGCATGGATGGCAATATCATTTATTCAGAGCGTCATTTATTTTCCAGGAGCGATGCGGTTTTCCAGGTTGAAGATTTCAAGGTTGTCTTCCTTTGTGAATGCTCTCCCGTGTCCGACGGTAGAGTTGCTCCCCGGGACATTTACAGTGGAAGCGCTTTTTCCAATCCTGCGACGAGCAGATAGACACAATCTCATGTGAAATGCCTCCCAGATCACAGGTAAGCAAAATGGCTTCATTAGTGGGTAATGAGGAACAGAAACTTAGCATGAACTTTTCTTGATCACGATGGAAACGTGTTGAACACTCTGCATACTGAGGAGTGGGGCTGGACCCAGTGATCGGGAAGGTCCCTTCCAGCTCCTAACAAGTACGAAACTATGAAACCCCAGCTTGCTCCTAGAGATTTCCTTTGCAGAAAAGGAGGCTGAATTTGTCAAATGAGTTCTTTATGCATTATTTACACAGCTCTAGCATGGTCCCAGACATCAGATCGAGAATGCTGCTGTGAGCTGGGACCCAAGGAAACGCTGGGTACTACTCCACACCCACAGTCAGATCTCTCTTGGGGAAAGAAAGTGTCAGAAGCCAAAAGGGACACCCAGTGGAAAGAGGATCTCTTCTAAGGTGTAAGGATGTGTGTGATGAAAGCATTAGATTGGGTCACAGGAGGGCGAGTGTCAGCTACTGGCCCTGCATAGTCTGTGGACAAATCATTGGATCTTTGTCCCTTGGTTTCCCAGCTGTCAAATGGGGATAGTGCTTCATTTGTCTCTTTGTAATGCTCTGGGGCAAGGACTAGCTGTGCATGTCTGTGCATCACATGGAAAAACGGGGTCCTAAGCTCAACCAGGACGACTTGGGGTTAAAATGAGATGAGCAACAGAAATGATGAGCTCACAACTTTGAAACCACGTAACCCCTAAAATTGGCCAGCATTTGTCCCCTCTCTTGGCAGTAAAAAAATCAACTGTGGGTTGACTATGACTAAAAAGAATAAACAGACTTCAGTTTCCCTTTTTTATAAAATAAAAAGAGGAGTCTGAAAGGAGCAGTGTACAAGCCAGGATCATGATCATAAAATTTAAAAAATTGATGAGGAACTTGGAAAGATATAAAATAATGGTAAACCAAGTAATTAGGTAGCATTCAGGCTGCTGTTAATCAGCGATTTAAGTGGTCTTTAGATAGCTGTATGGCACAGACCCTTTCTTTTTCTCCATCTGAATTACTGGTATAGATTAAAACAGGCAATACAGAGGAGGCCTTGGGCGGGTTCTTGGCACAAGGTTAGTCCCACCTTTCGGGACTAATTGAACTCCCACTAAAATCAGTGGAAAGCATCTTCAAATGGCATCACTGACTCCCTGGACAGCATTAAGGACATCTCGCTCTGAATTGTTCTTTAATGAGTTTAATTGTCTCTTAAAGCAGAGCAAGGATGGGAGATGACGGTTTCAGTGTCATTTGTAGAGATGTAGGACTAAATTCTTAGCCACTAAATCAACTTATCTGATCTATGATAACTGAAGGTTTACTACAAAACCACAGAAACATAAGATTGCCAGCTTTGTTTGGAGGACACGCACCAGAACAACCAGCCCAGCCACCCCTGAGTTTATTAGAGTTGGATATTTCCGAATCCAGACCAAAGGCCAGATCCCAAGTTGGAAGGGGCTGGCTTGTCCTATCCCTTGTGATGAAATTTCTCTGTCTGTTCAACAAGATAAAGGTCCTCCTGGATTAGCTGTTGCTGGTGCAGTTCCCATCTGTTTAGACTGAAATCTTGCAATGTTTAAGCCCAGACTCATTTGAGGCTAAACCTCAGTCCACCCTGAAGCTATCAATGAAACACAGGTCTAAGCAGTGCTTGTCCATGCCTGTATGTTCTGCTTCTCATAACTCAGCTGATTTACCTCTGCAGCTAATTATTCCAGCACTT
>NW_017729015.1:13360727-13397513 GCF_001723915.1 Gavialis gangeticus | reverse complement strand
CAAGATAAAGGTCCTCCTGGATTAGCTGTTGCTGGTGCAGTTCCCATCTGTTTAGACTGAAATCTTGCAATGTTTAAGCCCAGACTCATTTGAGGCTAAACCTCAGTCCACCCTGAAGCTATCAATGAAACACAGGTCTAAGCAGTGCTTGTCCATGCCTGTATGTTCTGCTTCTCATAACTCAGCTGATTTACCTCTGCAGCTAATTATTCCAGCATTTCATTACTCACCTCAATTGGTTTTCCCCTCCTTTAATGACAAATGAATTTCCAGGTGCAGTCTGTCTAGCTTTACTGGGTGAAATCAATGCAAATGACCGGGCTTCCATAACTCACCTGAAGAACTGCACTGCTAAGAGTAGAAACTTTTGGTGCTTTTTTTGCTCCGAGTATATGTTAACATCTTGGCACTCCAAGTTCAAAGGGAGCATCTACATGTGCTGATTTAAGGCATGTTAGCCATTTTTAAGGAGCACTAAGGGCGCAGGTTTACATGTGCACACACTTAATGAGCCTTAAAAATGGCGATTTTAGGCTATTTGCATGTTGGCTTTTGCAGGTATCAAATTTAGGTGCGAATAGCTAAGGCACATTAACACTATGTATGTCAGCTCTGACTTGGGACTAACTTTAGGTTGTTCTTTTTATCCTTTAGGTTGTGCTTTTAGTCCCAAGTTGGTTTGCACACTGTGTTAATGCACCTTAGAGTGTGCATGTGTAGACGCACACCTAAATCACCTTCACGTGCGTTAGGCAAATGCACATTAAGTTTAGGTGTATGTAAAAGCATGTGTACAAGCGCCCAAATAGTAACTAGTATTTCCAGTATGGGTTACAGGTCCACTTCTACTCTAAATATCAAGTAGCTACAAGTCCATTAAAGGCCCAGCTGGGCAGCCTTGATATTTGATCTCCGTCTATAGCAGCTCTTGAAGGACCCCGGACGAGATGAAGAGGTGACTTGTCAGGCAGCAGGACACTGGTGAATCAGATCCAGTCGTTGAGGGGGAGCGGGGAGCTGATTACACATTTCTGCAATGGGTAACCACACTTAATGCTGATGTCTAGCAGGCACTTTCAAGAAACAGCATCATAACCTCCACTAACGGAATAACCTTTGTGCCAAGACGGGAGTGGGGGTTTGACCTGGGGCTTTGCAGGTGAATTACTGAGAACACCTGTGCCCCTTTGCAAAAGGGAGAAGTTCAGGGACAGGTAACGCATGCCCCACTCCACACCTGGCTTGCTTTCCCCTTGCCAGCTCCTTCGAACTGGACGACTGGGCTGGCTTTTTCGTGATAAACAGCATCAGTGTGACAACCCCCCTCCAGAATGGCAGCAGCAAGATGAATGGGGTGCAGTGGTGAACCCAGCAGGTGTGCAGATTCCCAGAGGCAGCAGAGCCTGGCAATCAAGAATAAAATACAATAAAATAAACCCAGTCCCCTTGGCTTGTCACAGGCTGGGGAGTGACGCGGCGTAGGCTGCAAAGCAGCTGCTTTAGCTAATCGCAACAATTAGTGGAAAATCTCCTTACACCATGCTGAACTCCGCACAAAGCAGCAGAAGGAGTCGGATCAGCGGGTGGATTTTACATACGGGATATCCCGAGAGTTAATCACTCATTTTACAAATTGCTGATATAAATTGCTGTTAATTAGCTCCGTAAATGCTTATTGTGCTTGCTAAATTAGAACCTGCTGGAAGGGCGTAGATGTGCCAGCGTGTTTGTTTGTTTGACTTTTCCCTTTCTTTCTTTTTTTTTTTATTAATATAAGGGAAATTGGGTATTAAGGTGTCTGGTGCCGACTGGAATATGCAGCATTCAAAGGCCATTAGACTTGTGACATTCAGCTCTTCCTTTTCATCTTCAGGTTTTTCTGGCTGCATTTCAATGTGTTGGCTGGTTCGGTGGCAACCTGGGGCTAGCGGCGCTGCTTGATTGGTTAGCATGTGAAGGATAGTAAGTAAGAAGGTGCTGAATGGGGACTCGGGAGACCGGGGTTCTTGTCCCATCTCTGCCATTCATCTGCTGTTTGACCTTGGGCAAGTCACTCCTCTCTGAGCTGCGGTTTCCTCCTCACCCTTTATCTGCCTTGTCTGCTTATTCTATAAACCATGCCTGGCAGGGATTGCTTTTCATGATAGCCCAGCCTCTCTGTATTAGTCTAGCCAGAGTACCTTGCAGAGCAACCCCGTTAATGAAATGAGAGTAAAGCCCCTTTCAGAAAGCTCCAATTCCTAAAGCCCTTGAGAAAGCAAAAAAAAAAGGAGGGATGAAAAACCTCAATGGACATACAGTGTGTTGCACATCGGCCCCGATCCAACTGCATTCAACCCTCAAAAAGCCACAACCAAGTTAACTGTGCACCGAAGAGAGGGGAGCTGAAGACAAATGCCCCGCTGAAGCCCTAAAGAGGAGAGCCATGGGCCAGTCCGGGAGCCTTTACATCCATGCTCAAAAAGGTTGTGGCGTTTCTTCTCCTTTAGTGCCCCTTCCTTTTGCACAGGGATGTTGTTCTTCCCCAAATGCAAAAGCAAACAGATATACCGGCCTCAGCAGAAGTGATGGATGGACTGTCCCAGACTCCAGTGCAGTCTGATCCTCCACATAGACCATCCGCTAACATCTTCTCAGCTGAAGCAAGCTGAGAGTTACTGCCTTTGAGGACTGGCCTTATTCCAAATAAGCAAGCTAGCCAGAAGAGGAGTGAGTGAAGTGAGAAAGAGAAAGTATCCTCTGGTTTGGAAGAAACAAATGGCAGGTTCAATGACAAAAAAACCCGCAGGGTGAATCAAGCTTGCATCTACAAAAGGCAGTGTGGGGAGAGCAGAATAAGGCAGCAGGTTATCAAAAGCAGCACAATGCCCTTTTTGAAGCAAATTTCATCGGGCAAGCCCAGGATGAAACCTAATTGCAGTTGATCAATGGGGAAAGCGAGGCGACGTTCAGAAGAGCGCGCCAGACCAATTCGAGCCTATTGGGGCAGCCAGGATCAAAATGCTAGACCTGGAAAGCAGATTTTGAAAGGCCAGAAGAGGAATGGGAATAGCAAGAGCCCAGTATTACAAGGTGAGGGGCTCTCTGTAGGGGCAGCATGTTGGTCTGTTGGACCCTTTCTCGGTAGTCCTCATCATGCTTGATAAAACTCCTGGAAAGGCCCGTGGATAAAAGAATTAAGACAGGGCAAGGAGTAATTAGTCTTCTCACTGTCTGCACTTCACCTTTAGGAAAGATGCTCCTATCTGAGCCAGAACTCAGTGAACACGAAGGGAAGATGCCTGCCACAGCAGGCAGAGGAGCTGTTGAAAGACAGGCTTTGAACCACCTTCTTACCTCCAAAGGGCAAATTTCATCCCTGTAATGAGTAATCAGGGGCTAGTATGAGGCCCAGTTTCATTTAACTCAGTGGCACTTAGGCCTGATGCTGGCTCCTCTGCTTAGAGTGAGTTTATATAGACCAGGGTGGGCAATTATTTTGGGCGGAGGGCCACTTACTGAGTTTTGGCAAGCCATCGAGGGCTGCATGACAGGCAGCCAGGGGCAGATAAATATTAATTTTCTAAATTTTTTAGGGGCCCCACAGGCCAGATAGAATGGCCCGGCGGGCCACATCTGGCCCCTGGGCTGCATTTTGCCCACCCCTGGTATAGACCCTAAGGTCAGATGGGCCTGTTACATGTGCCCCCTGCACCGTATGGGCCATACAGCCTCACCTGGTTACTTCCACCTTGAGCCCAATAAATGGGATCAAGGTATCTGTGCTTGATTTGAGGCCATCAAGGTATCTGTGCTTGATTTGAAGCCTTCTAGGGTTAGAGACCCCCCACCCCTTCCCTTAGAAATGTTTTTTTTTCCCCAGGGGCAGTCATTCGTGCTGGTAAAAGCTTGAGCCTTCTTGCACATTTGAATTTGTGCCAGCCTTTGACACTGGTTATTCCTTTCTCAAGCCAGCTCAGAGCCTTTATAACCTGGTGGGTTTTTTCCCCCCCTTGAAAATGGGGAGAGAAACCCAGAGGGTGTCCTATGCATGCAGGGACAGCTCAGGTGCCGGGAGCAGTGTAGCCACACTGGGCCCATGGCTCTGCCTTGGTTAATGCACACTGCCTCTCCGTCGGGCCAACAAGCCTGGGTAAAATGCTGCACTAAGGCAGGCCCACTGCTTCCCTTCCCTGGGCTTGCTTGCTCTGAGCTGGTTTGGGCCTCTCTGCACGGTGCTGCATTGCACTGGTGGGGAGGAAGAGGCATGAGACGCACCGGGTCAGAGAGGGTGGTGCAAGCGTGACAAGTGCATTGGGGGTCAGCAAGAGGTAGGTGTTGGGGTGTGGAGCGGAGAGAGCAAATGCAAGGGGCCAGGTCTTGCCTGACTGTCAACGAGCCTGCAGAACACAATGGATGCCCACCATCCAAGGAGCCGGCACCGTGGCCAGCGTTTTATCTTCCGCTCCGTAGCGTCCCCCATTCTGGGCAGCAGGGCAGAGTCTGCCCGTAAGGTCAGTGTGTATTTGTGTGTGGGGGGGTGCTTTCATACTGCCTTTGTCCAGTGGACCAGGATGAAGATGTCACTCCATTGAAAGAGAGAGTTGAAAGCAAAGTGCCTGAGCTGTGGGAAAAACGCTTCTAGACCCAGCTGCTGTAGCTCGGACCCCATCTTGAACCAAACCATAGTGACAGCCAGGAGTTTCTATTCTATTTTGGGCGGCTGCAAGCAAAATGTAATGGGGTTTCCTCCTCCTCTTCCTCCTTCCCTCTTTCTCGGTTCTCATTGCCAGCAAGGAAGTCAACTCTCCCCCCAACTCCCCACCCCCAAAAGGGTCCTCTATCCCCAGGTCTCTCTTAGTGTCTTCTTCGGAGGGCGAGCTAGGGCTGGGAGCTAATGCGTTAACAAGAGAGTGAGCATGAGAGTGCTGCCTGTTTCTATCTCACAGATGACAAACTCCAGAGAAATTGCTTTTCTTTCTCCCTGAGATCTTGGCGGAGTTATTTCTACGCCTTGGTTTCCTCATGTTATATAGGGATTCAGCTGCCTTGTCTGTAGGGACTGAAAACTCTTCGGGTTAGGGACTGCCTTTTTATTATGTATCCATACAAAACCCAGTACATGGGGCACCCTGATCTCACACGGGACCTGTAAGCCCTGTAAAATACCAGCAGTTATACATTTGCCAACCTAGCAACTGTTCAGCATCCTCCTGTAATCCCAAGCTTCCCAACGTGTTGCTAGTCCCAGCTCTTTGCAAGCTTCTCTACTCTTTGCCAAGATCAATTGGCTTCAAGATGCAATTCAAATGCAGGACATCTACCTGGCTCTGGTCACATTAGCTGGACATGCCTGCATTTTGCTGTTGGGGGGATTGTTGGAAATGGGGAGGGTTGCTTTTATTTGTTGCATTGGCCGACAGTTGGTCAGTTGGGTACGCACAGCTGGTTCCTCCTGGGGTCCTGCATGTGCAGCAGGTGTGAATGGAGCAGGACAGGGACAATAAGGGGATGGGGCATGCATGGATTAGCAGCGCTCTCGGGAAGGGGCTAGGAGCTCAGCATAGAGTCAAGTATTTGGAGAGGCTCCACGAACAGCCGTGGGACGGGTCTGGATTGAAGCTATGCGTATGAAAGGAGTCCAGAGCTGGAATAGCAAGGTGGCTAAGGCTGGGATTAAGGAGCATTGGCAGAGGTGCGCGTGTACAGCAAGCAGCTTTACACAGCGCGCTCTGGGACGCCGTCTTGGACGCTGCGCAGAGCTCCAGACCTGGAAGGTGTCTGCCCCACGGCCAGTGCCCCTGATTGGAGATGCTTCAGCGTGGCCCTGCCTGCCTGCCAGCTCGTTATCCCTGCTGAGAGACAGCCAGTTCGCCCAGGTGCAGCACCATATGAGCACAGCCTTATTGCTTCCAGTTTGAGAGACAGGCCATGCTGCCTCGTGCCACCTCCTCGCTGCAGACTCAGCTGGATGCTGCCCTGTGCTATGGTAACATTTGTTGGGTGGGGGGAGGGTACCATTCAGAACTGATTTTTCCAAATCTGAGCCATAAATCCCATTTCAGAGACTCACTAAGACACAGCCCTGAAATCCAGACCTGTCCTGGAAGATTCAGGATGCTGGTCACTTCTGTTCGCGTGTGGCCGGAGCACAGGGCCAGCCATAGCAGCTGGGATGGAGGGAGGGTGGCATAGCTGTGGGGTTTGGGGGGTGGGAACATGAGGGGACCAGCCTGGGCAAGGTGAATGAAAGGTCTCCATTACCCTCTTCAGCTGTGGCCAGCCGCCAATTGGAAACAGCTGCTGTATAAGCTGGGCAGATTGGGGCAGCAGGCAGGCTTTGAGAGCCAGGCTGGGAGAAAAATCGCTAAGCGGGAAATGGAGGAAGCAGTGAGGGATAGGCAGGAATGGTCTATAGCTGCTTTACACAAGGTCGTTGAGCTGGACCCACGTGCCCTTATCCTTGTGCAAGGGGAAGCAACGGCCCTGGAGGCAGAAGGGCTGACGACTAGCAAACTCCAAAGCTGGATGCACAAGCCCCTGGATTGGAGGTGGGGATGTGACCTTTTTGCTACCTGAGAGGTTTCTGGGGTGATTGTTACTCCAGTCCTGGCACACGGAGGTGTCCTGGATCCTGGGAGAGTGCTTTGTTCAGGGGTGCTACAGGCTGGAGTTGAGCAATGCGAATAGGCAGCTCTTCTGCACGGTGGAGTCTCCATCGCTCCCAGTCTAGGGGGAGAAAAAGCCACCTTTGAACCCCAGGACAACACAGACAATGCCTGAAGCCATGACTTGCTGTGCCTCTGTAAGGACATGCAGTCCAGGGAGGAAGGAGCTGGATATACTTCATTACTTATCAACTCAAAAGCTGAGTGGGATGCAGAGAGGCTTGAGGAGACCAAGTCTCCTTCCCTGAGCAGAATACCAGTCGCACACCTGTGAGAAATGGGGCGTTGCAGCCCTAGGACACTAATCTGCTGCAATGGGCAAGGACTGAAGGCCCTTAGGCTTGCTCCTGGCTTATTTTTGGCTAGGACTGGCACCTGCCCTTTTCCAGGAGTTGCTTAGAAACTGCAGCCCAGAGAAATGGCGTGGAGCAAGCACTGGCCACGGCTGGAGACAAACCGAGCGCACCGAGGGAGACGGCAATGTAAAGGAATAATGAGGTCCTCGGTTCTCATTGGAGATGAGAAGGAAAGGTAAGAAGTGAAGGTGAACGCCTCAGTAAGGTTGGGCCTGTATTCCCCTCTTTTACCACCCCGCACAACTAAAGCTGAAAGGACAAGCTCTTAGTAGCTCCATAAAAAGAGAAGGTGATGAGGGTCTGTGGCTAAGATGGTCAGAAATGGGTCAGTGCTTCGAGTAGTTGATGTAAGACTCAATGGGGGAAAGGGGATTTTCAGAGGTGAGACACAAAGGGATGGTCCCCACAAAGGAAACTGCTGAAGTGGTTTTTAACTCGGTGACACTTTTCAATCCGTTTTATCCAACCGTGGGCTACATGGATGCTTTATCAGTTTAAACCTGAGCTTGCTTCAATTTTATTTGTAGATAAAATAAGCCACGCTTAAATCTGAAGAAAAGCATTTGTGCAGGTGTTTGCAACAGCGCAACTGGCTCAGGTTGAAAAACGCATTTCAAGTTCATCCTGACCTGTGCTATCTCGCTGCTTCACTGTAGTCCTTCATTGACCTGCTTGTCCCTGGACTTGGAGTAGACATTTTGGAGCTGAGAGCTGGCTCTCTTTGTGCACATGGACAGCACCTCGCACAGCAGCTTGTTAGTGGGTGCTGCTGCGGTGCACGTAATATAGATGTGACTTGTCTAAGGTCACGCCAGAAGCGCCCTATCTATGCCCAATCACCCTTCTGTGATTCACATTTACCAAGCTCCAGCATTGTAAAGGGGATAGTAGTGCGTGTCCCTTGGGTGTCTTGCCTGTTGGACTGACTGCCTTCCCTTGCTTGGGGGCCAGGGCTGTGGGACTGGTAGGAGGGTCACTTGGAGATAATCCAGCTGAAAGGAGCATGCAGTTTTGCAGGAGCTCAGATAACTGTTCGGGAGTGGTTTTCCCTGTGGGATTCAACGATTCCCCTATTACAAAAACTGCAGACTTCCCAAGAGCAAATGACTCAGACGGGTTAACAGGTGGAACTGAATTACTCTGGCTGAGTGGAAGGCAGCCTCAGGTCTTTAGGTTTTCCTCTGAACTCCAGTGCTTTATTTTCCCTGCCTAGACTGGCAGGTGCATGTCCTGGCCTGTGATCATAATGGAGACTGTTTAAAAGCCCGGTGCTTGCGAAGGGCTTGGTGAGAAGCAAGCTCAGAGCAGACAGGGTTCATATCCATTGCTTGCCAAACTACCCCTTGATTATTCAGACCGGAAAAGTGCGAGGCCCGTTCCATATACAGCCAGGCCAGGTCCCTGCCTTGAGTAATAGGCCTTCTCCATGACGTGTAGCTCTCCCAACCCCACTGACCCCTCTGCTGCTCCTCAGTCCTGATCTAAAGCCCTTTGATGTTGCAGCTCCTTGCCCCAAGCACTACTGATGCCCTGTGTCCACCCCGTGGTCCCTTCCCTTTACAAAGTCCTGCAAAGGTCCTACTGCGTCCCTACTATTCCAGCCTTGCTTTTCTACATATCTTTGTCCCATCTCCAAGAGTCTGTCTCTCCCATGAGTCCTTATCTCTGATTGCCACCGCTCGGTGTGAGTTCAGCTCAAGTGAGATGTACTCCGGCTTCCTCGCGTGCACACACAAGCACTGCAGGTGTGATGCATGCACAATTGAGAGGAGACCAGCTTTTCTTTCTATGGGGGTCTTTCATCCTAGGGGACCCAAAATGCGTTGCTCACCCAAGGGCAAATGATTTTGCAGTGTCTGCTATTTGAACAGCACCACTCAAGACGGGGAGTGATGAATGCCTTTGTTCATTTAACATTGCAGTGGCAATCGAAGTAGGGAGACTCGTTCCCAAATTGAATTTATCTTGGATATTGGAGGTGGTGGGGAGGGAATGCAGTTGATCTTCATGGAAAGATAGAGGCTCTTTGGTGTTTGAACATCAGGGTTTTTAGCTGGTCACATGTGGGGCTGGGAAGATTTTTTTTCCCCACCCGTATGGATTCTGTTGTGGCTTCTGGTTTTGACGGGTGGCTTTTTGTTGAGCGATTTTAGAGGGAGGTTGTTGGTCCCTTGGAAGCGCTGGTATGACCTGGTGTCTGACTGCTGTGCGCTGGTCCTCCCGGCACTTAAACAACTGAGAGGTCCCTTGCTCTCCTGCTTAGGGTTAAGCTGATGACCGGACCTGGTGTCAGGAAGGAGTTACCTCCCTGGGTCAGACTGGCATAGGCTCTTAGACTGTCTTTACTCACACCTTTTCAAATGGCAGGCACCCAGAGACAGCCCTTCAGGGCCGTTGACCCTCATCGCGGGCGGCTAAAACCCCCTTGAGAGCTGGTGATCGTGCACAGAGAAGGGATCATCTCTCTTGCCTGTTGCACACAGAAGAGGACTAGACAAACTGGAGATGTTGCCAGCCTGGGGCCCAGAAGTTCAGGAGACTGGCATGAGATGTGTAACAACTCAGCAAGCAGCCTTTTTTTTTTAATGCTATTTGTGAGGATGGATGGGCTGAACCATTTTGGCAGGGAAAAGGGGCTCTTTCTTCCAGACTGATCAGCACTGCAATTAAATCACTAATTTGTTTTTCAGGCAAGCCTTTCTCCAGGGTGCTGGGAGATTAAATCAGTGCCCTGTCACAGATGTCTCACTTAACAGTCTAGAGTTTAGACCAGAAAATGCTTATTTGGAGCTCTCTCTCTTGGAGGGTGAAGAAAGGATGGTTGGAGGTAAAAAAGGAAGAAGATCCTGTCTCCTACCCACACTTTTCTTCTGTGATTTGACTTCTTGACCTCAGGTGCTGAGGAGTGCTATAAATGCTATGGAGAAGCTGCCGTGCTCTTTCGCAGATAGTGCTGCACTCCTGTGCTTGTAGAAGCAATTCCTAGATATGTAGTTTGCAAAATAATTCGGGGTCTCCTTTAGCACAAAAAGCACTATACCAGTAAAGACTCTTAAATCTCTGCCCGAGCCATGATAACAGGGTAAACTTCCTGCCCAGGCACTGGAAAAGGCAATTTCTACTTATCACTGATGACTCAAAAAGTGGTGCATGGAATAATAGGAGTGTTTCAGCATGTGAACAGTTGAGACTGTGTGGTGTGGTTCACTGCCAGAGGTAGGCTTAAGTCCATAAGTAGTACCCTTCTGTAAAGCGTGGTAGAAAGCCTGCCTTGCTGCCTTTTGGAAAACTTTGCGGCTTCAGCACATCCCACAAAGGGCCAGTTAAATCACGTAACTCCACAGTGTGGGAAGCTAATTTTGGGGTGAAGATGCATGTTACCCGTAGACCATACTCGGGGTACTTAAAATGCAAACATCTGCACATTTAAAGCTTGTCAACTCATGTTAAGTGCCCTCTCAGAGTTATACCACTTCAGGCAAGGGATAACTCCAGGCCATGCTACCCAGCTTGTGTTAGGGGGACTTGAGTAGGCTCCATAGACCTAAAATGAACCATTTGTGGTCCTCTAGCATCCCAAGATGCCCCTCGGAGCAGGGATAGAGCCCACCTCGCTGCACAGCAGCTCTCCAGCCCTTTAGTGGCAAGTCTGAACCGTGCAGACAAGAACTAGTATAAATCCTTAGTGTGCGACTGCTCACAGCATGCTTTCAGTGTAACTCCGCTTAATGTGCTGCCGATTTAGTACGGTTTAAGTGCAATGTGTAACTTCACCATTACCATTAACCTCTCTGGGCCAGATTCTTTGGAAAGCAGGATGCCCCCAGCTACAAATGAAATCAGTGAGAGCTGGGCATTGGATCTTGGCAAGGGAACAGTTGAACATTTGGCAAAAAGCTTGGTTTTAACACTAAAGAGGTCACAGCTCTTAACACGGCCAAACTTTCTCAACTGCGAGTTTCAATCAGGTAAACCAAAAAACTCAGTTAATGACTCTCCTGGCATGGGGAGCATGGAGGAGGGGCTTCCATTGCATTTTGCATGAAAAATATATTGTGGAAAAATCAAGTTGCAATATTTTGAGTGGCTTTTCCCAGTGCTGCTTTGAATTGGGCCAGCGACTCATTCCAGTGTTGAGTCCATTATGTAGTGATGGAGAGTAGTCACAACCTCCTGGAGCACAGTGGCATTTATCGTGCATACAGGGGTGGGATTTTGGTTCAATGGAATTGGGCTACAGGCTGTGTGTTAAGGTTGAAAGTATGCTACCTGGCTTAACCCTTGCAGGAGCCCTTAGCTTGTAGCAGACTGCCGAATCAAGTAAACCCAAAAGACCAGCCCCGCCCCCCCACAAAAACCCCCCAAAACAACACACCCCAAAACCAAGTTTCTTTGTCAGTCAAACAACAGTCCAGCTACCAAAATAAAGCCAGTGTGACAGTGTTTGTTCACTGAGCTATAGTCGCTACCAGCCCAGCCTCTGGCTTCTTTACTATTCATTCCATCCAGGAAGAGCGCACACCAATTGCAGAGACTTCCTCAGCCTGGCAAAGGGTTTTTAAACCCAAAAGCTTGCTAAAAATTTTTTTGCCCAATTATTTAAGTTGGTCTAATAAAAGATATCAGACTGACCCAAAGAACCTTGTCTGCTGTTTGCAAAGCACTTTCAGGCTCGCAGCACAATTTAAGGTAGATAAGGGTCATTTCACTTGCTTTAAAAGGCAGTCATCTCTTAGGTAAGAGGGCACAGCAATGCTACCCTAATGGCTTAGGATGGGGGCGGGCAATTATTTTGGGCAGAGGGTCGTATGACAGGCAGCCAGGAGCAGATCAATGTTAAATTTTCTAAATTTTTAAGGGCCCCGCAGGCCGGTTAGAATGGGCTGGTGGGCTGCATCTGGCTGCATTTTGCCCACCCCTGGTTTAGGACCAATGTATCCAGAAGAGACTACGGGTGTAACAGAGGCGGGGAAGAAAGTGATTGTATTGTAATATGGCCAGAAGACAGGCTACCAGCTGCTGATGTCTCACCGTGTGCTCTGGGACTCTGAACGAGTATGAGCTGTTGGCTCCTATTCTCCTCTTAAAAAAGAAGTGCTACTCTACCTCGCTCCATGCATGGGCCATCTCTGGAGCCGGTCACTGCTGGGCCAGCCTGTGGCCGGGTTATATCTTCCCTGGCACCGTGAGTCACGTGTTTGAGAACAGCAAGTGCACAACACTACCTTTCAGGTGAGGGAGCATTTTGTACCAGCAGCAGCTTTACATGGGGCTAAATGAGGCCACCAGCAGCAAGCAAGAGGCTAGTGGGCTCTGCAGATAAGCAGCTTCTATGAGGTTAAAGCCTGACCCTGCTTAGCTTCCAAAACCCAACCACCTGGTGCCTATCAAGAGATGCCCTACTTACTTGGCCCCTCTCACCCCTGCTGGTATCTCCTCTTGCAAGCTGTTTACCCTCTGCTCTTGTAGTCATATTCAGAGGTTTTCCCATTATCCACCATGCCCACAGGAGCCAGTGGGCACTGTGAATGCTCAGCACCCAAAGAAAATTCAACCCCACAGGTGGCCATGCTGGTGTCAAGGTGACCTCTTCCTTCCCTGATGTTTTTGCAGGTGAAGAACATCTGTCCCCACTCAAATGCATATGGTTTTTCAAAGCTCTCACCAGGTAGCAAAACTCATTAGCACCTGGCTTGCCGGATCTTTTTGCACAAGTAGGACGTTCAAAGGTAACCAGTAATTGCTTAACCAGATGATAATGCACCTCTGAAAGCAAAGGGAGAAGTCCTTGAAATGTGTCTTGTGTCTGGAGAAATAACTGATCTTGGAAATTTTAATTTAGGTTCTGATCTCTCCTCTGTGCCTGCCTTGTGTTGCCTTTTTTTCCCTCTCCTTCTGCTGACCAACCTCCATGCCACAGGTTTTGCAGGGCGGTGGGGGAATGCAGGTCTGTCTGTGTTGTGGGGGGAAAGGTTGGCGATCCTCACACACACTCTCTCTCTGCAGGCCAGGAAGCTCAGACTGAATCCAGATTGGAGACGTCTTTGGAAGGCATCCAGATGACCGTCAGCGGGAGTGGGGAGGAGGGAGCCTGGCCTTGTCTGCTTCCTTGGTCACTTTGCTCCTGTTGTACTTTTGGTGGTGGCTGTGGTCCTGGCTACCTGGAGGTTAATGGCATTTGCACAGGCTGAGCAGAGCCAGTGATTGCAAAAGGTGCTGTCTTGCCATCTTCCTCGTCTCCTCCTAGGGGAGCTTGACCCTGGCACTCTCATTTTAAGGACTCTAGCCTAATAACAGCCTTGCCCAACTGCACCAGTCATTAAACTTGAGGGCTAGGAAAGTGGAGGTCAGCAGGCATCAGCAAGCAAGGTGTGTTGCATTAACTTTTTCCTCCACCCAACCTGAAGCATTCACTCTTCCTCTTCTGCGCTGCAGCCCTGCCAGTCTGTGACTGCACTGCTGCCCTGGTCCTGGGGTGTGCCCTGGTCTTGGAGATGTATGTCTTGGTCCTGGGGTATGTGCCCCATCCTTGGATATAGTTTCATAGTTTCATAGTTTCTAGGGTCGGAAGGGACCTGAGCAGATCATCTAGTCCGACCCCCTGCCATGGCAGGAAGAGCACTGGGGTCAAATGACCCCAATAAGGTGGTCATCCAACCTCCTCTTAAAAACCCCCAGGGTGGGAGCCTGCACCACCTCACTTGGAAGCTGGTTCCAGACCCTAGCCGCCCTGACTGTGAAGTAGCGCCTCCTGATGTCCAACTTAAACCTTCCCTCCGCCAGCTTGTGACCATTGTTCCTGGTCACTCCTTGCGGCGCTCGGGGGAACAGGGACTCCCCCAGCGCCTGCTGATCCCCCCCAAACAGTTTATAACAGGCCACAAGATCCCCCCTCAGCCTTCTCTTTTGAAGGCTGAACAGGTTCAGGTCCCGCAACCTTTCCTCATAGGACCTACCCTGCTGTCCCTTGATCATACGAGTGGCCCTCCTCTGGACCCTCTCCATGCTGTCCACATCCCTCTTAAAGTGCGGCGCCCAGAACTGGACGCAGTACTCCAGCTGCGGCCTGACCAGTGCCGCATAGAGGGGGAGGATCACCTCCTTGGACCTGCTCGAGATGCATCTGTGGATGCACGACAAGGTGCAGTTGGCCTTCCTAGCCGCCTCCCCACATTGCCGACTCATGTTCATCTTGGAGTCAATAATGACTCCCAGATCCTTTTCCACCTCTGTGCTGACAAGAGGGGAGTTCCCCAGCCTGTATGTGTGGTGCCGATTGTTCCTCCCCAGGTGCATCACCTTACACTTGTCTGTGTTAAACCCTATCCTGTTCTCCTCTTCCCATCCTTGTAATCTGTCTAGGTCCGACTGTAGCCTGTTGCTCCCCTCTATTGTGCCCACATCCCCCCACATCTTAGTGTCATCAGCAAACTTGAACAGGGTGCTTTGCACCCCCTCCTCCAAATCACTGATGGATATGTGCCAGTCTGCCTGCTCATTGCTTCTTGTAGCCTTCCCTGCAGTGCCAGTCCTCCAGCTTTTCTCCAGTAGCTTTGCCCATATACTTTATTCTTAGCCAGTGCCATAACTAGGGTAGGGTGAATAGTGAAACCACCCCACACACAGATTTGATGGGGGAGGGGGTGCAACCAGAAGCAGCCACTACCCCTGTGTCCTGGGCCCCCAACTACATCCCTATGCTGCTGGTCCTAGGTACAGGTACAGTGCTAGACCAGATACAAATTGCATGGTGGGAAAGAGCAAAGATTTAATGTAGCAGTGACTGCATTCTCCACTCATCGGGCCATAGAGAGCTCCGAGGACCGACGGTCCCAAACCCCGCATGCTTGGAAGGTCTGTGCAGGACATGAGCGGAGGCTGCTCTTTGCGGAGATGCATGCAGTGATCTTTGGAAACAGGAAAAAAATGCCAGAAAAAAAATGTAAGAAAAGCAATGCAAAAATTTATATTTTATTTTAATTCAAAAATTTAAAATAGCTTTCAAATTCCGTAAAGTATGCCCGGACACAATGAGGAGCCTCATATACAGAGACAGATAAATTAAATTGTATATACTGCAGACAAGCCGAGTGTATGTATAGATTACATATTTACAAGTTTTATGTAAACCATATTTATACATTTTATTACATTTACAAAAAAAAAAAAGCTGATCTTCCACTACTCTTTACTACAATAATGAAAAAAAAATTTACATTGTGTCTTTTTTATTATTTTTTTTTTTTTAACTGTACAAACTTTTGCTTCATAAAAATATATCTCTGTACAAAAGGTTGGGTTTTCTCTTTTCTAGTTTTTATTAATTTTTGTTCTTTTTTCTTTTTTTTTTTTTTCCCTCTCTTTTTTTTCTTTTTTAAACACAATGCAAGTTCGATGAGCACAAGAATGAGAAGTCGCGGCTTGTGACCTGGCCAGCTTGCAAAAAAAATGGGGCGATGCCACCCTTTTTCTGCTGTCCGAGCAACAAGGGAAAGTGGTATGTAATTGGTCGAAAGCAGCAAATGTTTAAATAAAGCCACGGTTCATTTTGCTTTGCAAGTAAAAGAAACTGGGTGCATTTTATACACCTCCACTCACGTAAACGCACAGTTTCTCTCTCTCTAACACACATGCGGACCTGGTGCTATTGCGTTAATTTGCATGAGATTCAGGAAGGTCGAAAAGTAGGATGTAGGATCCCTAATTATTTAACGAGTCGAGCTTTGCGTGTGCGTGCGGTGCTGCCCTCTGCTGGGTACAACCTGAACACTTGGGGGTGTCAAACTATTATTTGCAGCGGGCAAAGATCCTCTTTTAGCTCAAGTCGCAGTGGGGGCGAGACGCTGAGAAGAAAAGGAGCTGAGCTCCAGTCCTGTGAGGTTTTGAATAGCTGTGGCTTAACGGCACGTGTTAAGGCAAAGACGGCTGCCAGAACGGTATAGAGACTTGAGTGCAAAAGAGTACCACCTCGCTCTGTCCTAAATCTTCTTCCTAGCAGAGGAGTCCAGTCCTCCTGCTGTATTTGGGGACTCCAGGTGGGAACGGGAAGGCGGCTGGTGCAAGGAGGCAGGGCTCTCCTTTGGTCCCAGGAGAACTAGAAAGGGGCTGGAGACTGGGCTTCAAGCTTGAAGGCAGAAGCCAGTTGCCCATTTCCAGGCAAAGCAAAAATCCAGGCACCACCCCTGCTCTTGGTTGCATCTGTGCAAACTGGATACAACTCCCTGAACTTCACAGGAGTTGTTCCAGAGTGACAGGTAACTAGGAGGGAGGCAGCTGGCCCTGGGACTATGATGGGGAAGGGTGCAACACCTTGCTCATGTGCCAAGGGAGCCTTTTCTGATGTATTTTGTCAATACTGGCTTGCTCTGGGACCCAGATCCCCTCTGGCTCCAAGGGGAGAGGAACTTACCCTCACGCACTTCAAGCCATATGGAGAAGGGGAACTTCTCTCGCCCCCCGGCTAGACCTTGACAGTGACCCTGATGTGGCCTGGGCTGGTACTAGTGCCATGCTGCAGTCAGCAGGGTACCACCACCACAAATTTGGAAATGAGTATGGTGTGCGTGGTCCCTTCCTGCTAGCTGGAGGATGAAAGTCTTGGTTTTGTATACACACCTGCCTGCGCCCCTCAGCTCTGTCGGGATGCATCGTTTCTCATCTGGGGAGTGGATGTGGCATTTTTTAGCAGGCTGGCTGCGCAGCAAACAGGCTGTAGGACGCTGCTGAGTGTAAGACAGCTGTCTGAACAACAGATAGAAATCAAAATATGTACATCTACAGTCACAGGGAAAAGCAAAGGCAAAAGAATTAGCTCATAGTTGTAATTAGACAAAACTTAAGCCAATATGAGGCTGGGAAAAGCAGCCATCTGCAAACAAACCTGCAAATCACATGGTGGTTTTTTTGTTATGTGTTTTTCCTTTTCCAGTTTTTGTTTCCCCTTTAAATCTTAAGGAACAAAAAGCCGCTTCGTTCCACAAATACCGGTCGAAGCCTGCTGCATTTCGGATGCACCTGGCTCCTGACATGATACAACGGCACAGTTGCCTTCTCCTACTCCAGCCCTGTCTGCGAGTGAGCTGCTCAGAGCAAACAGAATTAAATCCTAAATCAACAAAGGAAGCTTTTCCCTTTATTAGAGCGGGTTAGTATCATCGCAAAGGCATCATTCTTTTAAGGGGACAAAAAATGTCAAGCGGCCTTATCTGCTCTCATTAAGGTGAAACCAACCTTTCAGCCCCCGGGAAATATAGTGAGCAGCTTGGTAGAAAAATTAAAACTTTTATTGCATTGCCATTTGGAGGATCAATATGGAAAGGGCAAAGGCTTTTTGAGCTCACTAGGGGGAAAATGATCGGTGTCGGAGGGGTTATTTCTAAAGACTTTTGCCTACTTTCCCCTCCCCGCCTGGCCTCCATATCTCCCTTCTTTCAGATGCTTGTGGAAGTTGCTGCCTGAGGTGAGCAATGGCCAGCTGCTGGGAGAGGGGGGCAGAGAGAGAGAAAGGCAGCCACCGGTTCAGAGACTGGTAACGTATTGGTCCCAAGATGACCTGTGAGCTTTCCAAGGAAAGGACGTTGAAATGAGTAAGTACAGCAGAAGAAAAGCAAGAGAGCTGCTGGGGGAAATAAAACAAACAGCACCTTTAAAGATTTCACTTCTCTCTAACAACCGAGCGAGGAAACAAACTGAAAATCTTGCCAACCATGCAACGAAAAATAAGACTTAAGCGAGCAGAGCTCCGCTGTTTCAGTTAAACCCCAGAGGCTTTTAGTTCAGTGCCACCCGCGTCGGCCCCTCTGCCTTCTGCGCTCATCCCCAAAGTGCTGGTTTGACACGAGCAGCCTGCGACACACCTGGCACTGCTCTCCGCTACGAAAGACCTCGTCAGGCTTTAACTGGAACAAGCAGCGGGTCAGAGATGGATTCAGGAGATCACCTTGCTCTGTAAAGGTCTGCAGCTGGGCAGCATCCGAGCAGCGAAAGAGAAGATCTTGAAGTCGGCCAGGAGCAGCTCAGCGGGCGAGAGGGTGGGAAAGGAAAGGCTCTCCCAAGCTGCGCTGGAGGAGACACTTTGGTTGGCTTGATTATCCGCTGCAAGATGTGGTGGGTGGGGAAGAAGGTGAAGGTGGATGGCAGCCCCATGGTCTCTCCCCAAAGTAACTCAGCAGTCCAACAAAGCAGCAAAATTCTCCACAGCCAGGGTTGGGAGAGGGGTGGTCATGGATGAAGACTAGCGAGGTGACACACAATCGTCAACAGGACACCTGCCCCTGGACAATTCTGGGACAGTTGGGGAGGGAAGGAGACAGACGGAGGAAAAGTTACTACACACGCACAAACCAGAGACCACTCCTTAGTCCAAGTCCACACAAGAAACCAGGAATGATAGGGATGTGAATTTTGCCCCTCCCTTTGGTCATCTCTTTTGGCCAACCCTGCTAGCACAGGCACAGTTTGCACTGGCAGGGGCCGGGAAGCAGTTTTGCTGGAATAGGTTATTTTGCACCGTGAACCACTCTGAACTGTACTGACAAAAATGCTGGGTTTTCTTCCCAGTACATTTTGCACTTGGAGGGTTATCTACTTCAGTACACGTTTCTAGTGTGGACTTGCCTCGGGGACTCCTGCGGTCTCCTTTACCAGAAATGCGAGTGCCTCGCACTCCTCAATGCACTCATCTTCCCCCACACTGCAGCAAGGCAAAGAAGAAAACGACTGTGCCCATTTTACAGAGCGGGAGCTGAGGCAATGGTGGGGGAAGTGACTTACAGACAGAGGAGACATCTGAAGAAGACCTCTGATCTCACCAGTGAGTTTTTCCTACCAGGCATCATGTCTCATTTAATTCAATGGAAGACACAAGTTTTGAGTTTTGGGCTCAGGGAGATTTTCCCATCGAGGGACTGGTCTCCCTGTGGGGGGACAGGACACGGAGGAATATAAGGATGAGGGGCAGCTTGTTACGGATATCAAAGTCTCAGTGTCTTATCTCCAGGGTGAGCACGGGTGTGGCAGACTGACCAGCAAGAAGTGCTGATTAAAAGTACCCGGCATCTTGGTGCTGGCATGGAAATGCTTTCACAGGCCAACTATAAATCTGTCCACAGAGGCCCTAGGGCCCACTGCCTCTTCCAATCCAGCTAGCAGGATGGGACTTCAATGAACTAAAAATGAGGCCCCCGGTGACTGCACTCATGCATCAGGCCAGGGACAGATGCGTCGAGTAGACTGTGGTCAACTCGAGAGACCCTATTTCTAAGAAGATCGGAGCTTTATTGGTTCTCGCCGTAGCCAGGTAGGGACCCCGAGCTGGAGAGAACAACAGATGGGTTTAGATGGCGCCCTGCTTTTCTCCAACTCACCGTGCGAAGGGACAGGTGCTATACCGCCGTGCACACGGTGCTGACTGTGAACTCTGCCTCGTTGGCCATGATGTCCGTGGGCTGCAGGTTCCGGTCGTACATGGGGTTTTCAAACGTCGCTCGGACGTTGGTGTTTTCATGGCCGGCATAGCCGTTGAATGGTACTTTGGGTCTTCTCCTGCAGGGTGCCACAAAAAGAAACCGGAGAGGTTTTCGGGACTCCTGTTGCAGCATACGTCAGGGGACAGTTTCACCCAGCTCTGAGGCTGAAGGGAACGGTATGGGAAGGTCTAACGAATTAGCTACAAGGAGGGATGGGTGCGCCGATGTGAGGCTGCCTTGTTGCATCAAGGTCCACCTTCTTGGTGGCTCCACAACAGCATTCAGCAGTGGAGGAAGGCAAACGATTTCAGAATATTTTGGCCCCAATGATCAGTGCAAATTAGTGCAATTCCCTTGATTTGCATTAAACGATGATCACTTCTAGCAGGTGAGGATCCTGCCTAGGATCACTAGCAGTAAGAGGAAACTGCAAAAGGTGTTGCACTCAGATTGGGAAGCAATCCTACTGCCCGCTTAGAAGTGAAACAAGGCCAAATTCACCTCCTTCCTCCCCACACCCCCTTCAAGCATTTTGTTCATTTTAAGGCACTGGGGCCACAGGAAATGGCACAGGATCAGAGACCAAAAAATGTGGCAGGATGAATTATGTTGCAGGACCTCAGAGCATGTTACGTAGGGGTCTAATCCTGAAAGGTGCCAAGCAACTGGCTTTTTGGGTAACTCAGCTGCTACTTTTAATTAGGCCATTCAGGCCAAATGTTCACAAGAAGCCAGGCCAGATTTTGACATGTTCGCTCAAAGGAGTGAATTACACACAGAGTTTGAACTGAACACGTTAGGGTGAACAGCACTAGAAGGAGGACATTCATTTTCCTCAGTCTGCGTGAAGCAGCTAACCATGATCCACTCACCAGCAAATTGGAAATCTCACCCTAAACTTAAAAGCACAAGGCATTTAGGGACATGAATCCAATTGACATTCTCAGATTGGTGCTCCGAAAACCCCATAGACACTTCTAAAAATCATCTTAACTTTCCCATGGATGCAGCATCCAGAGTTCTCAGCAGTATCCTTAGCATTTGTCACCCTGGCCCAGACCTTGTGGCCAACAGTGTCCTAACCCATGATGGTTGTGACCAATGTAGAAGACGTTTCAAAGCACAGTAACACTTTCCACCATAACACAGAAACCACAAGAAAAAAGTCTCTTTGCTATAGCTGCAGAATCAACTTAAACTCTGTAGCATGAGATTTGCTTTTCCTTATCGCACTTGGCATTGCTACAAATCTTATTAGCAGTCATAAAATTACCCAGACCTTTTAAAAAAAAAAAAAAAACCAACCCCGCTCCAGTATTTCCTTACCTTGCAAACCAAATCACAAAGCAGAACTATCAGGAAGTCTCTGAAGCCAAGCTTGCAAATATGAATATTTCCAACATGACCCAGCTTCTTTCAATCCCATTTTTTCCATACACTGCTCCTTGCAACCCAGCAATGACTGCATTATTATTTTTTTTTATATTGCCTCACTCCTGAAACCTACCTGTGTTTGTAGAGATAAAGCACAAACCCTGCAATAATCAGGGCTATGAAAGGCACAAGAATGGCGGCTGCCACGGAGCTGCTGTTTGATGCAAAATGATGCCCTATTGATTCCGGATCGTTTTCAATCATGCTGATGTCTGCAACGCAAGAGAAGTAAATAGGTTTAAACCACCGCTGCTAAGGTACGGGGCTTCCTCGGATTCATGTTACCTTCTTGGTGAGTGAACAGGTTAGCTACAAGACTCAGAGGACAGCAAAGGGGATCCTCCGATTCACATGCAGGCCAGACTGAAGATACAGCTGAGCAGGCTGCTGAGCCCAGGTCTCCTCATTTATTCAATGGTAAAAAAGAAGAGAAAGGGAAAAGAAACCCAGCAGAGATGCAAGTAGAAAAATTAGAAATATTAACACCCCAATGCTCAGGCTCTGAAGCTTTAAAGGTGGACCAAATGAGAGATTTTCCAAGGCAGGAGTGCCAGACACGATACTCCCAATCGAGGCCACAGGAGGTCTAGGGGTGAGGTTTTCAGAGACTTAAGGGAGACTTAAATGATATCTCATTTATGCTGCCACAACAGTTTTTATGGAGGCACAAATAGACACCCCTATTCTTTGTCATGCCACATCACAGGAAAATCAGTGGTTCAGCAAAAGGTAGTAACAGGCTTCGGGGTAGATGCCTGTTAGCTGTGTGATGGAAGAGTACAGGCAGCCTGAGCGGCTCACGCTCTCCAGCCACGCTGGCCAGGTGCTCTGGGAGCTTAAGGGCCCCCCAAACTCTGGAGCTCCTGCTTGGCTTTCCCTGCTCACCCAGACTCACCCCTGTGATTGTGGCAGATGGGTCTGGGCGAGCAGAGTGGCCTCCAGAGATGATACCATCGCCTCTTGTCCCACGCCATCAAGAGTGAAACAAAGAGCCACGTGTTTCACCTGGCGAAGAGGAACAGCTGTTCCCCGACACATCACGGTACAGCCAATCCGCTTCATTTGGCGACAGCTCTTTCTAGCTTCAGTCTCATTTTCAAAAGCAGCTCTTAAGACCCTAAATCCTATTGACTACTTTGGATCCCAAAAGCCTGTTTGAAAAATGAGACTCAGGCATTTAGACTACCAGCCATTTAAAAAAACAAAAAACATTCCTCATTTCACAGCAAGGCTGTTTGCGTAGGTGCTAAAATTGATCACGCAGGCTTGTGGGATGCCCGGCCCATCACAGCTTGGCACATCCTGGACCATCACTGTAACACGATCACACAGGCTTGAAATTTTCAGCCTACCCCATTCAGCAGGATCATCCCTGGTTCTCAAACGACTTCAGATGCTAGTTACCTTAGGCCGCATCTACCTGTATTGCTCTCCGCTGGACTCATCGCACCCCAAGCAAATCGCTACATGAATGTGGCTATGCTGCTCTGGTCACTGTTTGAAGCCCTGCAGTCGTTACAGGATTTGTGCTCTCAGCATGCCCAGGAAGTGCAGTGGGGACTATTAACTCCATTGTACCGATGGAGAAGGGAGGCATGGAGAAGCTAAAGCACAGATCCTGCCACAGGATTTTGATCCCAAATGTCTATTGTTAGATGCTTCAATATCTTGGAGGGTTTGGGCCTGAGTGACTTGTAAGGACATGCAGGAAACCTGTGGCTTGATCCCCGGTCTCTCAGGGCCGGACACAGGCATGGGCGAACCAGGCAGCTGCCTGGGGTGCAGACAGAAAGGGGACCCCAAAATGGTAATTTAAAAATGATAATGATCGTTATCTCTGGCAAAGGGAGGGGCCTGATACTAAAAGTTCATCCAGGGCTGCCAGGAGTCTAGGTACTGCTAATCGCTGCCCTGGTTTTGGGGCTTAAAGGAATGAAGTAGTGCAAAGGACAACATTTGCAAAAGCAACTGGCTTCCAATTTTGGGGGCGAAACCAAGGCACCTTCAAGGGCCCTCCTTTCCCGTGGAAGAGGGGAACTTCCCGAGATGTCTCATGAGCCTGCTTCTACCATCCCTCTCCCAAATAGTTTATTGATATCTCTCCCGAGCTTTATGGCAGTGACTCCGGGCTGGGGGCCTGCGATGCAAGCCGCGTGCAACCCCGTCCTGTTTTAGGAGGAGCTGGCACCCAGCCACGAGGATAAACTGCACAGCTTCCAACATGCTGGTTTCTAGTTCTGCTGCACATAAAGCCACGGTGACAATTACAGCGGCTTGTCAGTTTGCTACTCTTTATAAAACAGAAATGGCCGATGCCTCTGGGAAAAGCTTTGAAGAAAAACATCTCATCGAGAACCAATGCCGCTTCATTACTCTGTTGGCTCCCAGCCACCACCACAGGGCCTGGATGACACGAGCCCCTTTGGTTTATCCGTTTTGAGAGCAATTTTGAGAAGGTCTCTGGACTGGTTGGACCCTAAAGGCAGGCTTCTTTTTTTTTTTCTGAGGAACTTGCCTTCTGACTCAATTCTGGTTATGGGGTCTTAAAAACGGAGGCTCCCTTAAGTGGAAACAACAGAAGTGAAGAAAACCCTGGATGCATTAGTCAATCAGGTAGCTCTGAACCAGCACAGCTGTAAAAAACCCCAGCAAATGCAATCATAGACTATATCAGGCAAGCTACTTCCAGGAGCAGAAATGTCATTGCAGAAGGCACTGGTGACATCTCATCTGCAATATTGTACGTGCTTCTGGCCACCCACGCTCCAGAAAGAGGGATGCAAATGGGAACAGGTGCAGAAGAGAGCTGAGTTGGTCAAGGTAAGGGTTAAGAAGAGGTTAAAGGGACTTGTCTTGTTTAGCCTGGAGAAAAAGAAGCTAAGAGGGCATCCAACTGCTCTCTATATGGCAATCGGGGTGCACGCCTCGGAGGGAGAAGAGCGATTTAAGCTGAACCCCAGCGTGGGCCAAGAATCAACTGGCTGCATGTATAAAGCCAGCCTGTAAATTAGAAGAAAGTTTCTGCCTGTCGGAGACGCGAATCCTGGAAGAGTCTCCCGGCGGGAGCAGTGGAAGCCTGATCCGTTCGTGAAAGGGCTTGCGTCGCACAGGGGCCCGGGATAGCAGGCAGTCAGACTCAGTGACGCAGGACGGCCCTCCCAGCCCTCTGCTCCTTCAGGCTCTGAAAAGGAGTCAAGGGGCTTCACGGCCACAAATCAAATGGCTCTGATTTTCAGAGGGGTTGAGCACTTACAGCTCCCGCTGAAAGCCACAGGATCAGGAGGCACTAGGGTATAATTTTCACAAGTGCCTAAGTGAGTCAGGAGTCATTGAAAGATAATGACACTTGGACACCCGACTCACTCAGATGCTCGTGACATTTTTTACCCTTTCTCCTTGATGCCTTTGTATTGCAAAACGAGGGCACTTGCCTATCAGCTTCAATACAGACTTAGGCAGCTCAATTTGAAGATGCTGTCCAAGAGGTTTAGTCTTGGACATGGCCAGCTGTGTGCTGGGACATAGAAAATGACCTCTCCCACCTCGCTAAATTGCATGTGAGCAACATGCTCTGTCTCAAATGACTGAGCTGAATTCAATGAGTGATGCGTTTCACCCCAGAGGTGGCTGCATTTCAGTGGCAGGGTGAGCAATTCCTTCGTGTGCATGTCTGGCTATATTAAAGATCTGGCCAAACCGCACGGGGCAGATGGGATCGAAGCTCCCCATAAAGATAGGATGGTTCAGATCATTGTTTTGCTGTGGGCCCACATCCAGTGCACGGCAAGTGCTCACTTGCGGCGTGTGAAGCACCCTAGACATTGATGGGTTGAAAGATATTATATATAAATGCAAGATACTTTTATGTCAGTGTTATTTAGTAAATCTCAGCATCCTTAAAGCTTCACTCAAAGAGCCTTGTGGACACACTACCCCAGCAAGGAGCCTCTGCAAGGGTGATTTGTATTCGGGGAGAATACAAGGGCTATAACAATAAACAAATAGCACATGGCTCTCTTGAGCACTCTTTAAAAAGAAGTAAAGTGCCTGGCTTTAGCAAGAAGGAAATGCAGCACATGTCTCCAGTCCCCATCCTGCTCCCTGGGTTCCCACGTTAGTGCTGGTCCACTAGTAATTAGATGACTGTAGACAGATGTGGAAGAGGGGCAGCGGGGCTGCTGCTTATATGGTTGCACACAGAGTGGCTAATCATGCCCTAAATACTAGCAAACAGCATCCTAATGAGCCCTTTGGATGGTGTTCTCCAAGCCAGCCTGGCTGTTCATATTCTGGAGAGACCCTTGCTCGTTGTCCTCCTTTTACTACAGCATACGAGTGTATTGGAATCGGTAACTAACTTCCAGCACCTGTCGCGATGCAGAATTACCTTTATATAGGTGGGGTGAATAGGCTCAGGATCGCATAGTGGGACAACGACAGACCCAGGTATCCTGACTGCGAGACTAGTCCTCTCTCCACTGGACAACGCTCTTTATGCTGCGTCTTTGGGTTTTTGGCTGGCAAAGGAGAATTTTGTCCTGGCTTCCAGTGGTGCCAGGAATCTCACCCCAGGAAATCTCCTGTATCCCAAGCAAGCAGACCTTGTGGGATGCATATTTCTTTGAGTTCATTACAGATATTTATCTTCTTGCCCTCCCCTTGAATGAAAGCCCTAATCCTCGACTGGTCTCGCTGCTGGAGGGATGCCATGGCTAGGATGCAAGTAGGAAATCACTCGAGCTTATCTCTGTCCCAGCTGCGGGAAGGAGGCGGCATCAGTGTCTATATCTCAAACAACCGAATTGGTGAGGACTACCAAGCCAGCTCCCCACCTGGTGTAATTTAGGGTGAGGTTACATCTTGCACTTAGCCCATACTAAATTTGTGGAGCGTTAAGCAGTGTTGAAGTTGGACATGCCTTGAGCAGTCGGGCGTTAGGGTTCAATACTTTCTTGCCTGCACAGCTGTGTCTTGCCATTAGGGGGACTGGTGAGTAGGGGCATGGCTAAGAGACAGGGCATCTGGGCTCTCTCCCTGCTCAGGGTGTGTGTGTTTGGTGTGGGGGATGAGGACACAGAGACTGGTGCATCCTGGGATGCTGGAGGACTACAGATTACTCACTTGATCTCCATGGAGCAGACTGAAGTTACCCTAATACAAGCTAGGTAGCACAGCCCGCAGCTAACCCTTGCCTGGTATGTCATATCTCGGAGACCCTCAGAGGGCACAGTAAAGAGCTTTAATGTGTGCACGGTCACATTTTACGTGCTATTAGTGTGGTCTAAGTGTCACATGGAACTTCACTCGTAAGTGCAGCTCCAAGGACATCGATAGGACTAAGCCAGTTGACATCAGCTGCAGGCTTGGCCCGTCCTACTTGAAGCACACACACAAGAATGGTAAAATGCCTGGCATTACAAAGCTGTCACCAGTGCCAAAACTCAAGTGATCTGGAATGATAAAATAATAATAAAGCTTACCAAATCTCTGAAGGCCAAACTGCCCAAACCCTTCGCCGCGTACAAAGCCCTGGTACACAAAGGTGCCGCTTGAAGACTCCGATGAGACCTGGGATTGTGAAAAGGAAATCATATTTATAAGGGAGTCTGGATCTCCCTCACTTCGTTGTATCCTGATGATACAATGCATGTGTGTGGAGGGGAGGGGAAGAAAGGGGCATATTGAGAAAACAGTAAGCAGCAGAGACTTGGGCACAATTACTCACAAAGATCAGCTTAGCAAAATATTCGTGACAGAGACTAATGAGATGCTGGGTTAAAATTAGCAACGTGCCTGTGCACAAACGATGCTCTCCCTTACTCAGCACATACCCTTTCTGCAAGCAACGTTAAACTCTGTGCAGTACCAGGACCATACACCGCTGAAGTCCACTTTAAGCCTGATTTTGAGGGCTTAAGCAACGCACAGATCTCTTGTGAACTTTAACCGTAGCCACTTGCACTGTTGGCCTCCTGGCTACAACCAATGCTTTGTTCCTTCTGGTCCTGCAGAGCCAACAAAAGCCGGAGTCCGAGCTGCTTTGGGCTTCAAATAGCATCGATACAATTACCAGGCAAAGCTCCAAGCTGCAGAACATTTATTAAGGGCCAGGAGAAGAGATACAGAAAGGGAACCAGCTTGCCTCTCCGATTCCTGAGTCAGTTGTGATCGGGGCTCGAAAGAAAATCCTGAAGTTTTAAGATAAGCCAGTGAGAAACCTGAAGCCCCGCGCTGGCTATCTCTGTAGTTGTATTTCCAGCTTTAATTGTATAGACTGGTACCGTTTAGGGGGACTCAGCCCCATAGTGAGCTCTGTGCCGAGTTCTCCGGCCCAGTAAAGTTTGCGTTTGTGACGTGATTCTGTCTGAACGTGTAGAGTGGCATTAAACAGCCCACCCTTGAGCCTGCTGGAGGAGAAAGCTGTGCCGTAAAACAAGACCAACAAACTCGTGTTTATATGCCGTTCACTGCAGCAGATGAGGTTTAGCGCTTGGCTCCCGACAACGACTTGAGGAGCGAGGCAGCGGGATTTTACTCCAGACCCTCCATTAGCCATCTGTTTATGAGCAGAAGTTGCTTCATATCTGCAATCTCTTTGAAGTTTATGCATAGCATTAATTCAGTTTAAATTGCATGAGAAGATGGGTGCATTTTGAAGAAGGCGCAGCCACCCAACAGCTTGTTAAAAACTCGGCTCCTGCGGGGAGGTGGGGGATATTGTTTGTAACAACTAGGGTTTCCATTGCTGACCCAGCAGTGTTAAAAAAACAGCTAGTGCACTAACTGGTCAGTCAACAGGCGGCTTCTTGTAGACCCACTTTTGTAAGCCTCTGAAAGGAGTATGGACCTCCCGGAGACACGGGGAAGTCAAGTTCAAAAGGAAAGCTTAGCTCTTTTTGGCTGGATGTTGGCGGGACATACAACACTGCACAGGATATAATATTGAATTCATGGAGAGGATTATCTAGAGGATTTAGCCATTTGAAAGCAGAGAATAATGAGAAACCTATATGACCTCAAGGGGATAGCAGAAAGGCCATTGGGGCAACACTAGTCTACTGCAGTGGCAAAGCACGTTGCATCCCCTTTTAGCTGCTGGGTTCCCAGAAGACAAGAGTGTGCTCCAAGTGAAATGAGTTACTCCAGCTCAAGTGGCAGAGATGTGTGTTACTAAAAGCTGAACCTTGCTGATAATACCTGGGAGAGGACAAGCAGGTGTTACTTAACCCACAGTTCAGCGCCAGAGTTATGTGCTCCACGTACGTATGCCTGAACTGGTGCTGAAATACTTACGTGCCCGTCTAAAGCCCATTTATCATTCTTGAACTTGTTAACAAAGTTTTCCACCGGGCCTGTTATCTGATAAACCTGAAGCAGGAGGTGGACATCTTCTCTCTTGTAGATACCTGCAAGACAGCATGGGGTGTGAGAGTAACCAGAGATCTGTGGTCTAGCAACCCTGCCTCACGCCCCATTTAAACCCAAACAGTGCAACAAATAGTCCGAGATCCCAACATTTCTGGAGGTTTGCAGTCGCTTTAGCAAGCTCTCTACCTGAACTCAGAGATGCTTAAGCAATAACATTGTCTTCCCAATGTAAGAAACAACTCCTGCACCATATAAGCATGTCACTGTGAAGTGATAAAACCCGAACAAAAACCACCCCACGGACCCCAGCAGGATAATAGACCATCTGGAGAACGGGGGAAAAAAAATCTGAGCCGTCAGCGCTTAAGCTTTATAACCAGTTCATTAGGAGAAAAGCACCAAACAGGGGATAGCGAACAAAGAGGTGTTTACACCATTTTACTTCATTAGCGTTAACTAATTGTGGATCTGTCACTGCAGTAGAAAGGGAATGGAGCTTAATGGGACTGTCTGAGTTCAAGGCCTGGCTTGCAGCTGGAATCCTGCCTCTGCCCTGGGCAAGCAAGGTCAAGTCCAACACTTGGGTCCCTACGAACCTCTCCGAGAAGGGGGGTTTCGGAGCGCTGTGGTTTTGCTGAAGAGCCAGCAGGCGATCAATACGCATTCACAAAACCAAACAATAATTCTCCTCTGCTCATCGACTCAAGCAGCCACTTTTTGTCAGCAAGCGACTGCACCTGCCAGGGTGAGCACAGATCAGTAGTCGGCACTGCCATTCTTGGCCTGCTTACCTGACACCTGTAGTTTCACACCACTGTGATCTATCAAGGTGGCATTGACTTTACTGGTGGCAGGATCGAAGCTGGTGACAGAGAGCATCGCCGACTGCTTCTTCCCCATGTATTCATAAGAGCCTTTCCACAGGGAATTCTTCGCAAACACATCAGCAGGAACTGGGGACAGCAAGGCAGGGAGGAAGGAGGGTTATTTGAGAAGAGTTGAATGAATTCAGGGCTAGTGCTCTGTTATCACTGGTAATGATTTCATACTGTGAAAGTCTCTGGGGAAGAAAAGAAGGCAAACAACAGACAGATTCGAAGGAATGAATTTATCTAAGGATGCAGTGGCTGGTTTTCAGGCTCAGCCAAAACACATTTAAAAATGATCTTTAGAAAAAAAATCAAACTGTTTGGGGGGGGGGGGGGGGGGGGGTTGTGCAAAGTTTGCAAAGTTGAGTCCAGCAAAATGGCATGAGAAATTCTAAGTGCAGCAAGTTAGAAACCAACGGAAAACCTTCTTAGCAGTAAAAAAAAAAAAAAAAAAAAGTTCCACGTGGTTTTTTATTTTCAAAATACAAATGTTTATCATTAAAAAAACCCAAACCAGCTCTCGTTTGAAGGAATGCATGGGGCTGGTATTTTCATAGACGCTTAAGGGAGATTCAGCAGAGCTTGGGGCTCTCGTCTCCCTTAGGTGTTTATGAGAATAGCAACCCAAGTGTACAGCCACCTCCAAACCCCGCAGAGTGTGTCTGTGGTTGTTACCACCATAGAAGAAAGGCAGGGAGCAGCCTCAGTGGCTTCTTACATCTCTGATAGAATTTGGAGCAGAGCCATTGTAAGAGGGTCTGTGGTATCACTTATTACCACTTTGCAATTCCACATTCCTCTTGTTCAGATTACATCTCAACGCCTCCCCTGGAATGAGCGGCCGCACTACAGTACCTGACACTTTTGCAAGGGGTGGATCTCGAGCAGTGCCAACTGGTCTTCCACTAGGTCGAATATCAGCTAGAAAGAAGAAGCAAACCCGCGGCAGATTAATAGGATGGGATGCTGAAATACGGTTAAGTCATTTTCCTTGGGGCAGCTCGTGATAGATGAGTGGGAACTGCTTCCTACTTGCTTCCCAAAGCTCAGATATTTGTTACGGTGAAGAAAAGAGCAGCCAGATATAGAGATACATGTCTCAGACTAGCATTTCTCACCCCTGCAGGCACGGCTGCACACCCCTAGTTAGCAGCACCTCAAAAAAGACGGTGAGCAGGCCCCCGGGAGCTGGGGGCCTGTTCAGCATCCTCGATTTGCATTTCTGTGAGAGGCCTGATTCTAGCGGGAATTTCATCAAAGGCTGATGCAAGTAATGCACATAATCTCCACTAACTGCTAGTCTGGTGTCTGCAAGCTGCATTTAGCTGGCATGGCAGGTTTTGGCGCTCTTTCTCAAGTTCATCTGGAGTTGGATCAGGCCCTACATTATTCATATAAGACTAAGCAAAATGCTGACCAGCACAGCAGCACCACCTAACACACATGAGGAGACAGCTAATTCCTCTTGGATCATCTCTTTGTGAGATGGGTACCAAGACTAAACCTGAGCCAACACCTCTATTCCCACCCCCCATAGCAACCTGGGGCTCTTACCAAGGCAAATGGGTGGTTTTCCTGTCCAGCTGCCATCTGCTTTGCAAGTCCGATGTTCAGATCCTCCAGTGAGATAGAACCCACTCTGACAAGAGTAGATCAAGGTGTAGCCCAGGGAGGGCAAATCCAGAGCACCTACGTTAGCATGGGACGGGGTCTCGGGCTGCTTACAGTGGTGAGCTGAAAGATGAGCAATGGTCTAGGTTAGAAGCCCTGCCTGGATCTACGTGGAAGGGGCGAATGCCATGGACTTCAGCGAGGTCAAGGTGGTCCCCAGTGAAGTTCCTTCCTGCTCAACACTTTCTGTTGCCTCTCGCTGCGTTTGACATGCTTGCATGCTACGGGAATCTGACAGGCCAAACCCACTTGCCTCCGTAGTTAGATGGCCACTACTTTTTGTAGTATTAAAACTGTTTGGGCATCCCCAGATCCAGCCACAAGCAAAGCTTGTGTTCACCCGGCCATGGTGACGTCAATAAATAATGGGATTCCACTTGAAATACTTGAAAGTGCACATAGGGCCAGAAAAGTCACTTGGGCTACCATGTAAACTTCCCAGTCAAACCCAATCCATTTGTACCTCGGTCAATAGTTTCTTATCAATGGTGCCTCAAACTCTTTCAGCTCCCTGACACTTAAGAACTTTTCCCCCAGGTTTCTGTCCTTGCCAGGGGCAAAGGTCTTTGCCAGGGGCAAAGATTCATTGTTCATTGGAACAATGAAAAGTCACTGGAGGACCGGGGACGGCTGAGACAAACCAGCTTATGCTCCAAAGCAGCCATACAGGGAGCAAACGACACCGAGCAAGGAGGAACCATGTCCATGCAGTCCCTTTTCCTGAGCATGACTGCTCTTGAAAGCAAGAACATCTTGTCATCTCCTCTATGCCTTCTTTGGCCTTGTCCCCAACATCAAGTCACCATGTAAACATGCAGATAGATGACTTGCCTGAAGGCAAATCCTGCTGCCTTTGCAGAAGAACATTAAATCATGATAAGGCTGTAGCTATACCGGTAGTGCTAGACAGCTACTGAGTGATAGAGTCTCTCCTTATTTTGCCTCCTTCAGATGGGCTGCCTGAATAAACCCACACACCAACCTGTCTGCAGAATCACAGGGGCAAATCCTCAGAGGGGCTGAGTGCTTGTGATTCCTACCGTTGCTCACTACCCTTTTAGTCTGTGTTCCTGTTTGGCTCCATCCCGGCCTGTTCAATATGCCACCGCTTTCCTTGAGGGGTGACTACACAACTCGTAAAGCCAAGAAGCTTCCCCTGATCCTTGCTCTGAATTCTCCTCTGTGGACCTCACAGCCTTTTTCCAAACCTCACTGAATTTTCAATCCTCTCCCTGATATGTCATCATCATCGTCGTCGTCATCATCATCATACCATTTAAAGATAGTAAAACTAAGTTACAGACAGTCTCAATGACCTACCCAAGGTAACACAGAGCACAAATGGCAAAGGCTCTAATCACTGTGTTTTAGTCTTCAGTGTGTGACCAGTAACTGCACCTAATATTACCCCTGCAAACTGCACTGAACTAGGAAGCTTTATGAAAAACCAAGAGATGACAACTTAGCATTTCTCACTGTCACAGGTCAGCTGCAGGCACATCTTTGTTTCAATTCTTGTGAGCACCAGCCTACTACCACTTACAGCTGTATTTGCTGCTTTATACCTACAATCTTCCTATCCAAGAGTCAGGGAATCTAATTACAAAAGTAAGTTACAGAGAATCACCGGTCCCTTCCAGCGCAGTGGAGCAGTATATGTGCAGCTTTGATTCTGCATGTCAAGGATTTTAAATGACTCGCAACCAATTCAGCTATCTTAGACAAGTCCATCTTGGACTGGGGAGAGCAAATGGGAAAATTATTCACTGAAGAAGGCAAAGAACAGATTCAAATACAACCTAGCAGAAAGGGAGAGAACAGGACCCTGGGGCTGAGATTTAACTCATGCTGGGGCATGACGAACTTCCCGGTCCTTTAGGAGCTTAACAGGGTGGTGAGCTGCAGTATGTAGATACTTTCTTTGAGCTGGGGTGGGAGCTGAGGAATCTCACACCTTTCAAAGCAGGGGAAAAATCATCTACTCTACAGGTCTTTTGGCTGAACTGGTTCATGAAAACTGAGATTTTTTTTTGTGGTCATGACTAGAATATCATTGGGTTGTGCAAAGTGTGCCACAAACAAAGCCCCACCACAATGCAAGGTCAAGAGCTTTCTCTAAAGGGGTGGAATAAAAAATCAAGCTGGCTGCCAATGAGATCTAGTGTGTCCACATCAACAAAGAAGTGGCAGTGTGGTCCCCTTTGGCTCCGTGATATTTTGAGACTCCCTCTTTCCAAATCTCTCACTGGAGCAGCCAGGGATTCACTTTGTAAAGCAAAGGAGCAAGGCGAGAGACAAGGCTCCCCCTCCAACACTTACGGACACAGTCAGGCTGCGCTCCGCTCCACGTCAGGTTGGGGAGACACGTTCTGGTGGTGGATCCTTGGAGCAGGTAACCCTTCTGGCACTTGAAGAATATAATGCTTCCCACCTATCGCAGGGGAAGACAGTGTAATGTGAAAATTAATTTTTTTTTAAAAGTGATATGCTGCCAATCCCAGGGCATTTGAAACCTTTGGGATACCTTCATTTTTGCTTAACTGTTCATACAGCTGTGTCAGTTGCAATGGGGAGCGTGGTTTGTATGTCATGTATCTGCCCCCAAACTGGCAAGATAAGTTTTAATGGGGAGCGTGGTTTGTATGTCATGTATTTGCCCCCAAACTGGCATCCCTGCAAGATGAGTTCTACAGGCGGCTGAAATGTTTCAAAACTGGAATCACTTTTCTCACCAAAACAATGCATTTTGCCTCCAAAATAATCCAGGGATAGAATTGCATTAGCATTCATGTCCAGTTCTTTACCTGCTTTTGCATTAGCTGTTCGAGGTGCTCCCACAGGCCCCAACAAGATCAGGGCCCTGTTTTGGCAGGAGCCATACCAATGCCCAAGAAATCATTATTCTCCTCTCAAGGAACAATGATTACGTCCAAGCTTCTCATACATATTTAGGTGGACATTCAAAATAAAGAATACTGCTAACCATGGGAAACATCTGTTATTTATAATATAAAGGTCATCATGGGCTTGGGAATCTGAAAAGTGTACTAGGAATGTAACTGGGCTGGTCAGATTCACTTTCTGTTTCTCAGAGACTATCAGCATGATGCTACTTTATTTAGGTCTCCATCATGGTAAAAAATGTTCCCATTTAAAAAAGCAAATGTGGCACACACACACACAAGCATTCTTGACTCCAAATTTCAATTATACCATTTAAAACCTGCTCTTTTTTAATCTGGTTTCTGCTATTTAAGCACAGCAATGTAAAAACTCCTACAATCAGTGCCCTCGGAAACATTTTTTCAGTCTATTTTTCTACAGGCGGCCTTCCATTTTTTTATTTTTATGCGGCAGTTCGAGACGTGCATCGCAAATTATTAACGCATTATCCAAATATCAGTCTAGAAATCGTGACCCAGCTCAAATCAATGGGCGTCTTCTCCCTGACTTCACCAGGGCTAGGATTTCACCCAGCATCACAGGAAATAGAGTGACATCAGATTTACAGCTGATCTCCTCCATCACATCCAGTTTTACATCCATCAAAGTGCACGCTTATGGCATTTGCATATGTTAGCATAGCGCTTGCAAATCTTTTTGCAGGCTCAGCCTTCAAAGCCCACCAGAGACCTGGTGCACTTTGTCATCCTGTCTGCTTACCCCAAGGGTGTGGAGCGATGCAAGACAGCATTACCTGATAACCTTGGGAGCTGTTCTGCATCCCAAAGAGAGGCACACCAGGATCCACACATGTGGTGAGAGTAGGATCTTAAAAGGAAAAAGAGAAACACACAGCATTATAAAGGGCCTAGATAGGGAGGATGGTCATGAGAGCACATCAGAGCTTTGCCTCTATGCCCACTTTTGGCCCAATAGCCCAATCATACAGTTTAAAAGAATAGTTCACACCTTCCTTTCCCATGGGCGATATAGTCGCTATCTAAATAATCTGTACTAACAAGAAGACGTGTGGCTATTTCAGTCTCTCGTGCCTTGGCTGTTCCAACACAAGGCAACCGGGGCACATTACGGCATGGACAAAAAATACGACACAATCCGCCTGGCATTTCTGCACGTGATTATCTGATTAGACAAAACTCCTGCAGGGGTTGGTACTCTGGCATCTCAGGCTGGGCAGCATCATTTTTCAGTAGACATCAGCAAAAACATAGCAGGGGCTCATGACTCACTAGACATGGGGTGCTCAATCTCCCCCGCTTCCCCACAGGCTCATGGGATCTGGCCTGTTAGGCTCCCTGGAGGGATGGAAATTTAGTGGCAGGAGAGTGGTGACAATTAGCAGTGTCACTGCTCCCCTGCCGCTGAACTTCCAAGTCCTGGCCCTGGGAACAAGATCCCACTGGCGCACGTGGGGCTGGAACAGCGGCAGCAGCAGCAGCAGCAGGCCCAATCTGGGATGCGTGAGGTCAGGATTGGGGCCAGGGCTGGATGCCGGGTTCCATTTGGGGCCAAGAGTTTGCACATACCAGATCAGGCCCACAGACCAGACTGGGCCTGTGGACCAGCCCCACACCATTTACCCAGCCTGCAGGACCAGAAGGTTGGGCACTGCTGCACTAGACCAGTAGTGCTCAACCTTTTGGGTCCATGGGCTGGATGAGTGGCTCAGGGCCAGTTTCTAGGTCAGAGCAGACCCCTTGACCCAGGATAAGGCCCTGTGCTACCTCCCTTGACCCTATGCCACCAGATCAGGGCCCCATGCCACCTTCTTCAGCCTGTTCTGCCTCCCTGGGGCCCTGCATCACTGGATCAGGCCCTGCACTGCCTTTAGCGAGCCCCGAGCCAGTGTGTTATTTGACCCAGAGGCTCCCCACAGGTCCAGAAATCTGGCAGCAGGGGAGCAGCAATTGGTGCCAGTGCTCTTCCACTGCCAAACTTTCAGCCCCGTGGGGACTTCAGGCCACAGGGCATGGCTCTGTGAGCTGGATCTGGCCCATAGGTCACGCACCCCTGCACTAGACCATAAATAAGGAAGAAGCTGGAGCAGGAGCAGGTGGAAACATTTAGAAACATTCCCACAAAAATCAACCACCCAGAAATGATTTTTTTTGGATAAAGATTCACACGAAAAATAAAGTGCCTATCTTTTGATCGGCTCCACCTAGCATCCTCTGGCACTAACCACACGGGCAAACAAAACCCACAGCCTGCAAGGGCTCCTCCAGCTGCCCACCTCTGTGGGCAAGGACAGATTAAATGCTCTCGTAAAGGAAGGATGGGAACTGATCATGGTACCGCTGAATTCACAAAACAATCCCACAGTAAGTAAGGCGAGACAGTAATACCTGACCCCACTTATTATGGGATAAATCATAATAGTTTAGTTTTACTCACAGTAATACCTGACCCCATTGATTACGGGATATATCATTATAGTTTAGCTTCACTTACTGCAGGACTGAGACACATAGACTAAACAGTTATACCAGAGCAGCCGAAATCATCTCGAGTGGTAGGTCTTCCCTCTTTAAAACAGTGCAAATGCGTGTCTGTCTGTCCATGCCCTTAAGAGACTGCTCCACTGTATGGCTGAGAAAGGAGTGGGTGGGAAATACGTGCATTTTGAGATGGTTTGGTAAGGCCTCCCCTCCATCGTAGCTCTTCAGGTATCACAAAAAACTTTTGCTTCCTGGGGAGTGATGCTAAGAGTGAACCACGTTGCTTGTTGGCTCTGCTACCTTCTCTTAGGTTGCTCTACTGTCCTCCACTATCTGGGTTGAGTGCATCTCAACCCCCTAATGCTGTAGGCAGGGGTCCCGCTGGGGAAAGAGTAAAGTGGATGGATCCTAGGTGCCATGCACAATAGCTGGATTCTGCTCTAAGCATCAGCAAAGGACCTGATCCCAATCCAGTCCCACATGCAGGGGGTTTTGTGGCACTGGGTCACTTGGATGCCACACTGCTGTCCCATGCCACCTTTGGGTTTAGCTTGCGAGAGGTTCTTTTACAT
>NW_017729015.1:13346794-13355727 GCF_001723915.1 Gavialis gangeticus | reverse complement strand
TCTGTGCTTTACTGGTCTCGGTGTTCCAGCGTTTATGGCAATTGTGCTGCTTCCTGCTCTCCTGCTGCACGGCTCTGTCTGATCTCTTGTAACTGGTTCTTTTACATCTCCTCTGTTCCCGCTGCAGCGGCACTGCGGTTGTTGTGAAAGGCCGTGCGGTGAGGTTGTCCATCTACGTTCTGCTCTGCCACCCAAGAGCTCTCTCAGAGTCCTGCTATTTTGTGGTGATAGATGGTGACCGGAGATGTTACTGCATCTCAGATACATCATCTCTCATTATGCCTAGTTTGGCCCAGTCCATCAGAAGATGGATACACACAATTCAGAAGGAATACCTGCTTTACCATTAGAGCATACATTTGCTCTTTTTTCCCCAGTGTGCAGACATGAGCTGGGAATCAATCGAACCCAGGCGGAAATGCAGTGAGTTTATATGAGGTTACAGATATATGTAACAATCGCAGCCATATCAAAGGCCATTGATACCAGCTGTTATGACGGTAAAAGCGAAGTTTGCATGATCTAGGAGGGAAAACTATGGCAGCAAAACCTCTGCAGCTTTCATCCTGCTTCAGTGAGCATCCAAGTTGGGCTGGTTTAGTTGCAGGATGAGGTGGATGCAGCAGTTAGCTTCCAACAACCGATGAGTCCTTCTTAGCAAAAGCTTTCCCTCCCTTTGAAAAAAAAAAAGTGAATGGGTTCTTTCATCTCAAGTCCCAAGCTGATCCAAGATGTTACAGCCCCTTATCAGGGAAGCAGCACAGCAAGCAAGTCTTATTGAGAGAGGGTGATGGATGACAATCCTGGATGGGTTCATAAGGAAGCAGAAACAGCCACGAGTATCGTATCAGGATCAGTATCCACCCCTGCAAGCCCTAAGATGCTGCCACCGTTTTGACCTGGTCACAGAACCAGACTCAAATCAAGGGGGCAGGGACCTCGGGCGGTTCATCTACTTCAGGCCCCTGCTCCAGGCAGGGCTGTTTTTTGCTTAAAGCATCCCAAACAGAAAATCTGTCTAACCTGCACTTAAAAAGCTTAATAATCTCCACAAGGGGTTTAGGAGATCAGTTCCGGTGCTTGACCACTTTTGCAGCTAGGAAATTCTAACAGCCATCCTGAACCTCCCACGTTGCAATTTAAGCCTGTTCCTTCTTGTCCTATCCTCCAAGGGCACAGAGAACAATGGAGTGATCGCCATCCATGTGTGGGTTTTGTTTCTGGGTTTTTGTTGGTATTTTTGGAGTCTCAGTAGACAAGAAGGAGACTGAAAAGGCCTCTCTTCTGCCAGGAGCGGAGAACAGGGAAAAGGTTCAAAATGGCAAGAACAACCTTGAAGAAGACTCTTCCCAGAAAAGGGCTGAGAACAATCAGCATGGCCAGAGCAGCAGGTAGCCTCAGGTAGCCTAGCTTGTTAAATTAGCCAGTGCAAGACAAGGCAGTGCACGGATGCAACCAGGGTTAAGTGCTAGGCCTGGACCTCCACACTGAGCTGAAGTGAGTTGCCATCTCCCAAGGAGCCGTGGCTCTCATTTTGAAAGAGAACAGGATAAAAAAATAGCGTGTTTAACTGCAATGCTAGTGATGCCAGCAATGCCAAGGGCTCCTACAACATGGTGATGGGCCTGGCATAAATGCACAGGACAGACAGATGCAAAACTCTCGAACCCGTGGTTCAGAGGTGATGCCTTTTATTAGAGCACCTAAGAAATTAAAAAAAAAAAAAAAAAAAAATTTCTGCAAGCTTTCTCAGGCTCAGGGAAAATGAAAGATGGTAAAAAAGTCCCTGTAGGTAGAATATAATCTTCATTTTTTTTGCACAGAGGAAGCTGAAGGTGGAAGTCTGTTCCTCTGGGTCCCTGAGAGTTTCTTTGCGAGTCCCTCTTTGATGTGCAGATCCAGCAGGATTCCTTCCCTGGTGGTGTCAGGTGGCAGAAAGGCAGGGAGGTATAGAAATCTTTCTTGTTGCTCAAAAAAACCCCAAATTGGCTAAAATTCAGCATCTTCCTTGTGTCGGGGATGTATTTGGTAGCTGTGTCAACCCAAGACAAAAAGAAATGCAGAACTCTACATCTCTTTGTTCAGAGATGATACCGTTTATTAGACCCCCTAAGAAATCGCAAAAAGAATGATCTTCTTTTGCAAGCTTTTGGGCTCATGCGCCCTTCTTCAGGCTCGGGAAATTCAAGATGGTAAAAGGTATTGTCTCTGAATCAGGCGTTTTGCATTTCTTTTTGTCTCAGACCAACACGGCGAACAAATACATCCCTGAAAAAAGGACAGAGAGATGCCACCACAGGATGGTCGTGCTTGCAAAATGTCAAGTCATGTCAGACAAGGCTCTTTGGGTCAATCCCGTATCTTTTATTAGACCAAGTCAAAGAGTTGGAAAAATTCTTCTTAGCAAGCTTTCGGGCACAAACGCCCTTCGTCAGGCGGAGGAGGTGTCTGGAGATGGTCCGTGCCCTTGCTGGATGGAGTGGTAAAGCAGCCAGAGGCCAGCACGTGTGCAGGAAATGTCAGATGGGATCCTTCTGTAGTCCCCGCTCGGCTCCCTCTGCTTCTCCATGGCATGTTCAGTACCTCCGTGAGCAGATCCAAACTCTCCTTGGTCATTTGTTCCCCTATCCAAGAGAAGACTCAGATGAATCGGATGTACCCGGGTACAGGAAAGAGCCGCCGGGAAGCCATCGTGCAGCAGAGATAGAAACATCTGTCACTCCTCACTGCAGCTAAGGGGCAACGGGAACATGAGCTCTCTAAACGACAGGCTCGGACATTTTTATTCCTTATGACCTGTGTGATCAACCTCTTCATACAGCGTCCTGACGTGCTTCCCCGAGCTCTCGCCAGGTCCTTGGGAACTGCAGCGAGTCAGTAAACAAGGCATACAAAGTGCAGCCAATTTGGTGCTGCGACACAGGAGCTAATTCAATTCACTTTATTCGGCTCAGTGGAGCCTCCGTCATTTATCACCGGTGCCGTTTCCATGGCATCTGATGGAGGCCCCCAGATAAATCTCAGCATCTCCGATAAAATAAAGAAATAAATAAATACATACCAGCCTCATCCCGCGGATGAGGCAGAAGTTGATGGATGGCGCAGGGTGAAGCACATTAAAATCCGGGTCTCCTGGCTGTATTTTGGGGGCCTGACAGCACCAGCCGTCTAACGTGGCGCGAGAATGGATGAGACCTGAATAAATAATGCCCGTCGCTTGGCCGGGAATTGACGGCTCGGGTCAGGGTTCTGCAGACAGACAAGTCTTTTCCCTTCCTGTGATTTGTGGCAGGGGGACGCATCTGAAGGAGCAAAGTAAATTTCTCTGGCGATAAAAAGGGCCGCGTTTGTCATGCTCGCTAATACTGTGGTTTGATGCACTCCTCCGCAGGTGTGGGTGCCATATTCTTGAGGATTGATGGCAGGGTCCTGCAGAAGGCCTTGCAGAGAGGAGATGATGCATTAAGAGGCAACTCTGACTGAGACATTTAAGAGTCGCTACAGTGGCCAGCGCCGCAGAGACGGCACAGTGTTCCTGGCCAGCTAGCTACATTAAAAGTAGAAAACAGCGGGGAAAAAACCCGACGAGTCCTTTCTTAGTGACACCATCCAACACAGGAGGACAAAGATGTGAATTGGTGGCAGGTAAATTTAGAATCACGCAGGTTTTTTTTTTTAAAATTATTTATTGTTATTATTCTTAGTGCCCAGATAATACGGGCCTGATGTCAGAAATAGAAGAGTTGTGCTGGATAGATAGGCAGCATGCAGTCTGCTTTGGGAATTTATTGCTGCAGAGTTAAAGGCTGTAGCTGGATTGCAAAACAGGTGAGACCATGTTATGACTAATTATAATTATATGCTTCCTTGATCTTGCACGAGGCTTTGGGAGCCACAGGAAACTGGCAAACAGAGGAAGCATTACAATTTGTATCTAAGTCTGCATCCTAACCCCCGAGCTGGGAAGAATCACTCTTGGGATTCAGTTTGCTACGTACAACCCCTTCACTTTTTCGAGGGTGCTGCACTTCTGTGAGGAGCATCTTCCATGCTGGATACGATTCCAATATAGCAGAGGATACACATGTGTGTGCACATGCACATGCGTGCGCGTGCACACACACTGTCCTCCTTTGGTACTGATTTTACCTTGTTCTCCCTGGTTTTGTTGTTTGTCTAAATATAAAAAACCAGTCAAGCTAAGTGGAATGCTATAGCTCCTCTTGGTGGACAGAAACAAACTGGGTGCCTCTCTAATACCGGTAGCTGCACAAGCTATAAAAACAGCATTATAATCTTATGGTTGCCAACAGGTCACTATAGGCATCGCATAGGAACGTCGCCCTCCCAGCTACACGCAGCGCTGCACAACTCAAGTGCGGCAGAAAAGAGGGGACTGCCTTCCTCAGAAGCGCTGTGGAGGCAGGATGCAGGAATGGATGGACCGGTGCTCCAATTTAGGATAACAAACCCCATGAGGCTCTTTCTTGCCACTAGCTGAAGCAGTCAGACTAAAACAAAAACGTCATCAATTAAATGAAAAAGTTACGCTCCTATTTTCTTGGAAACTAAAACTAAAAATGGGTGATTTCTGCGGGCTGGGCAAGAAAAAACGGTACCATGACAAAAAGAAACCCAGAAGCGGCCCATATTTTTGACTGAGCTCAGTCACTTGCTCTACCACAGGCACCTAAATAAATGGCCAGAATTTCAAGAGGCTACCTCCCATTTAGGTAATGCAGTTATTCAGAGGTGGTCATCATCCAGCAAAATCCTCCTGGCATTTCTTACTGGGAGCTGCTAGAGGCTGAGCTTGTAGGAAATTTGTGCCCCTTGATCACAGGGGTCACATGAATAAAAAACCTGGTTAATTTTTGCAGCAACTGGGACTTTGTTGTAAATTCTCAAGGCCAGTGGGCATGGCAAATGAGCAGAGCCAGCTTCTGGGGCCTGCGAAACCTGTGAGCGAAGCAAGCCCACATCCAGGGGAAAGGCCCCCAGTTTTCCAAGTTCTTGGGGGGCTGTGAGGTCTACACCACTGAAAACACAAAACTGAGCTTGCCGTATGCCTGTCTTGTCTGCCAAAGGGAATTGCCTATCTTCCTTCCAGGCCTCACTGTAGAAGACAGGGGGGCCTAGGTAGGAGGAAGGGGAAAAAAGAGGGTTGAGACAGGATTTATGGAGGAACGGTACAGTCACCCACCCTGGCGATCTTCAAAACTGTCTTTATGCCCACCTTGCTGAGGTCATCTGATCTCAGCTGTCTTTCCTGCCCAAGTGCAGGGGGGCTGGACCTGATGATCTGCAAGGTCTCTTCCAGCCCCTAACAACTATGAAACTATGACACCTGAGTCAGCCTGGGTGAGACCTCGAGGTCTTTGACTTTACCCGTGCAGATGCAAGGTGCTGCTCTTACCTATGCAGCTGGGCTGGGTTCCACTCCACGTCCCGTCCGACTGGCAGAACCGCCGAGCTGACCCCACCAGCACCAGCGGGGCCAGGCAGGAGAAGGAGACCGATGAGCGGTACGTGAACCCTCTGTCCTCTCTCCTGCCTTGAGCCGGTATCCCAGGATCACCGCAAAACACAGCTGGAAAAGTGAGCAGATGGCGATGGAGCTCATCACAGACTGGCAGCAGTAATGGGTTACGTTTGTTTCTATTAAGGGTCAAAAACCTCCCGAATCCCTAACTATCAAGCGCACTGATATTGCACAGGAAACCGCTAGCAGCAGAAGGCATGCTGGCTGCTTTCTGGGCACTTCCGTTTGTCAGTTCTCATTTAATTGACTTTTCCCTGCTCCATGTGTCCTAGCAGCTGGGAGGAACAGAAGGTTTCTGGGGTCCCCACCCTCGCCCTGCTCTTTTTTTTGCATAACAGTATGCTTAACATTAAAACCCATCCTTAACTGTACAATGTCGGATCGCCATGTGGTGCACATCACATGCACAGCCCGCTGACTATACCACAGCCGGGGAAAGGGGTAAGGAACGCAGTCAGGTCTTTGTGCTGCTTAATATGAAAATAGGTATTGCGTTGTTGCCAACCGTTCCACAAAAAAAGGGAGCTCAAATCTGGCTTCATCAGCAAGAGGCATTTAACTAATAGGTACTGGATCAGACACGCTGGTTTTAATCCAATCGGAGACCTGCCGCGAGGAAGCATTGCTGTAGTGAACAGTGCCCTTTGTCGGTGCTTTTCAGTCGAGGCCTTCAGACACTTCAAGGAGGACTTCAAAAGAGCTCAGCTCCTCCTGAGCCACCTAAATAAAGCCCCAGATTTTAAGAAAGGTGTTGCATGATGGGGGATGCTGGAGTATGTGCCTTAAAGTGATCCAGGAAGACAAATTCCCTGGGAAGGCACAGCACTCGGTGTCTTTGCCTCAACCCCCACCCCCACCCCCTGCCACATTTGCACACGAACAAACGTGGCGGTCTGCTTACGAAAGCACTGCGGGATTTCTCCGCTCCAGGTCCCGTTCCCTTCGCAGGTCAGGACAGCAGGGAGAGAGAGCTGGTATCCTTCCAGGCAGGCATAGCTCACGCTCGAACCCCAGCTAAAATCAGAGCCCACAACTTTTCCGTTGGGGAGGGCTTGAGGGGATTTGCAGATGATAGCTGAGCAAAGAAAAAAAAAGAAATAAGCACAGTTCAGTTCCGATGACTACTTAACCTCCTTGTTTCCATTAGCAAGTAAACCCACATAGGATCAAAGCCACGTTCAGCTCTCCAAGAAACTCTCAGTGGGTTGGGTTTGCGAGGGGGCTGTGCAAACGTTTCCTGCTATATACATGTGTTTGCAAAGTGTGGGGGGTTGCTTTGAATTTGATGATCAAACACATCCCAAATCAAAGCAGGGTCAGGAGTTGGGTTGGTTTTTTTGCGAGGTCCCACCTAGAATTACAAATCGGATCCAGGACAGTTGGAAACTCAGCCCCAGGTTCTTCAGAAGATCCAGAGAATCTGGCGAATCTAAAAGCGTTTTGAGTGACCAATTAAATAAAAAAATACTATGAATTTCACTCAGTTTGGGTTTTCTTTAGGAAGCGTTGCCATACCCTTGCTTTCAAACTCCTAGCAATGATCCATCCAGATGCTCCACAATAGAAATAGGCAGGGTTTCCAGTTGAGAATAGGGTCATGTTATCTATGATTTTGCTCTAGTAGCTCAAAGTGGCAAGAAACGAAGAAGAAAAAGAACGGAGCACTGCTCTTTGCAGCTGCTGACTCAGATGATAAGCAATCAATTGTATATAATGGGTCTGCTGCGGTTTTAACAGTATCGGTACCATTCAGAGAATGAGGTATTTGCACAGGCACATCTAGGGTCTTGACCAAACTTTTCTTCTCTTGTTATTCTAGTGCAGGTAAAGAAACCCAGAAGTATCTATCTGTGCTAGCTGTCCTGAGCCCAGGCTCTGAAGCCTCAGACAGTAGCTAGTCAGAGGCATAGCAAGGAGCTCAGTCCCTCTTGGGAACTGATTCCTCCCACAGACAAGGGCGTTTCCAAACCCTCTAGGCTCATTCCTCCCCTCACAGTAACATTTCTCCTATAAAAGTCAGACTCTGAAACACTCCCTTTGGAAGCAGGTTTTACTTTATGTCCCTCTGGGCTGCACCCTGAAGGAGAAAGTTTGTGAGTGACATATACCTTGTGCTTTCTCCCGTTCCTTACCTTCTGTTCAAGTGATGAATTATTAGTGCTATGCTAAATCCATTCGGGTTGTCTGAACAGTTTTCCTACTCATTCAAATGGAATTAATTAGGGAAGGGACGAATTATTCAGGCTGATCAACCAGTTAACTGGCCAGCAATCAATGGATAACCTCCAAGGAACAAAGTATTACGGAGGACTAGTGTATTTAGGGAACATCCCAAGGCTTTGACGCAGAAGCCTGAGGGACAGTGGTGGGCTTGAGAGCTCAGGTCAGTGCAATATCAAGGTGGTGAAGGAGACACATCCCAGGAAGAAACACAAACCTGAAAATGCCTTTAACGACGAGCAAACATGCAGAGAAGAAACAAATGAAAATATGTGAAAACCCAAGTGATCTTTAAATGTGAAGCTACAGCAGAGGCTGGAGAAAAGATGCGGGATGGCAGTTCCCCTGCTGAAGGGGAGTGCTTGCCCAGCTGGAGTGCTGCAGCATAAAGCAAAGCTCTTAGACTTTCACTCATTTACATAAGAAACACTTATGAGCGTAATGCAACAGCTAGCAAACCCCAAAACATTAATGCCACCGGATTAGTAAACCGTAAGCCACACTTTGAGAAACCATAAAGCATACAGGTTAAATAGTATACAAGAGCTGGGTAATATCTGGGTAAGCCTGTCAAGGCAAAGCAAAGGCATGGATTATTTATACCTAGTGAACCACAGCAGAGGTTCAAAACAGTGGCCATTACTTTCTGATCTGCTTGTGCACTGGGCTGTTTATGATGATGGATTCTGCCGCCTCTCCCTACGAGATGGAGTAGGTGCTACCTTTTAACAATAATTTACCAAGCACACTTTGGCCAGCTTTCCACGTCTGCTGCATCTCTCCCTCCTGCTGTCTGCACAGTGCTATTAATGGGCCAAGCGTGGCAAGAGGTATCGAACCTCAGTTTTGTTCACAGAAGGCAGTGACTGCTGTAGAGAGAAAACACCTGCCTTTCACTGTCTTTGTGCGTGGTGCCTTTATGCCGAATGCCAAACATGTGTGGGTAGGGGAACCCAACATGCTACTAAATCAGACCGGAAATGCTTTGCCTTGGTGTATATGGAGACAAAAGAGGGTGGGGGGGGGGCAATGGGGCTGTAACATATTACACAGCACCAGGATAATTTCAGAGTCAACAGACTCCTTGCGGGAGAGCTACATGAGTGTTTTTCTCTCTTAAACCACAATGCAGGCCATGCAGCAGTTTCTTTTGGGTCTGCTCCGCATATTG
>NW_017729015.1:13320989-13341794 GCF_001723915.1 Gavialis gangeticus | reverse complement strand
AAAAAAGGGGGGGGGGGGGGGGCAATGGGGCTGTAACATATTACACAGCACCAGGATAATTTCAGAGTCAACAGACTCCTTGCGGGAGAGCTACATGAGTGTTTTTCTCTCTTAAACCACAATGCAGGCCATGCAGCAGTTTCTTTTGGGTCTGCTCCGCATATTGGCTTCCACCCCAACATAAACCTGTCCCCTCACACTGCTGAGTAATTACTCATGCAGGTCAATCCTACAGGAAAGATGGCCCAGTTGTCAGAAGACTAGCATGGGACCAAGGGGACCCCAGGAAAGTCACTTAGCCTCAGTTTACTATGAGTAAAATGGGGATAAGGTCCCAGGAGCTGCAGGAAGCGTGTGGCTTATAACTTAACATCTTTAGACATGTACAGTTGACAAAGCAGGCCTCACCCTTGCAGACAGGCTTGGAGCCATTCCAGGTCCGGTCTTTTGTGCAGGTCAGAGAGGATGCTCTGTCTGACTCCATCATGTAGCCAGGGGTGCACTGAAATACTACCGTTTTATTGTAGGTGAAGTCATTTCCTAGCCTAATGCCGTTGGCTGGCACACCCGGGTCACCACAGTTTATCACTGGGAAAGGAGAAGACACAGTCGTTACATTTCTGGTGCACACCACGTGGATGATACAACGGGCACATATTTTAAGATTGCGCCTTCTAACTCAAGACGTTTTCCTAACCTAGTTGTGGACTCAGGCAGCACCTTTCACTTGCAGATTAAAGGAGCTAAATGTACTCCATATATATGATGTACATCGCTGGCTTCTGAACTACGGCCTCATCAGTGCCTGCATGCCAAAGGGCAGGACTATCACATGTAAAGGCAGCCAAGAGAGAGTGGCCCCAGGATTCAGGACGGCTCACATCTGCTCATGAAGTTTATGATTGGAGACTGGGAAGACAAAGCAGAAGCCAGCGCATTCACTGCAGGAGGTGCTCAGGAGCCTCAAAGAGTTTGTGTGAAGAACGGTTTCGACTGGTGCTAGTTAATTTAATGGTCTTTCCCCTGTGCTTGTTGACACATCCAGTTCCCTAACTAGGTGTTTAGCATGCGCTCCTGGACAGCCTAGCCTGGGAGCCTCCCATTTATTATTCATCTCATCTTCCATGAACCCCGCTCCAGGCACCTACCTGTACACTCTGGAGTGGTCCCAGTCCAGGTCCCATTGACAGTACAGTGCCTGCTCAGCACCCCTGTAGAATAATACCCTTCCCGACACTGATATATAATGGAGCTGGAGAAAACCAAGCCATCATTAAACATGACTCTCGCGTTGCTGGGAGTTCCTGGGTTTCCACAAGATACAACTAAAAAAGCCAAAAGAGCCAAGTTAAAAAAAAGAAAAATGAACATCGCCCCAGTCTCAACAGAAGCAAACTGAGCTGCAGATACCTCTGGATTAATCAATGGAGCTCAAGATGTGTTGAGTCAAGTCCGCTTATTTTGCAGTACAAGAAAAAACATCTCAAGAACAATGGCCTCAATCGCTATGGCAAATGGCCGGGCAGGACCTCTTCCACATGCAGTGACTGGAAATCTGCATGAGGGATTCAGTGCCCTTGAAACCCTCTTACCTACAAAACACTTACCACATTGGCCTCAACCTGGGATTCAAAAAGGTACCCCAACCCCAAGAGCCAACATCCTTGTTATTAGTCTTATAGAGGGGAAGCCGGGACAGGCTTTCTGTCTCTTGATGCTGACCACTGCAGGCACAAGCTGTGCTAAGGTATGCAAACCCGATCTGAAATGTAGACACGCTGTGGACAAAATGGGGAGAACAGGGGCAGCTGGTAGCCAGAAGAGCCCAGGCAGTTCAGGGTCAACAGATTATTGCAATCTTTCACTGCTGATCTGAATCCAGCCCAGATGGGGGCCAGCCAATGCCAGGTGACATCTTTTCAGGGATCTATGGCCTGTGCAAAATGAGGTGCCACATCTGGAACTGGCTGGGCAGCAATTGGGTCAGCCGCTGCTGACAATAACCATCACAATATCACAATAATCTCAAAGAGAGGCCCAACTGGGCCATGAGTCATCCCATTTTTCACGGCATAGTCGTTAAAGTTCAGGGGAGAGACACTTCTGAGCACATAAATCTGGACCCTCATCTGTCTTGAAGCTCTAGTGGTGGTCTCAAATAATCTCAGAAAGTAGTCGACTGGACCAACCCCTGGAGCCCCAGGATCTTTAAAAAGTGCGGTAATCTGGGTCTGTATCTCTGGCTCGTTGCTGCTCTGAAAGCCAAGAGCTTTGCTGACTTCAAGGGAATCAAATCATAATGGCAGCCGCGCTCGGTTCTTGCTCGCATCTATCCAATTATGCTTTCAAATGGGGGAGAATATTGCGAGGATACAATTATAGGTTTGTCACTGCTCAAGTTTTATGTCTAAACTGCCTCGGTGCTGCTGCAATAAAAGGGCATCAGCCTAAGCAGTGGTACGTGCAGCCCTGTCATGACAAAATAAGCACCTGCAATAATTGCATCCAGCCCTCATTTACTGTGGAATTACAGTACATGAAAGAAAATCACATGAATCAATAAAAGGCTTAAACCGCTTGCCTCCAACTATTTGACAAGGAAATTCCCCCTTGGCAATGCACTGATGTCTCTCTGCCAGAGCATCCATTTGGGACTGTGAGATGCCTGCTCTCCTCACTCGGTTGCCTCCCCTTCCCCCCTCCCCGCCCATGAACAGGGCAACGGCATGCACAAAGGATGGGAATGCTGGCTGCTACCCTGCATGTGGAGAAGAGACCTGCTTACGGGACAAGAGGAATGCACCATGCACAGCTCAGCAATGCAGCAAGAGCATCCTTCTCCTTCCTTGTTCCTCAGTTTGCTGACAGCAGGTTAACATATGAGCTTGTCAGATGTGTATCTGTTTGGCAGGGGGAAACTAATAACCATTCTGGACTGTGCGTACAGACATTTTGCATGGCACTAAAATCACTCAGGGTGCTTTCTAGTTACAGATTCCCCATGCATTCAATGCTTCAGTGATACATGGTGTCATTTCCAGGAGATGCTTGTATAAAAGTCAGATTCTATCAACCCAGGAAAAGCTCTGGATTTAGTATTTCACTGTCCCATCAATGCACCAGCCTCTCTCTCACCCCGCACCTGTCCCATATATGTACCCGATAAAGCTGATGCAGCCAGTTCTACAATATTTATCACATGCCTGCTCCACAATTAATTGTGACTTTGGAAAAGGTTGCAATGGGAAGGGAGAAGAATGGTGCAATGTTCCAGCAGAGCTGGGCATGTGAATGTGGTGGTCTAATTCCAAGCTGACGTCAGCCACAGTTTGCCTGCTCTGGATATTAAAAAGGATGTAGGCTTTCTAACGCAAGCGATCAAACTTTCAAGCTGCATTTAAAATAAATTAGTACCCAGTCCCACAACCAAGGAGTGATCCAGGTGAAGAGTTCCTCCAGGCTTCGGTGTGAGTTGCAGGCATCATGCTGAACTGAATCCTGGAAGAAAATTGATTGGCACTGCCATTTGGATTGAATGCAGATGAAAAACAGACACCCTCCCCCCCCAACCCCTGCCCGCAGGGGAAAAGGGTATCAAGAAACCAAAGTGCCTATTTGGATCTTCTTGGACTTGTTTCTTCTTTTACACGTAAATATTTCAAGAGAGGATGCTCAGTTGCCAAAGAAAATGACAGATTTTAAAAAAAGAGGAAGTTTTGATCCTCAAGCTGCAGAAATGCTCCCGTAATTATGGGACCTGTGCACTGCGGCTTCCCAAAATGGGGAAGAACACCTTGAATGTAGCTCTAAATCATGCCTGCTGCTAATGGCCCCACAGAGACGGCAGTCAGGGATTGAGAGGGGGATGAGAAAGCCCTTGTCCTATCCCCTGTGCCATTGACCCCGGTGCATTGGCAGGAAGGTGGATTTGGCACCGGTTCTGCAGCACAACCAATCCCACTGTTGGGGGTGCAAAGCGTAGGGATCTTTGCTGGGAATGGGGTCCACTGGCCCCACTGCCTCTCCAGATCTGGGCTCATAAACCTGCGCGTGCCTACCTGAGGGCTCTGCAGACGATTGGAACTGAAAGGTATTTAACAAGCTCGTTCACCGTTCCCTCCTTACTGCTGATTTTTTTCGGGAACTTCCCTCAGCCGTGGCAAGCAAAATCAGATTGAGCTGTGCAGTCAATACCACTTTTGCTTTTTAGCAAGGATAATACAGCATTGGGCAGCGTGCGCTTCTATATAGCGCCATTCGGCGGAGGATCTCAACATGCTGTAACATGATTCGTGGATTCAGCTCGTATGGAAGGCATTCATGCACCAGTTTTAACATACGGTGAAAATTAGGGAAGGGCAGGTGAAGTCATTTGGCCAACATTGCATAATGACTCTGAGGAAGAGCTGGGAACTGAAACCAGGAGTCCTGATTCCCAGTTCCCTTCTCTACCAGAACACCCTTCCCACATGGAAAAATCCACATTGTTCCATGATTAAAATGAAACACCACTATATCTATATCTGTATATACTTCATTTAAATAGTTCACTGTGTTATATTTCATTGTGTAATACTTCCGTGCTTCATTTAAATCATGGAACAAAGTAGATTTGGGGTTAGTTTTTTTTTTTTAACCAAAAATTGGGGATTTTTTTAAATCAGAGAAAAGCAGGATTCCTGCTTATAACTAAATGATACACAAGGGAATGGCAAATAATAATAATAAAAAAAAACCACTGCAATCAGATTGCTTCAATCTCTTGGCTCCTTTTCTATTTCTTTACCAAAACTAAACAGGGTGCCTACTGCATTCTGATAGAGTCCTTCTTGAAGCCAACACCACAGATGGGGTTGTTAAATGTAATCACAATCGCTGCCAAAGATGACAATGGGGGAGACCAAGAAGAGAATTACAATAAGAAATGAGTGTTTCTTGGGCACTGAAAAGTAAGATCTGGGGCTTGGGAGGGGAAAAATCATTCTCACTTGTGGCATTTTGGACTGGTGGGAAGATTCACTCAGGGACTGGGGAATCCCAGCATGTAAAATAAAACAGCTAAAGTCAGTCTTGCCCAGCAAGCCTTTCCACGATGCATGCACTTAGCCTGGGGGGGGGCACGGGACAGGCATAATGTTGGAGGTCCGGCTGCACACCTGTAGAGGGGCTGCCTACATTGCTCTCCTGCCTTTGGGATGCCCCTACCCATCCCCATGGGGGTGGCTGGGGAGCGAGGGGGCCGTTAGCTCTGCCCTCTCGCCTAGTAGAAAGGAAGCAGTACCAGGAAAAAGAATCCAGATTAAAAACACCCCCCGCCCCCCGCCGCCCTCAAAACAAACCCCATCCAATCTGGAAGTCCCCTAAGATGCACCTAGGGACCAGGAGTTTCAAGAGCTCAGAACCAAAACTCAAAGCTAGGCTGGTCCTTGCAAGCTGAGTGCTGGGCTCTGTGTAGTGGGAGCTCAGCACTTGCAAATCTGGCCCTAACAAATTTGGCTACGGCTGTGGTTTGGAAGCCGGAGCCTCTTTCAGCATTTCATTGCTTTCGCTCTCTGCGATCAAGTGGAGAGCAGGTTTGATTGCTTTCCACCTCTTAAAATTGCAGTTATTAAATCAGGATGACTATTAATCAAGGGTGACTTCGAAACAAAGGCAAGTGGGAGCATAGCTCCTGCGATAGCAGGCTTCATCAGCCGGCAGCGTTATGTCCTGGCTTCCCGGTTCTTTTTTTTTTCTCAACGTGCAAATGAGTTTTGACTCTTGAGGGGGTGTATGTGTGTGTCCGCATCCGTGTTTGTGTGTGTCCATGTGCGTCCATGTGTGCGCGTGCATGTGTGTTGTGGAGCCAGGAGATTTATGTGCCTGATCTGGGCGTGGAATAGAGGCCATGCTTGGAGCAGACCTGGGAAGTGATGGATTTCCGTGCGTGCTACTTCTTCTTGGTTCAGGACTAGGCATTGTGTAAGTAAAGGCAAGTGATGTTTTGAGCACGCCCAAACCCTACTGCACTGATTCATCCTCTATTAGGAAAAACAAGCCACGAAAGCCCTGGGAATCCATGACCACTCAAGCAAAGGCAGCATTGGCCGCGTCAGAACAGCCGGCGAGTAGCATCTCTTTACTTATTACGCAGGCTTCAAAACCCCGTCTGCCCTGCCGGGTGAATTCCATCAAATCACGCAGAGCACCTGCAGGTACCAAAACAATGAGGTCCTTTCCTTCACAACTAGTGGCATTTTAAAAATGTCTGTGATCACAGAACTAGAAGTGCATCCATTCCCCTGAGGAAGAGCAACAAAGCTTCCCCTTCTTTCCCTTGCAGAGCTGTTTGCTAAGCAGGGCTCCAGTCGAGGTAGTATGTAAACAGAGCGGTCCCACGCCTCCCCCCGGTCTAATCCTTGCAGACAGACTCATTCTTCTGGGTTTTGCTGCCATTCACAAGGCAGGCTGAAATGCTTTCCCAACTGTGTCTGACCTATCAGGCCAAATCCACTATCGGAATAAGACGCAGCCAAGCACCCTTGGGGGTCTTAGCGCCTTTGCTCTGGGGACGGTCTTTGCCATGCTGTTTAAATTAAACAGCAACCTACAGGCCACCAAATGCGTAGGGAGCAGAAAAAAAAAAGAGGAGTGGGAGGGGGAAATCCCCATCACCAAACATATCCTCAGGATGGGGGCCACTTTTTACTCCCGGTGCACTGTTTCAAACAAAACGCCTCTCTGCTTAGTAAACAGGGAAACAGCAGCCAAGGCCCCCGCTCCTCCTGGATGCAGTTGCTGCTGAACTCATCTAGTGCAATAATAAACATTATAGATGCAAATGGTCCATTCAGCTTTTCCACGCGACACGGGGAGGGGAGGAGGAATATAAAAAGCTGGGCTGCATCTAGCGATGCAATTGTGCCTTCCATTGTGAAGGGAAATCAAAAGCCTCCCCCACTCTTGCTTTTGCGTCTGCTCAGACAGGAAGATGACGGGGGAGGGCAAAGAAAAAAAAAAAGCAGGCTTTTAGGATTTCATTTACATTTTAAAACTTGCTGGAAATTAAAGCTAAATGAGGCTTGAAATCTGTGATCTCAGGAAGCTGGAGAAGCTGGGCGTAGTGGATCCAATGCGGCTGGAGCGCCACGAAACACGCTAAGTCCTGAGGAGTTCCAGCACCTGCTGATACTTTTGCTTGGACGATTGCACCCCGTTTTGTCCCTTTGGGGACCAATTTTGTGTCCCCCCTCCTCAATCATTCTTCACCTCTTTTTCTCCTGAATTTCCAAGTAGCTGGAAAGCCCTGAAGAGTCACAAGCGAGTCAGTCCTGAGGCTGCTGCGACCCTTGGGGCACCTTAGATGCTGTAACAAAGCAGGGAAATAAAAGGCTCCTTTTCACCAGGGAGATCTGGAGCCAGGTCTGCCACACCTCTCTTTCAGAAAGTTGCACTGCAGCAAAGCCTGTGCCGCAGGTGCCTCGATTTCAAAGCAAAGCGCACATTAGAACTGCTTCATCCTGCGTGGAATGGGGAAGCAACGCCTTCCTTTTCCCCTCCTTCCTTTTCCCCTCCCATCTCTTTGGACTGTCAGCTGCATTGGGCTCTCACTACACATGTGTGTGTAATGCCCGGCCCAGCAATCTCAGCTGGGACCTCGAGGTGATCCTGGAGTATATGCACGCTCTGGCAGCAGCAGTGCAAAGCTCCTCTGCAGCACAGCTCTGGCAGAGCACTAGCAGAGCCTTGCTGTGCACAAGGGGCAGAGTGGTTTGAGCCATGCCCCCATCACTCAGCTGCATTAACAAGGAGGCCAACTAATGCACAAGGGCTTTCTGCGCAGCAGACCCAGGTCCAATCAAGACTGTCCTGGGACTCCTCCATGCTTATTTTTGCATAGCAGCTAATTTGAAGGTAACAATTTCCCCTTGCTCCCCAGGCAGGATGGAACTGATGACCCTTAAGCCGCGGCAGGATTGATTATGCTTTCTGTGCCCGGCTAGCAGGTAAGTGCCACGAGTCAGGGGGAGAGAGGCACTGAATGGCTGTGTTGCCGTGCTGGAGCTTTCTCTGGTCTGACACTGAATGGGGCTCCCAGGGAGACTTCCATTCACTCAAATTGAGTAATGCAGAAATACTGAAGGGGAGATGCAATTTAGCAGGTTTTTAAACATGATTGGTCCTGATTTGGGGCTATGAAACATACTAATCATTCTGATTCATACCACGCCTCTGAGACCTTTAATCACTAGTATTTTTGGTGGGTTTTTTTTTTTTAAACACAGAAAGAAATATGGAACTTGGGGGTTGGAGCAGGCAACCGCCTGTAAAGCCCTGTCTGGTTGAACTGAGGCCTGGATGTGGATAAGTGGAAAAGTGGGCAGACATATGGATAAGGCTTGGGTAGGAAGCAGAGAAAGGGAGCGCATCTATACAAGATGATTTACTGCGGAGCTGACTAATTAGTTCCATAATAAAGCGTCACTGTCTACATGTGAGATGCTATTAGGCTGAACTAAACTAATTAACTCTGCTATAGGATAGTGCTGCCTGACACAAGTACTATCCTACAGTGGAGTTATTTAATGCACCGCAGCCTATGTGTAGATGCATGAATGCTGTGTGCCCCCGGAGGCTGGGGGGTGCACAGTGAGCTCCCGCAGGCAGCGGCAGCAGGGGATGGGGGTGTCAGCAGTGAGCTCCTGCAGATGGCTGCAGAAGTGTTGGCGGCGGTGGTGTGGGGGAGAGGTGGCAAGTGCTGACCAGTGGTCAGCGACCACCTGCAGACGCCACCAGCAGCAGCCCGCGGCTATCGGGGACTGCCTGCAGATGCCACTGGCAGCATCAGGAGTGCTTTGTGCAGGGGGTGCACCGCAAAGCTCAGGGGGTGCATGTGCACCTGCATGCACCCCCTATGCATCACCAATGTGTAGATGGCTATGGGGCTAGCTTGGGCATGATGGTGCTACAGTGTGGGAGCTGCCTGCTAGCTAGTCCCACACTGTAGCACCCTTATGCCCCAGCCAGCCCCCCACAGTACGCTGAGCCAGGCAGACACAGCTCCGGGCTGGCAGGCTGACCTCCTGGGCCCTCTGCCAGCTGGGACTGCGTTACCCCAGTTCAATGTGCTGCAGTGCCAGGCGCACGTATAAACACTGTGCCTGGGAACAAGAAACTCTGGCACAAATTGCACTGAACTTTAGTGCTTTGCATTAAAAGCACATGTAGACACATTCAGGGCTGGTGGTTCAAGTCCTGGGTTCAAATCCTGACTCATGTCTTAAGTGACAGTGAGCCAATGGCCTCAGTCTCAGTGACCCTGTGTCTCACCCCCAAAGTCAGATCTGCAATAGCACGGGGGTGGGACATGGGTGGAAATGCGGGTCAGGATTGATGAGCCCTGGCAGAGCTGCATGTGGGAAGCCAAGCCTGTGACAGTCTAGGGTTTGATTAGCTGGGCTTGCTGCAGTTCTGGACTGTGATTCACTGGCACTAGGAATCTGGGGCTAGAGGAGATGACTATTTTTGGTGTCAGGATTAAGATCTGGAAAAAAGAAAGTGTGTGCATTGATTGCATAACACCTGCCCAAGCTCTACCAGTGCTATTAGCTCAGCCCCATCATCTGTCCTGAATTCACTCACTACAGCTAAACAACGCTATAAATACCTCTGCCAGAAAGTTGAATCCAACACTCAGAGAGTACAGGCCTAAGAATACCTTGTCAAGCACACATCTTGCTATGAATACAAATGACAGAGACACAGCACACTACTCATTGTAATTTGCTTTCCTATGCCGGCTGGCGGGCACCTAACATTAAGCAGCTATGTTATAGGCATGATGTTACTAGTATTCATAAAGCTGTGTTTAAAAAAAAAAAACCCTGCTGCTTAAATCGATTTTCCAGTAACTTTTTTATCTAACGGGTTATTTATCCTGGGATTCACACACACAGCCCCACCCCATCCTCTCCACCAAAGAAGAAAAAAAAGCCCATATAAACACAGAAAAGAAAAAACAAAACAAAACCTTGAGACCCCCAGTGTATTAATAAATGAAATGCAATGCCTTTCCAATCAAGGGCTGCATCAATTCAAAATAAATTTCCAGTTCATTTGCAAACTCTCACCATCTCTGAGCTTGCAAATCAGCTTAAGAGAGACATTCACTCAGGCCTCCTCATTTTGTCCCTGGGTTTTTTTTCTTTCCGATTGATTTTTAAATACTTCTGTAATAGTGACCATCAACAGAGCAGCTCAGAGGTAGATGGCTTGGGGTTTATTAGGCTGCATTTGGGGGGAGTGCTCCCTATTTCTTCAAATAACAAGTGTCTGTGTGTGTGTGTTAATTGTTTTATTAGGGTTTTTTTTTAAATTTGTATCGTGCCGCTTAATGTAAGTCGCTCTTGAGATGACTAGCTCTGGGTGGAACAAAAGTCCCAGGCAATGGATATGGCTCTCTGTGTTGAACCATCTCCCCTAAATGATTAATCAGTCCATGACACTGGATTTGGAGAAGCAAACGTCAGAAGGGATCATTACAACAGACTGGTCTGACCTTGGCAGGACACAGCCTGGAAAAATTTAATCCAGAGATTCCTATTTCAAGCTCAGTAATTTGTGAGGTATGAATGCTGCAGATGAACAACCCTGAGGATCAGTGCCTTCAGACCAGAGGACTCTCTCTAGCTCAGGGGTGGGCAAAATGCAGCCCGGGGGCCGGATGCGGCTCACCAGGCCACTCTATCCGGCCTGCAGGGCCCCTAAAAATTTTTGAAAATTAATATTTAGCTGCCCCTGGCTGCCTGTCATGCAGCCCTCGAGGGCTTGCCAAAACTCAGTAAGTGGCCCTCCGCCCAAAATAATCACCTGCCCCTGCAGCTCATGCCTGAGCCCAGATGTTCAAATGAATCTGAGCATCGTGGGTCTCCCATGACACCCTCCGAGGGCACGTAGCCTGCAGATCTGCCGCTGGGTATGGAAGAGAGTCGCTTCCCTTCTGCAACCTGCTCCCTCTTTTCCACTGGGAAGTTGTCCTTTGGGATGCATCCTCCAAGCCCTCTCAAGGCGTGCAATTATGAACCACTGTTCTCCTCCCATCCCCACCATTTGCAGGGGAAACCCTGGATCTGGCTTATGAAACAGGTGCTTTTTGCAGCGTCACACTGGCCTCGCTCAGTAGACTGAGGAGGAGGTCAGCTTTGCCCCCACCTGCACGGCTAGGGGAACAGATGGTGTTTGTAAGACCCCTGCCCTTTCCGCACGGCAAGGCTGGGCACAGCATTGCTCTGATTACACTCGATGGGCGCCTGGAAAGGAGACGAGCGATACCTTCACATTCTGGCTGGGTGCCACTCCAGGAGCCGTTGGCTTGACAGATCCTCTCCGAGGAGCCCCGTAGCAAATAGCCCGGCTCACAGCTGAATCGAACCATGCTATCCACGCCAAATTCATCCCCCAGTCCGATGCCATGGGATGGGATCCCTGGGTCACCACACACTCCCTGGCTGCCTCCTAATGAAGAGAGAAGAAAAAACGCCATCAGCCACCGAGTTGTGGGTAGAAGTACAGGCCTTGGTCCTGGCCACTCTGCCCTCGTCCCCTGACAGAGAGAAGTCCTAAATCCTGTAGAAGCAACTGCCATGGAGTTACCAGTCCATGAGTACTTCATCACCTTAACCCATTTATCTGCTGCAAGTAGAGCATCAGGTCTCCAGGTGGCAATGGACCATCCGGTAGCCCGAGGCACCTAGCAGCACCCATGGACTTGATTTGGGAAGAGGGAAAGCCACCTACTAACTCATCTACCTCCATTCCCTGCCAGCTTTGGGCTAGATGTTTACTAGTGTTTTGCCCAGTCTATTATCTTTTGATACTCCTACATGACAGCCCACATTAGCTTATAGCCTGTTGGTTTCTCCCTTATATCCAGTTTTAATATTCCCCTCTCAGTTTTATTTTTCTGCTCGTAGGGATTCCCTCAGGTACCATGCAGCAGAACAACAGACTTGCAGTGAGCATCAAGATCCCCACCTCTGCCCTCCCTGCTCCCCAAATGGTGCCAGGGCTCTCAACCGGGAACTAGTCTCACGCATGTCAGCTAAGCTACCTTGCAGCCCTGACAATGCCTATGTAGTTGCAGGTCTCTCTCTACGGAAAGGTTGTTGCATTGCACCCATCACCACAGTATGTAGGGAGAAAATTCCCCCATCCTTGAGATCTGTACCATGCACCTCTTAGTTGAGCACAATGATTCTCAGCCAGGATGCCAAGGCACCCTGGGGTGCTGTGAGCTCCTTTGAAAGGTCCTACAAGGTGCGAGGAGATAAGGGAGGTGTGAGGAGATAAGTGCATGCTCAGGCTCTTCCCTCTACAAGAATATACGTTGTAATAAAAAAAATTAGTTATTGAATCAGATGCTGCTCAATTGTCAACAATTCTGGACTCAATTCCTTGAGTCTATAAAAAAGGCTGAACATCTTGGATCTAGCACACTTGCTGGTCTTCTGCATGGACTATGTGTATGTGTGTGCACACAGAAGTGCAAGTGTATGCACATGCCTGCAGAAATGTTGACCTGGGTACTTTGTGCCTTTGGGAGCCCATTGCTTTTTAAGCATATGCAAAATCTGGTCCAGTTATTCCAGAACATCGAGATGGAGTCCTAGCCAGATGCAGACACTCTCTGCAGCAGCTGTTCAGGCAGCAAGGGGTTTGTTCGGCGGCATCGGTCATGTGGGTGGCTCCTCTCCATGCCGAAATGCAAGGTTCAGAGCCACCTCCGCAAGCCCTATCATTCTTGCCGAGCAAGGAGCTGCTGGCTTTGCGGCACAGGAGCGCAAGGGATCCAGCTGAGAAACATCCGCTGGTACAAGTTGTGAACCCTCGTCACTGTTGGCTGAAAGTCTGGGGGGACCCGAGGAGGGAGACAGCTGAAAAGGATGCCTCCCAGGGGCTCTTTGAGAGCATGCTGGAGTGCTGCCTGCTCCATCCTGCTCAAGCTGAGCCTGCCTGTTCTTGGCTTTCTCTGCTAATGATCTCTGAAAATGCATCAGCCCCAAGCCAAGGAAGAGCATTTCAGCTCCTGCAGTTATCACTGAAGCCCCTGGCTCCTGAGCCGCCTGCCTTTCCCTGCAGTTACAGGCTGCACAGTATTATGCCTGATACAGAAAATAATGAAGACATTTGCCTTCTAGGGAAAGGCTTATTTTGAAAGGAGGGCAGGGGGAGAATCTGGGCTCCCTGGTTGCCTTCAGCGGTGACTTACTTCAAAGTGGTTCGTTCTGATTTACGAAAGCTGCAGTCACAATTAACAGACTCCCTGCATGTGGTAGAAAAGCTGTTTCGGAAGCATTTGGGGTTGAATTCTGGCATCACCCCCAGCTGCAAAGAGGCTATGATAGCACTGACGGGGAATCTCTCCAGCAGACACTGGCACTCTATGGCATCCTCTAATTTCGGTCCAAGCTCCAGGGTGTGCCAGGCACAGCAAAGCATCATACTGCGCAGGAGAATCACCATTATAAGTCTCAGTTTGCCTTTCTGATCATGAGAGCACAGGCACAAGGAAAGGGCCCGATGTTTGCACCTTGTGTTCTCGACCCACCCTGCAAGGAGAATGGCAGTAACAGTAAGTGCACGCCTGGGCGGCTGGGCGATGTTTGACTCATGTCGTGCTGCCCCGACTGGCTCCGAATCTAAGCACAGAGGAAAGGACTCTCAGAAGTGATGGGCTAGCTTTGTTTCCTCTGAAACCAGTAGCAGGCTCCCACCTCTTTGTCTTCAATGGACAGGCTCAGTTCAGTGATGAGCATTTCTGAAAACCCAAGCAAAGTTTCAAGGAAAAAAGAAGGTGGGGGGAAAACATGACCCCGAGAAGAAACCTTTCCAAGTGGCTATGAAAAATGGTTTGGTGGGCATGTCTTCCATGGCTAATGATGTCTCCTCTATGTATTGTCTCCCCTTTAAGATGCAGTCTACATTTGGTCAAGCCGATCTGCTACATCTAAAAGAGGCAGAATTAAACAGTAAGCCTTCACCTCTCTCTCGATTCCTGTTCCACCTGCATCTGGCTTTCAAGGGTGCCCAGAAGGGAACAGGCTTGTTACTGAGCTCTTCAAGTTTCTCAGCACCTTCAGCTCCACCAGTGGATCCGTTGCTTCCAAAAGTTAGGAGACTTTGATACGGATCCGGAACAAGACTGGCAAGGAAGATTCCCACCTCTGTTCCCCTACCCCTGTGCACCTCCTTGTGTGTCGTGCTTGCTTATTAGGACATTTCACAGTCTGGATTGAAAAAACCCTGGTCCAGATTTGCTGAAAAGGTTGGTTCCCATGCAGACTAAGCAATGCCATCCAATTTCGGAAAAAAAACAAACCAACCCGTCCGCCCAGGAATACCATGCTGGAACCTGCTGGCTACTGAGGGTCTCTGTAAATCCATCTCCCATTTTGGGGACCAGAAGAAGAGCTGAGATGTTACGGGACAGCTGGCGTCTATTATGGACACCGAGCCTTGGCAGATCCATTTTGCAGGCTCGCATCTGCCCAGGCCAGATGCAGGACAACCCTGTATAAGCACAATGTCAAAAGTGATGAACAGCACAGCAGAGTTGCATCCTGCATTAATGAGAGAGCCTCTGCATGGTGCCACCTGGCAGGTGGCAGCCCCTCCAAGGGAGCTGTGCCAGGAAGGCTTATTTGAATTCATGAGAAAGCCAGCGAGAACCTGGGGTTATAAGGCGAGGAGCTATTTGTGAGTACGTCTCCTCCCCCCAGCTACAGCCTCCTGCATGGAAGCACAGTAGGAGCCATTAAACAGTAAATAGTACTCCGCAGTGTTGATTCTCCCTGGGTATTTCTTACATTTAGAACATCCTTTGTACTGATTTATTCCGCCTGTGCTGCAGGGGAAAGTTTACTCTTTAATGGCACTCTCCATCCAAGGTGCAGGAGCCTGGAGAGATGAGCTGAGAGTTCGGCATGATCCAGAACTGTCCTATTTGAAAGGCCTCTTGGCTTCTCTTAACCAGCTCAGCTAAAAAAAAACCTGGAATGAAAGTGTTTCTGAGCAATCCCTTATGGATGTGCAAGGGAGTAGAGGGTCATCGAGCCCAACCCGTCCCATATCTTCCCACCCTCTCACCTGAGCAGTGAGGAAGAGAGCCGCTCCAGCGCCCATCCAGCTGGCACATACGGGTCGAGTTGCCAGTCAGAATCCGCTTCCCCAGGCAGCTGTAACGGACCACGGAGCCGACCGTGTGCTTATCCCCCGAGATCTGGGCATGGGGTGGGGACCCGGGGTGGCCACAGGAGACCACTGAAATGAAGAGACAGGCATTATGGCTTTGGTCATTATCAAACTGTCTGAGACAGGTGTTCAGAGGAAGATACAGGGGGCTCGGGGTACAGAGGAAACACCACCTACTTGCACCCCCAGAAGGGAACTTGCATGTACAGACTTATGAGCCAGGACCCTCAGCTGGTATAAATGGGTTTCACTCCACTGAATCAACAGATCTTCATTGCTTTATATCAACCAAGGCCTGGTCCCATGTGATCTGAGCATGGCTAGACCCTTACACGCTCAAAATAGCTCTTTCCTAGTGCTTGACTCCGGTACACGAGAGCAAATGTCTCCCGCAAGCAGTTCCACTGATTTCAGTGGGGCTAACCATATAAAAATGGGCAGAGCGTCTGGGCCAGCGTCATGCAAGCAAATGCCCAGCACGCAGCAACAGCGAGACACTTCCCACGTTCCTTCCAAAATTCATCCCTTGCAAACAGTGAGTATTTACACGCACAAACACATGCGTGCACGCATGCACATCTCCCCTGGCGGCGCAGGATTCTGCCAGCACATGCCTGTATTAGATGTAATGTCACACCTGATGAAATTCATCTGGCAGCTTCTGAGCGCTGCTCACCCTAAGACTGCTAGTAAAAACACCGTTAACAATAATTAATTGGTTTATTTTAGCTTTGCAATCAGAGTGGATGCAGCTTGGCTGTTGACAAACAAGTTGACAGCTCTAATGGCTATTAAATATGATCTGATCGGAATGATTCTCAATGCCAAGGCCATATGCCATTATAATTCCTGAAGGGAAATATCAGCTGCGGACCCATTCTTGCCTTTACTAGGTTCTAAAAATACAAATAACGACATTAGGTGGAATGCATGATGTATTCTTCAATAAAAGAGAAGAGCGCGCCAATGTTTGCGTATGTGGGCGTTGAAAGATACTGCCAGGGAGCTGCGACTACAACCAAGGACATTTTCAAAAGAAATGGGTTTGATAGCTGATGCTTAAACGCAAAATGTAACTAACAATTTAATAACTGATATTCCAGCAGATACACTTCAGCTCAAAATCCGCGGTGATACTGCAGCGTTTCAAGGATTCAGTAGAGGTTTTGCAGAACTTCCCTTTGATGTGCTCAACTTTGCTCTTGTGCACCTTATTTATCACATCAGCTCTCCCACCCCTTAAGGAACCACAGCTCTTTTTAATTCCTCTTCTCAAATACTCCCTGGCTAAAAATTCCCAAGCCAGAATGGCCTACATTTTACAGAGGGACTAAATAATGTGTGCGCCCACTTTGAGACTTCTTAAAAGGCGGCCGACTTTCAGCAAGTCCCAAGCACTCCTCCTCTAAAAATCAGGCCCCATTAAGGCACCTCAAATTCGGCACCCCAAAATTAAGGCATCAGTTAGTTATTCTGACAAGAATCAAGCTCATAAATCCAGTCAGCCACCTATGAAAACTGGCCTGATTTTCAGAAGATGGTGAAAATACTTAGACACGCCTCTGAAGTTAATGGAAGTTAATGGAAGCTGTTCAAGACGCAACCTTTTTTTTAAAAATAGGTCTCATCGTTTTAGCTGCTGAACACTGGCTGGAAGGATTCTGACTTGAGGCACCTGAAAGGTTTTTAAATGGTAGCTCATTTGTTCAAGAGGTGCTAAGGTATGTGGTTATCACTTGCCAATTTTCCCTGGCTTGTGCGGGGTGCTGTGAATGCGCAATGGTGACATGCTGGGAACAGAGGAAAAGAGAAAAAACGTGCCAAAAACTAGTTGTTTGTGACTGGGTGTGGACAGGAAAATAAAGAAAGGAGGATTGAGGCTTAGGAACAGCAAGGTGGATTCAACGTGGAGGAGCGAGGGAGGGGATTCAAACTATCCTGCTCAGCTTCCGGCTGCTTGACATCTTTGTCACGCAATGTTCAACCTCTGAACAGCAGAGGTACCGGTTGCCCTGAGAGGAGATCCTAATTATTTTACTTTTTGTACGTGACACGGGGTTGAATCCTCATTCAATTCAATAGGTTTATAAATTTTAAACTTGAGGAGGAATGCAAACACAAAACCCAAGAAACGTGGCTTGTCTCTAATCAGTACATTTCCCTGCTGTGTTAGGCTCCCACCCAAAGGCCCCCATAGTAGCATCTCTTCCTTGAGATGTGCTGCTGTTTTCAAGGAAAATCTCTTGGGTATATGATAAGAGCTTAAACTGGAAGGTATTATCTAGCTGTGCAAGGAAGTGCATTTAAACAGGGGTTGTTTCTTGGGTTGCTTGAGCTGCTGGAATGACCAGGAAGCAGGGGGAGCAGTTCATGACACATTTTTCTATTTAATGCATTGATTTTCTATTTAATGCTTTGACTATTTGGGAGCTCCAAACTGGAGAGGATTAGGTATGTACAGCACTGATGACATTTTCTCAAAATCAAATCCAGCCTCTGCTGAAGTCAATGCGAAGACTCTGAGTTGAGTCTGGTGCCGAGCGCGCTATGGCTTTGGGGCTAAAACACCAAACTGGGATACAGGGCACCTGGTTTCTTGTTCTTGGCTGTGCCACTGGCCTGCTGGGTGACCATGGGCAAGTGGTCGCATCTTAGTGCCTCAGTTTCCCCATCTGTAAAACAGGGATAATGACACAGCCCTTGTTTGTAAAGCAGTATGAATATAATATTGCTACTACCAGTATATGACTGCATCCCAGCTGTCAGAAAAGCATGAATAATTTCTATCTATCAAGAGTTTCCTCCAGGGTCTCCAAGTGCTGAAGGGAGAAGAATGCTGTACGATGTGAAGTCTGCTGTTGCTATTATAAAATGTTTTCCTTAATTTGGGTTTTACTTTGTCAAGTTTACAAACATTAATCTTTGGAGTTACATAGACTTCACGGACCCGCTATACTTTTGAAGTGACAGCCGTGTGTGTGCGTGCGCTTCTGGGTGCTTATGCATGCCTGTGTGCATGTGCATACTATGCTGTGGGGTGCATGGTTGCAAAAGAGCTTTCTAATATCTGAGCTCTCTGTGTGTGTAGGGCAGAGCAATGGCACATCACAGAGCACATTACTAAGATGGGTGTTTTGATGAGTTGTAAGCAGCGCTGTTACCATCTCAGAACCACGCAGCTGAGAGTTTCTGTCTGTTAAATCAAATTGTTCCCTTAATCCAAGCCTTTGCAGAGAGCCTCAACTTGCTCCAGCATGCTCACGGTTACAAATGAACGTAACAAACTGAAAGGCAGAGAGCATCAAGGATGCTTTAAGGAGGAGGAAAAAGAAATATCTAAGGCAAGAGTCAAGAAGCGAGTCCTCTGTAACGTACATTTTGAAACAGAATAAAGGCGATGAGGTTGTGTTTATTCTGGTTCTGCACTGACATTTCCTTTCTCTGAAGACATGTAAGTGAGTGGGTGTGTGGGAAGTTCAGATGTGTGCGAGCAGTACTAAATCTGCTGTGTCCTTCGGCTGGCTAATTACATGCTGCTTTTCTATAAATTCCCTCTGTGGTATCTGCCGGAGAAGTGATGCTTCTCTTTTCCTCCTACGATATTGTTGCTGGAGCAGAATGGGGTCAGCAAAGCTCAAAAGGTGACTGCCTTTCATCAGTGGGTGAAACGATCCCTATGTAATCTAATCTCTCGCCAGACCATATATTTTCCCCTCGGTAGGCATGATCTGAAGCTCAGTGAAGTGGATGGAAAGACTGCCATTGACTTCAAAGGGCTTTAGCTCGAGTCTTATATATAAAGATACAGATATACTATCGCTCAGTTCACAAGCAACAGGAGTCCTCGAAGAGGAGAAGCTGCAGCAATGCTCGAAGCAAAGGGGTATTGCTCTGAACAACTTACAGAGACACTGAGGGAGGGGCCTGTCCCAAGTGCCATCCCCCTGACAGGTAAGTACATGTGTGCCCAATAAGTAATATCCATGGCTGCACTGATATGAGACAGTTGTTCCAAAGCTGAATCTGTGAGGCCCACTTGGCTGCACTTGACGGATGCTGTTTTCCAGGTGCCCGGGGTCAGTACAGTTTACAACTGCAAACAGATAACAGGAAAAAAAAAATACAGAACAAAGGGTGTAACAAATAACAAAGGACTCTCCAGAACGAGGGGCAGAAAGGGGGACAGCTCTCAAGTCACGCGTCCCACATTTGGTTTCTGCTTTCTTCCCTTCGTTCTTTTTTTTTAAACAAGCAAGCAAAAGAGTTGGACATTTAAGGGGATAATCCTCCAGGCCCAGATCCTGCCATGTGCTGTGCACACTCACTGCAGATTCGGGACCTCCACCGCCCCAGTTAGCACCCGGGTGCAAAGAGCAGCCTGTCCCACGGGTGTAGCAGTATTGGCAGAGATACCGGGCTGATGGACTACAGAGGAAGGGAGGTGCAGGGACAGGAGGGAGGGGGTCGGTGAAGTGAATTTTAATGCTGGCACTCAAGGAAAAGCTCTCAAAGTGGGGAGGGGGGTGAGGGATGTCAGAGATGCGAATGGGATGGATCTTCCCCTAGCCTGGGGAAAACTGGTGCAACCCCATGGACTTCAGCGGGACTGCCCTCATGGACACCAAACTTTATAGCTTTTTCCACCCCTCTCTTGTTTGCAATTCACAGTTCAATAGGTTGAAGGGTGGTGGAGACAAGGGAGTCCAAATCCCTTGGAAGCCAATATCTGCTCTGGGGTTAGTGGGCACAGGTCCCCCCCGGCCAGCAACAGCGGTGCGGGTGCCAATTTAAGCCCCTCTCATATGTTCCCATTCAGCTGCTAAAAGCTGTGTGTTAACTTGCTCCACTTCAGCTGGATGTTGGGAACCTGGAGCAAGCCGAGATGGCACCAGCAAAAATGAAGTCTCCTTTTTTTGGATGACTGTGTGTGGCATTTATACCATTTCATCAGCAATGCCCCCCCTACCAGCATTGCTCCCCCTCTGTGCATCCCAGGTCTGCTCCTCTGCCACCTCAATGATGCTGCAGCAGCTGCTAGCTTCACCAAGCAGGAAAAATGCAGCATGGTTGAAGCTGGTGAAGGCATTTTTGGGGGCTGGATAGTCCACCAGTGTTAACTGGTGGAGTTCTTCCGACGCCAAGATCCTGACACAGCGTTGGCATTGACGGAGCTGCACTGATTTACATCAGTGGAGGAACCGGCCCACTGTCCGGAGCTAGAGATCCAATGAGAAGAAAGGGCTACGCAGAGGACTGGCCTGTCCCTGAGGGTGGAGGTTACCATTCCCCAAACGCAGGAAGGGTGGGGGGATTAGTCCCTCATCTCTTTAGCCCCACATCTCCGTGGACCCTGGAGATCTACCACTCCATTCCCCTCCTAGCACCAACCCTCTTGGAAGAAACTGGGGCATCCAAGCCCTCCAGGCCAGGAGGTTAGATGAACATCTTGCTGGGGTCGTTTGACCCCAGTACTCTTTCCTGCCATGGCAGGGGGTCGGACTAGATGATCTGCTCAGGTCCCTTCCGACCCTAGAAACTATGAAACTATGGAACAAGTGTCTCGGGGGAGATGACTTA
>NW_017729015.1:13306278-13315989 GCF_001723915.1 Gavialis gangeticus | reverse complement strand
TGGGGTCATTTGACCCCAGTGCTCTTCCTGCCATGGCAGGGGGGCGGACTAGATGATCTGCTCAGGTCCCTTCCGACCCTAGAAACTATGAAACTATGGAACAAGTGTCTCGGGGGAGATGACTTACTGCGGCAGGGGGGCAGGGAGTTGCTCCACTGGCCGTTGGCCAGACACTGTGACTGGGAAGACCCTTCCAAGTGGTATCCAGTGTTGCAGACAAACTTGGCCACGTCGTTCAGGTTGAACTGAGTCCCCTGCGTCAGGCCATTGGCTGGGTTGCCGGGGTGGCCACAGGTGATGGCTACAATCAGAAAGTCCAGATGTTACCTCTTTGGCTTCCGGGATGGAGAAGGTGCACGCTTGGGCTGGAAGGAGGTGCTCTCAAGGAAACAGGCCACCAAAGAAAATAATATCATATTCCACGGCACCCGCTGCAAACACTGGGGTGGGCAGATCCCTGGTACTACCCTGATTTCCCCTGAGGAGCTGGGGCTGTACCGTTATTACTATTTTGGGAAAATCCTACAGAGTTCAACACCCTGCTTCCATAAAACCTCTCTTGGCACCTTTGGAAATGCTTGCTGTTACTCTTGTATTCACTGGGTGCCCTTAGCTGCCCTGGGCGCTTCACGGACACACTAAACTCTCTGTCCGTCTGGTGTTCAATTAGAAGTAAAAGTACCAAAGCCCATAGAGTTATATTGTTATACTACAGATTTGAAACATAAAAGGAAAATCTGGCTTTTGATATGCAGCTCAGGAAGTATATGCTAGGGGAATATAAACCCTCCTGGTCCAGGGTATAAATCAATATTTCCCTTACGGGGGAAGAAAGATTCCTTCACATCTCTCCCTGAAGCGAGTTTTGCTGGCCAAGGGGCACGATCCAGGCCAGAGAGATCGTGGGTTGGATGCAGGCTGGTAACTTCTATGTTCCTGTGATGGTACCATGATGGGGAGGTGGGGGTGCTGGGGGACTGGAGCCTGACACAACTACCCAGGCCAGTGGCAAGAAAAAGGCTAAGATGTGTTAGACATTTGCCTGGATTGCTGCTTGTAGCCCCCCACCAGAGGCAAGGCTTGTAGAGGGATTTAAAACCCCCACAAGGGGCCCTTTGCTCTCGAACATGGTAGTTCGAGAACTTCCCTTGACGGCAAGTTGAGGTTTTTCGAGCTATTTGGCCACTTAAAGAACGTGACATCATTTGATGGTCCACGACAAAGCTACACTGATTGAAGTATACAGGGCCTTGGCACGGTGGGATAGGGTAAGTTCATCATCAGAAGTCCAATGTGTTGCCACCTGGCAATGGTGGAAACTACAGGGGAAATGAAGGGTGGAAAAAAAGATCCAAAATATTTCTCATCACCTGAGCAAGACTATGGGAAGGGAACTTTCCTCCTAACCCTGGCTGGTGGCTAGGTTAGGATTTCAAGCATGGTGACCGGTGTCCTTTTATCCTTGTGGTGCCATCGATGAAGATGTCAGCCTCGCTCCAAGACGCCTGCAAGTTACTGTGAAGACACTTTTATGCAACTTTTGAACCAGACGATAGATTCTTTGCAAGCGTTAAGAGTGAAAAATATCAGCTCACACAAAGCACAATGACTGTTCTGCAATAGGCTTGAGAGAAAACAGCAACAGAACCCAGAATTATAATGGGATCTATGCAGCACCCTGAGCTCCTACATAAATAATAAAGCCTCAAGGCATCTATTTTCAGAGCCCAACAATGCTCAGATTTAATGACTTTCCATTTAATATTATCCCCAAAGGCTGCTGTAGTTTTAATTACATCAAGGTCAACTTCTGAACATTTGACACCTCTGCAGAAAGCTCATAATCCAGAGGTGAGGGTCCACATCAGCTTTTCATTGCCAGAAATGGAAATATATGCTCTGGAGAGCCAAGCAACTAGACTCCTGTTCTGGCCCTCTAATATGAAAGGTGGATTGCAAGCAGAGTCAACAAATGTTTCTACTGATCTGCTTTGTTTTAATGGTGTTGGGATTCAGACCTGCCATTTGAAGCATCCCAAGAGAAACTAACTGATCGGCAAAATGCTCCAAAGCTTTAAAAAATTTGGGTTTGAATGAGTCCAATTGGCTGAGTTGGTTTAAAAACTCCCATCAGTGAAGGATTGCTGGGTTTTCTGCAGCAATAGGATTGTGGAAGCCTGGCACAATACTCGACTAGCTGGCCAAACTGGCATCTTGGCTATTAAAGATGAACCACCTGTTCATTTCTGGATGAATCTGAAATCTGAAATTATGCACTAAGTGCCAAAACTTTACGTGCACCAGACTCCCTTAACAAGCAAAACCGAGGATGAGCCCCGTTCCTGAGCTCTGGAGCCTCCGCAGAGCATCGGCGTATGTCTCTGTAGAGCGTCAGCTTACATCTGTGTCTAATTTTTAGGCCTGCATCATTTTTATTGCTGGTCATCTCCTCCTCTGCATCTTCCTCTGAAATGGATGCTGCTCTTATGCCTCTCCACATAAAGCCCAGGCACAGGTAGGTGAGGCTGGAAAACGAACAACTGGCAAACTGTGATATGAAGAAACCGGATGGCATTGTCCACCGATAAGGAGATGCTCAACATTTATGAACGCCTTAGTCAGAACTCCAGAGAGTTATTTAATTAGCTTATTTACTGAAAAGATAAATTATCAGCTTAGGCAAGGTGACCTGAAGGAGTTTATCACAGCAGGAGGACTGATTCTCCTGCTGCTTAACATGGTGTAAAGCGGGACTAACTCCACTGATAAAGCCTATAAAGTAAGACTGGAACACATGAGAGAAGGGTCGAAATTCTGGTGCCAGGTTAATCCCCCAGTAACCCTGGCTTAAACCCGAAGTGATTTCATAGACATGGGTAGACGAGAAGCCGGTGATGATCACTTCATCTGACCTTCTACTGCATGCCAGCTAGGGGCTTTCTCCAAGAATCTCCTGCATTCAGCTTAGCAATTCATATCTGACCTGCAGCATCTCTTTTAAGCAGAGGTCAAACATGCTCCAAAGACTTCAAGTGATGGGGAGAGGAGAGGATTTGCCATTTGATTCAATACATGAGTGCTCCATACTGACGCCCGCAGAACTGAGATCAGAATACAGAAAGGCAGCCGCGAATGCCAAGGTCCCTGTGCAGAACAGACATGCCCGATGCACCTTCCTCAGTCAGAGGTGACATTGTTTAAAGAAAAATAAAACGAAAACTGGGAGATTTGCTTATTTGTTCCAATACGCACAGAAAATGAATGGCTGAGATCTCAACCCTTGTTTCTCATTGTGCACTTCAGCATGCAGGGATACTTGTGGTCATGGCAGCTCTGTGCTTTTCAAGGGGGCAATGGCAGTGGCAACCTGGATAGTTAACCAGGAGAAATTCTCTGTACAGAAGAGATCTCTCCAACAGACACTGGAATCACCATGTGTGATCAGACCGGCAACACCAAACACTGTGATTTAAGCAACAAATCCCCCACCACTGGTCATGGTTTTCCATAGAAAGGGTAATTTCTACTGGCAGCGGAAGCCAAGTGCACCCAGCTAGGGAGAGCTTTGCACTTTAGTTGCCCTTCTCCAATGCACGTGGCTGTCACTGCCCTTGCTCCAGAGGCTGCAAGATGTGGCAGGGCTTATGGCTGGTGACCTAGCCCTTCATCTATCTGTGTGTGGGCCAGGGGAGATGTTGTAGCCTCCTGAAGCAGGCAATGAATGCCAATACTGTCTGTCCTTCTATACCTCGGTAGAGAGAGCAGGTGGTGCAACAGAAGCCCAAAATGAACGGGGGAACAGCTCTCATGAGCAAGTCTGTGAATCACAAGCAAGGAAGATGAGGATTCTTGCCTCCAGAACTCACCAGCCCTGCTTCGCTCCCACCAGGGTGGCTCAAATCAGCCTAGAAACTCACTGGAACATGCTAAGAATGGACATGTTTGCTCCCGGTTCATGGCCCCTTTGAGAAATCAGATGACATTTTGTTTTCTCCCTTTCTGAAATGAGTTTTAAACACCTGGGAGGTGGGTATTCAAGTAATGGAGAGGGCCACTGGTACTGAAATCTGCCTCGCTGGGTCTCAACCCTGAGTTGCAAGGACAGACTGAAAGGGGAATAGTTTCCAGACAGACTCAAGTCTTTGCAAATCATCTGAGCCAGCTAGCAAGCCAGTACCACTTGTGACACTGGATATTTTAATGTGAAAGCTAGAACAAGGCAGATTCTTTCTAACTCATTTCTCCAGGCTGCCAAACAGACATGGGGGGTCGACTGCCTCTCCTGGAATCTGGACCTATCACTTCAACGGGGGAAAAAATACCCTCCCTCCTCTCCTGACCCAACCAGTTCTTGCTTGCTTGAGTGACTCTTTTCTGCTGTTGCTCGTAGTCTCTGCAAGAACTATGGTCTTTGCTTGCACCCCTACCCCTTACCCAACACCAGGGCTAAATAAACCTGACAACATACTTACGCACACAGACAGGAGTCTTTCCAGACCAGTGGTGGTCCTGCTGGCAGATCCTCACAGACATCCCAATGAGGCGGAAGCCAGGGTTGCACTGGTACACTACGCTGCCTCGGTAGTTGTAGTTCTCACCATTGATCTGCCCATTGACAATGGGGTCAGGCAAGCCGCAGTGCCCAGCTGGATGAGGCAGACAAGGAAAGCCATTCAGAGCTGTCTGCTTGCCTGTGCCAGTGGCATCACAGGAGGACTTGCAATTCCTGCATATAGGACTTGGCCCCAAATCTACCAAGGTCAGTGTTCCCACTGGTGGCCACATGCTTTGAGACCTGGCTTGTGGGCATCTCCTACACCATTAAAGGACCCAGTCCCTGCTATAAAATAAAATGGTAGCAGCAAATAAACATAACATATTGCTTGGAAAAGCCTTTTCCTTCCTCAAATCCCACTGATCTATTAAGCCACCAGCCCGGCTTCCTTTCAAATGTGTGCTTTCCCCGCTATGAAATCAGTGGGATTTAAGCACATGCCTAAGTTCTTCCTTGAACGGTGGGGTGGCCTCCGTGTGCAACCTACTTCAGAGCCATTTCATCACTTGACACAGATACCACTCGAGCACCTACCCAAGCATTTCACTTCCGCTCCGCTCCACAGTCCGTTAGCCATGCATTCCCGCACACGTGACCCTACCAGGGTGTAGCCGGTATTGCAAGAGAAGATGGCCGTAGCGCCATAGTCGGTTAGAGTCCCAATCTTGTTCCCATTTGGGGGTGTAGGCAAGTCTCCACAAGAGATAACTGAAAGAGATCCCAAAAGAGTCAATAGGAGAGAGCTGCCCAGGGGTATGTAGGAATGTGGTGCAGTGGGTGCACCTCGCTGGTGCACGCTACGAGGGGGACCAAGAAATTGGCAGGACTGAAGAGAACATTAGCCATTTACACGGGGAATGGGAATATCCACTGTTGCATTACAAAAGATGAAAAATACAGGGGCTATTATCCCTCGTGCTTGAGGGCATCAGTCAAGGTCTAACTGATGGGGAGGACGGAGCCTTCCCTGTGGACAGGCATTTCCATAACTGTCCCCCCACAAGAAGTCCTGCACTTTCTCGACAGCATCTGGTGCTTGTCCCTGTCACAAACAGCCTGCTGGCTTGGGCTGATGCAACATGACAGTCCCTGTGTTCTTGCATTCAGTTCATTGATATGAATCTGGTGCCTGCCTAGGACACATTTGGGCAGCCTGGCTTCCAAAGAAACACTCGAGTTGCTACCTGATTCTGTCTCATCATCAGAAAAAAGTGGCACCAAGGGAGTCCCATACTTCTCCTCTTCCGATAACTCCCAGAGGAGTTTAAAAGAGGTGCCCAAATACATTCTGGACACAGATCCAAACTGGCCCAATGCTTGTGTGTGTGTGGACCCAACATCTGGATATCGCCCGCTGTAGACCGAGGTTCCAGATCAGATCTGACTTTCCCCCAGCTTTTGTCTAGGCAGTCTCCATTATTTTCAAGCTCCCTTGGTGCCTCAGGCTCAACAGGAGATATCTGAGCCTCAAGCTGGGGGTTTTGTGTCTCTTCTATCACCACCATGATTCTGTAATTAGAATTTAGCTGACAAAGCCGTTGATGAGGTTAGAATGGGAGCAGGCTTGCAATCCCAGAACAGATTGAGCTCTGAAAAGCTAAGAGGGGTGAAAATGTGCTTCTGTCAGTGAAGTCAGCAGCTGCATCTCTAGACACAAAGGGAGTCGGGAGGGTGAGCAAACATACTATTCTGAAGGACCAATTTTTCCTGTCTATATCTGCGCTTGAAGAGAAAGAGCGAGAAAAACACCTTTTACAAAAGGCAAGGTCCAAAGCACAGCAGTGAGGTCAGGCAGGATGCCTGTAAGAGTCACTTAATTTGTTTGTCAAGAGCATTTTGATTTATAGATCTACATAATTTCCCATTGTAAACTTGGCATTTATGTCAGGCTGGAAACTCAGGCTTGATTTTGAAAGTGGGAGATGTATTTTTTTTATTTAATGCTAACTTCAGACCACCTGGGGCTAGCAGCAGCTGGGTTTCTGGGAACTGAAAGCAAAGGATGGGCTGATGTGTTTGAGTTCATAAGACTCTTCTGATTTAAAATCATGACTCAGACCAGCCTCTGACCTATGCCATGACTAATTTTCCATCTCCCTGAGCAATGCCACAGCATTGCTTGTACATGTTGTAGGGGAACGCAGCAGCTAAGATGCATGTCTGTAGGGGGAACAGCCTTGCATGCCTGGCCACCGAGATTCACCATCCTTACTTTTACAGGTTGGCATAGGATCCCCTATGCTCCACGTCCCATTGGCCTGGCACTTGATGACACGCTGGCCCGTGTAGTAGTATCCCGGGTCACAGATCAGCATGAGCTGGGCGTTGTATTGGTACTGGATCTCATAAGTCAGCCTCCACCTGCCGTGCTCCACTGCGATGCTGTTGATATCGGGGCACGTGACAGCTGAGCATAGCCACATCAAAAGGGGGGAGGAGGAGGGAAAAGAAAACAGAAATACTGGAATTAATGAACAGTTTAACTTTGGGACATCTTAGAGCTTGTAACAAGTTGTGCTAGCCCCTTGCCAGAGACATCGGGACCAGCATAGCCTGCTTCAACTTTACACTTAAGACAGCAGAATGAAGTTTCTGGGTGATCAGTGGAAGCGAGGCTTGGTAGCAGTCGATGGCAGGAAGGCACATAAAGGGGTTATCACCTTTTCCATTTAAGAGAGAGAGCCCCTAAAAGGAAGGACACTCTTTTATAGCACCATCCTCCATCCTCTAGTGCATCATGCTCTCCAGCCCCCTGTTCCCACTGCCCCCCGGAATCGCCTCTCAGAATTTCCTTCATCTGCACTGAACCTGGGAAGAGCATGTCCAGGGCTTGTAACCCCCCCCCATCAAAAACACTGACGTGACCTTTAAAGAGTGGCTTCTGCCTTGTTAGCTGAAGGCAAAACAGTCAGGGATAACATCAGCTGGAAGAGGGCAGTGTCAGGGTTTCACGTTCTAGGCCATGCGACTAGAGGGCAGTAACCCTCACTCTCTCCCCACATTTCTGCCACATAACACATAGATTTGGGTGCTCTGAGAGTCAAGCCAGTAAGAGGGGGCAGTGATGTATATTTTATTAGTGTTAGTACCACTGATACCACTGCTACTTAGAGAGTGCTGTGCCTCAATAATTTGCAGAGTTTTTTTTTTTAAACAATGGAGGTCCATATCAGTTTTCCCATCTGTTGTAGATGGGGAAGTGGGGGCACAATGAGGTAAGGTGGCATGCTCAAGGGCATTCAGGCCAGTGGCAGGGCCAGGTATAAAACCTAGGTGCCTTAGTCACTAGGCTATGCCCCAGAACAGAGATGAAAGGAGGAAGGACTTGCTAACCACCTTTGCGGCTATGGGATCACGCCACTGTGGCAGCTGAAAAGTAGGTCTGTGTGATAAAAGTGCTTGCTGAAGGCTCTATGAAGGTTAAACCAAGTGTTTTTCTGTATTTGTTTAGATATTAAGCTATAAGTTGTTGCTAAAAGCCTAATTATAGTTTAAGATGTAGTGAGGCCTTGTATAAAGTAAGGCCTAGTAAATTTAGCGAAGCCTAGAAGTAGTAAGGCCCTATGGCGCAGTTAAAATTACCTTATCAAAGGAATGCAAGGCTTGTTTTGCTATTGGTCAGTCTATGGACAGTTGAAGAAAAGGCATCTAAGTGGTCATACGTTATCAGTGTCCTTCAGAAGCTATAAATTTGCTGAAATATTTGGAAACCATTCAGAAAGAAGATGCAGCTCTGTGAAAACGATTAGTTAGCTGTTGCCTGGATCAGTGGGCCCGTGGACCTCGAGGAGCCCAAGAACTACATTCCAGGGTCCTTCCCGGTACCCCTCAGACAGCATTGCTCGGGGATGCCTAACCTCACTGAACTTTGTGGAAAGAGAAGCTTGCTGTGTATCGGTCATCAGAGGGACTGTCGATAAGTTGCCAACGCGAATTGCTTTTGTCTGTCATCGTTTGTCTTGTTATTACGCATAGTTGTGTTTTTCTTAAGTCAATAAATCTTTCTTACCTTTCTACCCCCGACCACACTCTCAATCTAAACCCTCCGCAGGCAGCTGGGGCAGCCAGGCAGGTATACTCACCCACACAAGGTGGAGGGGTGTTGCTATTACTCCACTGCCCTGTCGGGAGACACTCTGTGGTGAAGTCTTCCCCTGCCTGCAGGTGGAAGCCCTGGTTACAATGGTAGATGGCTTTGGTACCAACAGTGTACTCCTTGCCGAAGACAATCCCGTTCTTGGGTGGTCTGGGCACTCCGCAGGAGACAGCTGGGGAAGGAGGAAAAGTAAGGTTGCCTTCTGAGCTAAAGCATTGATAAACCCATTAATGAACAGAGCTGGGCCCCCACCAAAACCTCCCCGGAAACAGAGGATTCAAAGCCCAGATCGACATTTTGTAGATGATCCACGACAGCCAGAAATAACACTGCAAATCTGAACTGCTCCTAATGTCAATGTTTCTGTATCCAGATTCGAACCCACATTTGGAATGAAATGAATAAAGATCCTCAACACGCATAGTGTCACTCCAGCAAAGTCAATGGTGCTATGCTAATTCTGCTAAACTTTATACAGTGCCCAAATCACTAGAGTTTTCACAAAGCGATCTCTTTTCTTCTTCCAGAGAGTTGCTGGGTGAGACAGAACTACTACTTTGTCTTTATATCATAGCCCCAAAGACTTCAAAATAGTTGCTAAGCATTAGCTAATTAAGCTCGCCAAGACCCTTGGATTATATAATGCAGCAAATTGTGCTGGGGCAGAAGGAAACTAAATTTAGAGTTGCAGGCTAGAAGGAAAAACCGTGTAGAAGGCAAAAGATGAAATTAGTTGAACTGCCAACAAACTGCGGTGAGGCAAGAAGGCAGCTCCACCTCTGCTGAGGACCTCACTATAGTGGCAAGAGAGAACAGCCGGGTGGTCAGTGATGTCTTGAGAACAGAGACATGAAGAAGGCTGTTAGCTTTTCCATCCCGAGACACCATGCTTGACTGGGGCACATCAAGCCCTCTTGATTTCTTTAGGTCAGTGAAGGCCAAGCTTTTTGGCAGGCGCACCACAAATTAGCACCATGCCCTCCCGGAGTGTCACTCTGATCCCCTTCCTTGCCCAAGCAGCTGCTCTGCTTTTTGATCCCTGCCCTCTGCTCCCTATCCA
>NW_017729015.1:13304839-13305698 GCF_001723915.1 Gavialis gangeticus | reverse complement strand
CTTCCGACCCTTAATCTATGAATCTATGAATCTATGAGTTCCCTCGTCTCTGTCTGCCATCACAACAGCTGGAAAAGTGTGCCTGGGCTTGTCTCCAAAAAATCACAAGTGGGCTCCCACCCCTCTCCTCTTGAAGCCCCAGTGAAGAGGGCAGCTCATCTGTTTCAGACAGCAAGTCTCAACCCACCCATCTGGAGCAGTGCAGGGTGGCAAACGGGAAACGACAGCTTGCAAAATGTTAAGCTGCCCATTGCAACACTGCTAACGAGGCCACCCTGCCAAATGTCACTACAGGTTACGGCAACGGAAGAAGTTCAGGGGCCTTAATGAACTGCTGATTTAGTGGGCAAGCCCCTGATCCATGCTGTTGCAGTGGGGTTGCAGAGGAGGGGTGGCAGTCTTTTTGGAAGGTTTTAAAGTGACAGCTGGAAGGCTGAGCTCATTTACTGTCCAGGCACAATTCCCTTAATGACCCTGGGTAGTTCACATATAGATGGCATTTCTCATCAGCAGGCCCCAAGTGCTTCTCCACAAAAGGAGGTCAGTGCCATTGTTCCCATGCTAAAGAAATAGGAACAGAGGCACAGGGGAAGAAGTGACTTGCTCACGAGCCAGTTGCAGAGCTTGCAAACAGAACCAGGATCCCTTGGGTTGCAATCTGGTGCTACCTCTGCAAGGTCCCACTGGGCTTCTTTATCCTGAGGCAGATGGGTCATCTTGGGATTTGGGAGAAATTTTTGATACACGCACACATGCATGCACATACACACACGCACGTGCGCATGCACACATACACACACGCACACACAGTCATCTTGGGAGTTGGGAGAAATTTTTGATAACCCCCCCCCCCCCCCCC
>NW_017729015.1:13285941-13304756 GCF_001723915.1 Gavialis gangeticus | reverse complement strand
CCCCGCCCCCCACGTTTCTTTTGGGGGTGGGGAAAATTTTTTTAACCCCCCCCCCCCCCCCCCAAAATCTGCAGATTTGGGTGAACTTAAACATTTTGCGATTTGGTGCTAACATTTGCCAAAATTATTTTGATTGGGAAAAAAAAAATTGGTAAAATAAAGTATTTCCCCTTGTTGTTGTCTAAAGGAACGGTTCTATGTTTTTCTAATCAAAACGATGTTGGAATTTAGATCTGTTTTTTTAAACTGATAACAACCCCCCAATTTCCCTCCCCCTTTCATTATGCTGAAAAATGTGGTGGTGGACAGGGACAAGACATACGTTTTTTTTTTAGTGGAGGATGGGGGTCAACCCTCAACCCAAACAAACTATTTGTCTGGTTACAAGCATCACTTGAGGCAAGCTCAGTCCTCCTCACCCGAGGGCTGGACTCCACGGTGCAAGGTCTGTCCGAACACAGTATAGTTCAAGACAGCTTAAAAGCTAAATAGGACAGACATCTGGAGGAAGACGCTCTATCGTCGCTCTACAGAGGCAGGAACTGAAATGTAGGAGGATGATGCGACTCAGTCAAAGAGCCGAGGTATAAACCTAGGTTTGGCGAGTCAGAATCCAAGACTTCGAGCACAAAGCCCCTTCCCTCTCTCCCCCTTTCCTGTTACTCTCTCTACAGGTCACGTAGGGTTGCAAAGGCAGAGCCAGCTGCAATATGGATCCCGCCCGGTGTCAAATGGGGAAACCCAAGTCATTTTGTTTCCTGTTGGTGGCGTGGCTTTCCACCACTAGAGGTGCAAGGGGCTTTTATCGCATTACCACCGTTTAGGCCGGCCAGCGTCTTAGCTCTGAATGCAATTACGCAGCACCTAGCCTGTGCTGGTCTTGTTAATAGGTGTGAGTAATTCAGCAGGCTGCTATTAGCAGGATCAGGCATATCCCTGGTTGAAATGATAATCACATGTATGTCACTTCAGCAAGCTAAGGAGGTTGGCGAATCTTTTACAAGCCTGGGTGTCTAGACTAGCAGCCTTGCTGAATACAAATTTCATTCAGAGGTGAAAGAAGCGGGCTTTGGAAATCCTTACCCTTTTAACTGTCATTTTATAATCCTTGCTTTGGTTATCATAGCCAATCAAAGCAATTGTGAAGAGGTATCCTCTACCCCAGCTGATTTCCTTCCTTTTTCCATCTCATCCTGTTTGCCTCCAGAAGTTTAAACGACTTGAAAATCTAAACAGGCCAGACATAAGTAGACTGGTAAAAGAAGGGACAAGAGATGGAGGAGTCTAGTTACTTCACTGAAAAGAGAGCTGTTGAAAGCAAAAGCGCTCACAAAATTCATCCAAGGCCCACGGCTGTCAGCAGAGGTTTGCCACTGCTTTTAAGGGTCTGATCCAAAGCCCAGCAAGCGAGAGTGAAACCAAGATGGTCCCCACTACCGAGAGAAACTGGTGCCTTACAGATAGGCAGCTCGAGGCAGAGCAAAGCTTTATATCGGCTCAGGCCTTCTGGTGTATTGACACCATTTCCAAGAAGGACTGACCTTGAGCTTGAGGCACCGTACTGAGATGCAGCAGAGCCTGATTCTACCGTAAGCCCTTACTATAATGAGAAAGAACATCATCATCCCCATTGATCAGATGTGGAAACTGAGGCATGGGGAGATGAAGCCCAGGAGTGTTCAAAGGGCCTGGAAGGAGCTAGATGCCCACCTGCCACTGAATGCCAGTGAAATGTCGACATGCAGCTAAGGCAGGGAGGTCACATTTCCCGGGCTCCCTGGGATCTGGAGCATGAGGCTCCTTGAGGTCCAAATCCAGACCCATCTCCAATGGTAAGGCAAGCAGCGACAGCTTTAACTGCTGCAGGTTCCTGAGCTGCAGAGATTAAGGACCTGACACTCACCCCTTGACTGCCAACACACATCCCCAAGGGGCTTCATATGCTGGAATTCAGTAATGGGCCTTGCCCCTGGACCACGATCCAGAAGTCCTGGCCCCTCCAGGAGCCATATGGTTGAGACCCCTGCCCAAAAGCATGCTTTACATGCAGTGCTACAACCAGCTCTCTCTTCGGCTGCCCAAGCTACTTTGCCTGTAGCAATCCATTTGATTTTATATGGAGACTCTCCATTGCATAAACCCAGTGCTGATGCTGAGGGTAGTTAAGAAGAATCCAGGCTATTCACGCCAGATGTAGTTAACTCAAAACTTCATTAAGCTACTAAAACCACCCCCACAAAACCCTAGCCTCTTCACATGCAGATGGCCAGGCTGAAATGCAAAGAGGAGCCCGTCACAGACGGCTAGCCGGACCTTCCAGTGATGTTTGCTTTGCCACGTGGGCTCTTGAGCCCTGCTCTCTGCAGCAGAATGATGTCCCTCTTTGCAAATCTGGCATCGTCCAGCAGGATTATTAAGTCTTTATTTACCAGGTTCGGTACAGAGCAGAGTGGCTCGGTTTTCTGCAATAAACTCGCCATCTGCTCTGCAAGTGCATTACCCAGGTTCACTAGCGGGTGCCACGAGCCAGGAGAGACAGGGAAGTGGATGAAATCTAGGATTCATTTCCAAGGAAAGCTAAGTCAACATTTATCTGGGAGAGACTCATCCGGAGCCTAACAGGAAGGATAGAGGGAGCTGCCGGGGGGGGATTGGAGAACTGCATTTGCGTGGAGCAAGCGTGCCAGGAAAGGCTCTGATGGCAAACATGCAGCTGCCCAAAAAGACCCGAAAGGCAGAGCATAAAAGTAGATGGCAGAGGTAGAAGAAACATATTAGACCATCTCGCATCTCCCCCTTTCCCATGCCAATGCACAATTGCTCCCAGCAGAATATTTTTCACCACTTCCATAAATGTCAGCGAGGATGGAACGTGCAATAAAGATTATTTGGAGGGGATCGGGAAAGGGAGGAAGGATTATGAGCTGGCAGAAGAGAGCTATGGGAAATGTCATTTGCTAACTAGGCCATGTGTTTATGGGGACCCCAGTTCCCATCCTCCTGACACAGCTGATTGTATGAGCAATTTATCCCATGTTGTGGGTCGAGTTCCCAAATCACTGCCATGTGGTGTTAGCTACTGGAAAAAAGAAGAGGAGCGGAGTACAGCCAGAAACAAAAGGTTGCCAGTTGGCTTGAAGAGAGCGACAAAAAATACATGTTGGAGTTTATGTAGCCGCACTGGGCAGCAAACACAAGCCAGCAATGCATCCGATCTCTCTGAGGCCAGATGGGGGAGCTGCTCCACTGTGAATCCTTATGCTACCCAGCCAAGACTATCCCGTTATCTGGTACCGTAGATCTCAAAGCACTTCAGAGCAGCAGGCAAGTACCATGCTTCTTCTTATAAGCATGGGGAAGCAGAAACCATGGGAGAAAGAAAGAGACAGCCACCAGGACGCTGGAAGAACCAGTGGCAAAGACAAAGAGAGAACCCAGAAGTTTTGAGTCCGATCCTTACACCATGTGGGCACACTCTCACTTTCTCAGCAGTACCGTGCCTAATGACGCTGAGCTGGTGGCCGACTAAGCTGATAAAAGCCAGACCCAGCTCACCTATCAGGTATTTAAGTGATATTCAGGCATCAAAGTCTCCACGTGGTTTTCAACTTCAGCCCCTGAACATCTGTTGCTTTTGTAATGCAACTTCATCCCTACCTTCAGCACCAGTCCTGAGAAGTGGTGAGGAGGATGAGAAAGGGCGACCCACCTTTTGTGTTGATGGGCTTTTCGTGGACTCCAGCAGAGTGGAACAGGATTGCAATTAAATATTAAAAGACAACGAAGTAGCACTTAGACACCTAAGAGGTGCAATAGGATTTGGCCCTTAAAGCTAAGAAATATTAACTACCTGGGGTGTGGCTTTGCTGTAACAAGATCCCAACACTTAATTCTTGCTTCTTAAGGTACCAGATGGAAACTCTTTACGGCAAGCTTAATGCACTGCTCACGAATGACAGTTGCCATGACAGCCACCGGTGCTGGGAACTGTCTTGCAGTGCGATTCAGCTGCTCCATTCAGACACGTGCTCTTTCTGCGCCCCCCTTTATGCTGAATGCTTTTGCCCCACTCTGTCCCCGGCCCGCGCCCTGCTAGCGGCACAGGGTGCAGCCTCTTATGCTGTTTGTAGCTCGGGTCACCCTGCTCCACGCACCTGTCTGCCAGCACCAACTCTGCCAGCAATCGAACTGTGAGCTGCCCCTCAAATCAGAGTCAGTGGGGATCCAGACTGCGTATTTGCAGTAGCCCTCCAGCCTACTTCTTTGTAAAGTCCCAGGGGCTAATGACAGCCCAAATTAGGAGATTGAAAAGGAGGCAGTTGTGCATCCACCTACTGAAAGACAATGGACATTGGGTGCTTCTCTCCCTACCTAGACCTCAGGAACCCCCGTTAGGATATAAGCTCAAGGGGGCATCTTCAACTGTCTGAAGCTGACTAGTTGACCGGAGCGCCCACATCACAAACCACCCTCCGAGGCTGCTCAACAAAATCAGGGAAACCCGCTTGTATCATTCTTACTAGTGCCTGCCTTCCTTATGGGATGTTTTGCATTGCAATTCAAAGCTTCAACCAAGAAGAAAATCACCCTGTATTTTCAAAGCATTCTGACCTGTTATAAAATTTGTTGTAAAACAGTTGTAAAAAAAAATCTATCTATCTATAGATATATATAGATATATCTATCTATCTATCTAGATAGATAAATATCTATATCTAGATAGATAGATCGATTTTTTTTTTTTTGGTGAAATCCCCCCCTCCCCTGTTTCCCAGAGTGACACATCAGTGACACTGTTGTCTCAACTTGGCTCTGTGAAATGCAGAGCACTTCAGCTGTCACCACAGCCAGCTCTTTATCCAAAATGGGACAAATGAATGCAGAGCCCTAGATGTGGAGGTTATACATGAGTGTAAGAGATTCAGGAGTACAAGTGGAGCTTTTGTTCCTAATTCATTTAGGCTGTTTTGTAAAGTCCACAGTAAACTCCCCTGGATTAAGGTGAAGGAACAATGCACGTGGGCATGAGAGCAGCTTGCCCAAGCTGTGCCGGTTTCCAGAGCAGTCAAGGCAACGTTTAATCCCTGGCATTAAATTCCCTTGGAACATTCCACAAAGAAACATTCAAAGCAATTGGAAAAAACTTCATCAGAACGGAGATGAATATTTTATCAACAGAGAAACAGGGACTGGATTGAAAACAGGTGCAAACAGAAAGCAAATGTGCAAGTGGGGACCAAGAGAGAACTAGGGCAAAATTCAGAGCCAGGAGCACAGCTGGACAGCGTGTGCCCTGGGTGGGAGCCCTCCAGACTACTTGTTTTTAAAGCGCCAGGGGCCTAATGACAGCCCAAATTAGGAGAAGATTTAAAAGGAGGCAGTTGTGTGTCCACCTACTGAAAGACAATGGAAATGGGGTGCTTCTCTCCCTGCCTGGACCTTAGGAACCCCCCTGTTAAGATATAATACGATCAAGGGTGGCAGCTTCCACTGAGGCTCGACTGTCCGAAGGCCATTTGAAAAGCCCGCTGTGTCCCTCCATCCAGGATGGGCTGCACCTTTCTCCAGGGAACAAACGCTCCTCCACCATGGGCCTTGGAGAAGGTGAGACACCACCACACTTTTTACAGGTTAGCTTGATCCATCAACCCAGGCCAGAGGACAACCCCAGAAGGTGACCCCCATTCTCAGGCTGGTGAGCAGTTGCATGCATCACTTCAGCATGGCTGATGGGATAGGAAACCATTTATAAGGATCAGGGGAGGGTACTCGCCTGGTCCCTTGTGCACCTCCCAGCCTACTTTGGCCAGAGCAATTGCCTCTCCTCTCCCTGCCTGCTGACTCGCGTTTGGACAAGATGAACACTCCCTGCCGTCTGCAACCAGCCGCACTCAGAGCGGGCGAACAAAGGTGGTAACAGTGCAGCCCTTTCTTTTTTTCTTGGTCTATATGCAGTCAAAACTCCCATTAAATTCAGCGCTTTGTCTGACTTACAACTGAAAAAGACAGTGAGGGTTTGGGATCCCAATAGTAATGCATTCGCCTTTTCCCCACCTTGACACAGAGGGATGGCTTCATTCCAGTGGTAATAGCCTTGAGGGTGCCGCAAGCAGGTGGCGACGCTGTGGCCAACGAGACGGTAGCCTGCATCGCAGCCGAATCGGATGGTACTGCCTGGCAGCATCCCAGCTTGGCTGAGAATCGAGCCGTGGAGAGGGGGTGGAGGAAGGCTGCAGTATGGAGCTGGAGGATGGGGAAAAGAAATAAAACACACATCTCAGAACAAAAGGAGGCAGCATGTCGAGACAGATTCTCCCCTCCACGCGTTGTGGTTACATGATGTTTGATTTAAGCCAAAGTCTGATAGGAAACAGAGAGGTTGCAAAGGAAAAAAAAATTACACACACACAATAAAGGAAAAGGAGGTAATGTTGCAGAGTCAGGAACTGGTGTTACTCACAGCACCAGCTGAGAACCCACCGTCCCTGCTAGTGATTTCCACCAATATTTGGACCAGGTTATAACACTACAATGAGTCCTGAGTAAAGCCACAGTGCACACTTGTGCTGCTCCAGCAGCAGATCTGGGGTAGGGGGGTGTGCGGGAAGGTGAGACCTTTTCACCCTTGATTACCCCCTTGTGCAAGGGTGGGTGGAGGGAAGTAATTTGCTCTTGGCCTGTGTCAGGTGCCTTCTCCCTTTTGCAGCGGGTTAGCGCTGCTGCCTGGCATGACGGGAGAACGGAGTTCAGGCTCTGCTCTTCCACAGAGCAAAGGGAGCAGCAAGGCACCAACATAGCTTCTTCTCCTGTACTGTTTCTTGCAACAGTCCCACCTTCCCCAGCCTGCCCCTAATAATTAATGGTCTAGTCCTGTGAGGTTCTGGGCGTCCCGGATTCTTGTTGAAGCCATTGTGAACTGAGGGCTGTCAGCACCACTCAGGACCGAGCCTTGCCAAAGCTCTGTGGAGGTAGCGAGGGGGGGGATATTGCCTTGAATACCTGAAAGCATCTAAAACTCAGCTGATTGCAGGTTTTGTTATGAGCAAGAACTGTCAGCCTGTAGGTCACACAAACCCTATGATCAAACCTGAGGCCAGATCACCGCTTCATAAAAGAAAACTATTGAAAAAAAAAAAATCCCTTGCAGTACTCTGAAGTGTTGAAAATCCTGCTGATTACCACCCGGGGGCCGCAGGGTCTGAAGCAATTCCCGTAGGATTTCTTTTTATATGGGAAAATAAGCAAAATGCACCATTTGGAAATGGATTTGGAGACAAATCAGATGAAACTCAATGAGCCCAAATGAGCTCTGCTTCCGGTTTGTGGCTCCTCAGTGGAGATCAGGGACAGAAATTAAAAGGAAAAGTTCCAACCTCCCCACCCCCAGACAAGCAAAACTTCCAAGTTTCACTTTGGCTTGGGAAATTCAGGGTAATTTTTGGTACTGAAATATTAATTAATCCATTTACTGAGTAATGCTGTTACTTATTTATAGTATGCATGCAAGCTCCCTCTCTGGTTTTATGACTTTCATTAATTAAAATGCGTTAAGTTCCAGAAAAATACTCATTAATGTTTAGGAATTCTTAGTAAACACGCTGCATCCGGTAAGTGTTTTATGCCGAAAGAGTAATTAAAGCTTCCTCTCTTAAGATCCTGACCTTGTTCCTTTGAGAGCATGGACAAAAACACCCATCAAGGCTTGAATGGGAGGAGAATTTGACCCTAATATTGAGCTTTGAGCACTGTAATGTAAGTCACTGTTCAGGCACCAAACAGTTTTTAAGAGGTTTTATGCTTGCGGTGTTAACCACCAGGTGTCTCAATACTACCTAATCTATTCTACAATCTAATAACATGGCATCCAAGCCACCTTTAATTGAATTCAGGTCGGCAGGGCACTATTCTGGGGACTACATTGCTTCTTCGAGGCATAAATCAATGGTTTAGACCTGTACATCAGGTAGTGCTCCCTTAGGTTAAATTCACCGGCACACCAAGTCAGCAAAAAGCTTGCGCTCACCTTAAGTCCTTAAAATAGTGACTAAGTAGATCCTGAGTAATATCGAACTACTACTCAGTAGTATTAGCAGTAGTTAAAGTCCATAAAATAGTGACTAAGTAGCTCCTGAGTAGTACACAGGCTAGGCAGGCCCCGCCATGAGTGGAGGATTTCCATTTGTGCACAGCTGTGCAAAGCCCGTCTTACTTAATTTAAGACGGTGCAACCCTTTTCTCATTTTGATTGTGCATATTTGTATGGGCCCTGCTACACGTTCAAATTCAAGCTAGATAAAAAACAGCTATGGAGTCGTAACATGTTTTCGAGTGCTATTATTATAGTTGGCTGGCTCTTTTTAGAGCCAGAGAGTCATTTTTATCATGCGATAATTATTTTGCATGTGTGGCTGGTCTAAATTTATTGCGCAATTAACCAGTTAATCGTGGGACGATGACTACTTTGCACTTGTGGCCAGTCTTTCTTTTCACATGTGGCCGGCCTATGTTTATTGCATGATTAGCCAGTTAATTGTATAATATATGTAAATGTGTAGAAAATGCCTCTAGGCATGTGTGAGAGCCTTGAATTTGTGTCCCCTCCTTTTTCCTGCACAGTCAATGTTTCTTGGGTAGACCCCAGCCAAAACAGTCCACTTTGCATTGGACACCAGACATAGACCCTGTTTTTCTCCAACGCAGTGAGGTCAAAACGAGACAGTCTTGGGGCTGAAATCTTCTCTGGCCGTGGCATGGTGCATCACAGTACATGCAAAGCTTCTCGCTGCTGCACACTGACAAAGCCCCCAGGCACGAGAGATGCTGAAGCCCCTGATGTGGTCCATGGGTGTAGGTCACCAACCCCTGACTTAACTATTAAAAGCAAGGGAAGGGAGGCAGTCAAGGGACTGGACAGGTGGCCATTTCTGGCTTCTGCTCAGTACTCACCGGAGTAGCGGATTTTAAAGCCCTTTCTGTTGTAGGCATGGTCGGAGGACCAGCGGAGGTAGACCCTATTTCCAGTACTGGTGACCATCAGAGGAGCAGAGTAATTTCCACTTAGAGATAGCAGCAGTGCACTCTGGCCAGACGGACCTTTACGAAAGGATTGGAAAGTTGAAAGTTAGGGTTGGTCCACAGCAACAACCCTCCCACTCCACAGAGGTCACTCCCTGTCTGACACACCGGCACCTGAAGCCAGATACATTTTGACCCATGGCATAAAACATCCAAACACCCCTTGGAGATGCCCAGAGATGCAGGCAGAGGGGGACTCAGTTCAGCGATCCCCCTGAAGTCAACCTGGCTCCTGGTTCTGCATCCCCTCTGCAAAACGCACATCACTGCTGCTCCAGGTATGTAAGCCAGAGCCTTGATGTGAAATTCTGGCTGTAGTGGAGTCAAATGCAAGAGGGCCAGGGCCTCACTGCTCCTGAGAAGCACTGTCTGGTACAGAGTGGGTTGCACGGAGTTGCAGGCACAGTGAGTACCGCGTTCTGGGTTAAGGCTGCATTTCTGTGATCCCTGAAAAAAGTCACCCAGCTAGGATACTCCTGAGAACCCAAATATTGGCTCCTAGCAGGGGGAGCCGATTGCCTAGCATACAGTTCAGGGCTGTAGCCTTGGACTGGTTTGGTATAATTTCATTTCTCCTCTCAATCTGTCTCCCCCCGGCATCCTTGCCCCACACCGCTTTTCTCTTTAAGACCTCCTTTAACTGCTCCCCTTCCCCATGTAGAAAGTCCCCCCCTCCCCAGTCAAATCACTGTTCTTCCCTCCCCCAGGAAATCAAACCCAACCACTAGCTTCTCGATGGACTACCGTGCTACGCAAGCACAGTTGCCCTCAGGGAGAGATTTCTTCAGGTACAGCAGAGGGCCATGGGCACTGCGGTGGAAAAAATTCAGTGCAGGATGGTGGGAACACACGAAGGACCACGCTCCGTCCTACCGCTCCCCTTGTATCCACCCCTTTCCTGGCCCACAAAAGACATTGCCAGAGGGAGTCATTACCGTCAAAGATCTCAAACTCGTCATACTGCTTCTCGCTCAGGAAGTACTCAATGATCAGGGAGATGTTGTATCCGGGCTCCACTTTGACCACCCAGGAACAGGTCTGGAAATGAGGGTAACTTCCCAGGAAGCTTTGGCTGAGGATCACACCAGTGGAGTCCGTCAGAACCTCATTCATCGGGCAGTGGACTAAAAGACATAGAAACAAGAAAGCACAGAAACTAAGGCCTCCTTTCCAGCACCAGGTGGAAGCAATCACAAGGAGCCAAGGCCAAGCCTTTCAAAAATAGGTGAGGGAAAATAATGGGGAGGTCTTCAAAATGGGACTGAAGCTCCTGGGTTCAACTATCTTTCACTAGGACTGGAGCACCTCACTTCCTTGGGCTCCTCTGAAACGTCCAGGTCTCAGTTGGACCTCGGCTCCTAAGGAAGCGGGCTGTTTTTATAACAGTGCTCAGCGCCATTAAGATTTGGAGGAAGCCAGATGTGCCCAGACGCACATCTGTGTCACTCTGATCCTATGACTGTCAAAGTCAATGGAGTTGCACCAGCATGAAAGTGGAGTAACGTAGGTTTGGATTATGCCCTCGTTACACGAGGGACCTTTCATTTGAGGATCTGAAGCTCGGTGCAATTGTTCCCATCACAACACCCCTCCTGTGACCACGCAAACTTTATTTTGCCTATTTTACAGAATGGCCAAGTGAGGCACAGGCAACACTTGTTGAGCTGGTGGTAGCAGGGGGATTAGAAGCCAGGAGCCCTGAATTTGGGAGGAATTGTGAGACCATATCCTATCTCAGAACAGTTGAAACATCTGTAGACCCTGGGTTTAAAAACAGAAAACAAAACGTCCCCCCAAACCTAATCCAAGAAAGAGAGCTTGAACAAACTAAGCAGAAAAGCATTGCTTGAGAGGATATTTAGTTATCTATCTAGCCATCCAGCCAGCGACTGCGTCTTAAACCATAGTGAGCACTGAATAGAGATTAAAGAAAAAAGCCAGTGTCAGCCAGAAGAACAGTGTATTCTTTCCGAATCCTTAATCCCTTCAGTGATTTTTTGACATCCAGAAATTGGTGACCAGATGTAATTTAAGCAGTCCCCTTACCCTCAGGGCTAACAACCACTAGTAAATAATTGAATGACCTCCTGTTCTCTCCTTCAGCTTACCCTATCCCAGAGAGAGAATAGACCTGTAGAAAAATCTCCCATTATATGTCAAAATGTTCAGATGGGGGAGAAAGAAGATGAGATAATCACTGCTGGAATGAAAAAAAGGAAACCCGTCAAAAGACATCAGCAAGATAAAGAAAATACCATTGTAGCGTGGAGGCATCTTTGAGATGCTTCTTCAAGGGTGCGCGGTGCATTGCACCATGCTCAGGGCATTTTTTTTCCCCCTTGTGACACATTAATAAGGAACCCGTCGTTCACAGGTTCGGCCCTCAGGAAGATTCCCCATTGCAGCAGTCAGCTCCTCTTTGCTGCCACTGTTCACATATCACCGGCCAACGGTCAGAGAGGCCTTCTTCTCTCCCAGCAGAAGGATGCTTGGGTTGTGCAGCCAGATGCCAATGTCAAGAAGTGCCTGCAAAGGCGGTATTCTGGCTGCTGTTCAGAACAGCGCTCAAGTGCTTTCCTGAATTGCAGCCTCCGAGGGTGTCTCTGGGCTACCCAATGTCAGACAAATTCGCTTGGTCAGTGCTGAGCCCCCGTATCACCCAATGAAGTTGCAGAGGCTGATGGAAACCAGTGACAGAGGATTTCCCATAGCATTTATGAGATTTCAAAGCCTGTATCAGCCCCAAGATATATATTTTGATTATATCCCTGGCACTGCTCAGGACCAGCCTGGGAAGTGGATGGAGACGGCACCCCCAGAGAATACCCATTCCCTGCAGCCCAGGGAGAAAGTCTTTGCTGATGTGTTGGAAGCCACTGACCTTCACAGGTGGGTGGAGGACCTTCGAACTGGAGATGAGTGCCTAGCTTGCAGGTCAGGATTTCATTTCCAACCAAAGTAAAACCAGGGAGACATCTGTATCTCACAATGTCACCTGAGGAAGAAAAGCAGAAAGGCAGAAGGTCTCAGCTAAGGAGAAGGCTTGGCTTACAAAGGAGTAAGTGCACTGCTGCGCACAGGGGACAGCGCTGCAGTTGGGCTCTAGTCCTTGAGTGACCCAAGGTCTTCCCTCTGCTATTACAGGAGCTGGCTCACATGTGTGGACTGCTGGGGTCCCCGTGCAATAGCTGCAGAATCCAGCTATTTTATTCTGTGGAAATACAAATCCACATGGCTGAAAATTGCCCCTATTCAGGATCACTTCTGTCTTCCTTCTGCGCCATCCTAGGCCATGGTTTTAAGGAGGGAAGCGATATTATATGCCCTCTGCATGAGGCTGAATTTCAACCATGCTGAACACCTGCCCAGAGATGTCACGGCCTTTCAAAAAGCCAATGCCACACGCTCCCGGCTTCCTTTTGCTTCTTGTACCACCATAAATCCTGGGGTGGGCATCCGTGATGCACACACCAGACACAAATCCAGCTCACTCCTCCTTAACATTATGGGGTAACATGCAGGATTACAGATGGATAAATTATGTGGGAATATTGGGAGGTAAAAGTATATGCAACCCATGGACTATATTCTCAAGCTGGCATTAAACTGGTGTCCCCCTCCACTGATTCTGATGGGGTTATGTTGTTTCCAGTTGAGCATCTGGGCCAGGGGAAGCAGATGTTGTGAGAACAGTGGCTTTTTTACTGTGGCTGCTTTTCTGATTGCAGCCAGGCTTTCAAAGCAGGTGCAGTGCTGGGCAGAACAGAAAATGCAAAGAGCTCAGGGCACAGGAAAGAAAAGGACTTAAAAAACCAACAAGTCTCCACCTTCCACGCCTTGTATTATCCTAAATGCCTCAAATATCTTAAGGCTTCAAGATATTACAGAGGCAAACGGCAGTGGCGTAACTGAGGTGGGAGCGTAGAAACACCCATGACCCCGGCAGTGACTGATTTGACCCTACAGCAGACAGCACTGCCCTGGGCCTGCCCTGGGTGCAGATTTGTGCTGCTACACCTCTGGCAAATAGCTCTGTGAGCTTCTAACCAAGAATTGGCCTTTTACAAATGAGCCCTTGCAGCTATACCAATAAGGATAGAAATTCCAAGAACTATCAAATCCATCTCATTCAGGGCAGAAGCCAGGTACCCAAAAGGGTCAAGCCTCCCCACACCAAATCATGTGAAACAGCATAATTAGATGCTTTAATAGGCTCTTCTGAATCATATGACATCGGAAACAAGGGACCGGTCTCCAGGGAGCACTGATGCATTGATGCCGCCTATCTTGTGCGGGTGGAGGGTGAAAGAGCAGGTTGGAAGATGCTACCTATGTTAAATTCTTCATTCGCCGTGATGATTTCAGCATTGGGAACAATGGTTGGACGATGGCACCTGGAGAGCTGATAGGCTGAAAAAAGGAAAGAAGAGCAGATGTCAGTGTGTGAAATTGCTTCCAATGGGAGATGAGACTTTTACGGACAAGGCACGTACAAGCCTAATAACAGCTCAATGTTTTGCAAGAATCCATCTCCCGAAAATAAATTGCCACTGCTCTGAGAATTGAGAGGGAGTGAGAGGGGAGTCCAGAAATCATGCTCTACCCTAGTTGCTATAATATCTGGGCACCTCACAATATCTCTGCGACTTAGGAAAGGGCTGTTAACTCTGTTAACTGAGGTCATGCAAGAAGTCTATCATGGGGAGTGAACACACACCTTCCAAGCACTTGGGTAGGGCTATAGCCACTAGACCATCCTTCCTCTTCCTTGGTAGCCCCAGGGATAGGAATGATGTTACTTCTGATGCTTTATGAGAGAAACCATCTGTACCAGTTGGCAGTCAGTTTTGTGCTTTTCTGCCCCCAGTATATAAACAGTATGATCCATCTTGCAATATTTCAGCTGGGGCCAGCCCCTATCAGTGCCCGGCAGAGCCAGAGTGAGCACTGAGATCGCTAATGGACACCAACATACCTGGAGGCTGGAAAAGTACAGGTGAGGACAAGGACAGCTCAATCCCTCCCTCATCTGATTTTGCAAAATGGGTTCCTGGGAAGTGTGCTGTGCTCCCACCTTGGACAGCACTTGCTGTATAACCACAATGGGAGAAGCCTTGGAAGGAGGACAGCAAGGAACCCTCCCTAGCTGGGCTGCTGCTGTTTGCTCTCTTCCCGAGCGGCTTTGGTTTGCATAGGATCCCATCTGTAGCAGATTGCAAGCTTTCCAGAATCCAAAGCCATTGGGAAGCAAGTCTGTAATCAGCATGCAGAGCCCTTGTGTGCCCAGTCAGGGTCATCCCCATTCGACGGGCAGAGAACGGCAACCGATGTTTGCTTGCGTGACTCATGCTGCGATGCGAACGCGGTGCACAGATTTTGCAAACCTGGGTAGACGATTCGAGGCAATCTCATGGGAATTAGGTCAATCCTGCAAGAGGGAAGCCTTAGACTGCGCTGAAGCCAAGTCAATAATTCTCGATGAATCATTATTCAGGCACTGCATTTTTTTGCTGCCTGTTCTTATCCTGGAACGGAGGTTGAAAACCCCCCTCATTTATTTTTAACTTGGAATTATTCATTAGTTTCTTCTGCAAATAATTCCTGGGGTGCGAGCAGTTTGAATTTCAAATACCATCGAATCTGCAACGTACAATGAAACAGATGCCAGTCGCCTATCTGGACCTGACGTAAAACCACAGAGCGGATTTGGAGCGATTGGTTCAATTATACATTCCTCCGCTGGTGCCGTGTGGACACGTGCAAGACACACCTCCTCCAATCAGGGAACAGAAACGCCACCATGTGTCCCACTCACCTGACCAAACACTGGGCCGAGAGCAAAGTTTGCCATCAGCCAGCCAGCCTAAAATTAACTATATGGAAATATCCAGACAATTCAATAAAACAAATCTGCAATACAGAAGCCGATGAGGGTGAAAGATTTCAGCCGCTGCTGCTTAGAGAAAACTCGCAGGGACGGTGAGAGTGGTGAAATCACCCATCGAGTTTTGAATGAATATTCAATGAAAGCATTTACTGTTCTTTGCTCAGCTCTGCTCCGAATCTTCACTCCTACAGTCTCCTAACCCAGGATAAGTGTAAATCTCTCAGCAATGTATTTCAGCCTATTAATCCCAGACACTGGTCATCTGCATTAGTGTTAAATCTCACTAATTCAAACTTTATGTGCAACAGCAGGGCTGGCTGTAATGACACTCCGGAGACTTTTTTTTTAAAAATAATTTAATTAAGTATTTAAATATGAATTCAGGAGCTTAGGTTCAAATGACTATATGTGAAATCTTACCCCACATCTACTCTGTGCTCCCGTTTCCCCATCTATAAAGTGGAGGTGGCGGGGGGCAAAATAACTGTGTCCTATTTCACCAGGGAGGTGGAGACTCTAGCACTGCTGATAAATATTTATAAAGTGCTTAGGAAGACTCGGATGAAAGGGGTGATTTTTCTTTTTTAAACTGGTGCACAGGCTAAAGGCTGCATATGGCCCTACGTTAGCAAAATTAAAAACCAGTAATAGCGTAATGAGCTAAATTCAAGCAGAGGAGATCATAGGGGACTGTCAGGTCTGTAATTTCGAGAGAGAGCTTCCACACAAATTCTTTGCAACCTACTGCAAAAGCACAATGAAATGGTTGAACTAATGAGCAAGAGGAGAAGGCATATTGCAGGGATCTGGGCCAGTTGAACAGGCAAACCTGTCACTCCTCCCACCAAGCTTTCTCGGTCACGCTGGACCAGGGGGGAGAGAAGGGAAGGAAATGCAAGGGAATTTCCTGTTAACTGGGGTTTTTTCCCCAGCTCTGAGAGATAAGCAGATGCTTTAAGACCCCATATGCTCCTTCGCTTGTATGCTTTGCCCCTAGATGTAGAGAAGATGCTTCCTTTACGCCTGACAGAAAACAAAGGGTGGAAAGGCCTCCGGAAAAAAAGAGCAAAGGTCTCTGAATGTGCACCTGACCTCTGCTTCAATGGCCAAAGCCACCTGCTGACAGAAGGACCTCCAAGATTAGTGGCAGAATGGGCCCTTGGCAGTGAGATGGGACTCCACCTTGAGAATCCCACCTTGACCCTCCTTAAAGATACCCAGTTTTCAGAAAGAGCAAAACAACCATAGTGTGAGAATGAGGCCCCTTTCTGTGCCCCTGGCCCACTGGATGTCTTTGACAAGTCTCTTCATCACCATTTCCTATTGCAAGCTTTGCCTCCTCTATATAGGGATTGCAAGTATTTGGGGAGAGGGGTCCCTCTGATATGCTCCCTTTGCACGTTCTCAGAATAATAGAGCCCTGATCTCAGCTAGGACTTCCAGGTGTTCCTGGAATACAAATACTTCCCCATCCCACCCGAGCTCTTTCTGGCCAGACAACTATGAAGTGGCTTGGAGACTGCAGCAGTGAATTAATCCCTTTTACTCTGAAATAAGAAAACCGGTGAAAAGCCAAAAAAGCAAAAAGAGCCCTTTCGGTAGGGAGAAAAATATCATTTGCAAGCTTTTATATGACTGTTTGACAGTGTAGGAAAAAAAAGAATTAAATGCTATTTAAAAAGTGCTTGACAGCATCTATTTAAGTGGAGAGAGAACCTAGCATTTGGAGCATTACTCTCTGTTCCTTAAATGGGCCATATTTCAATGCAGGGCTATGATTAAGATGGTTTCAGCATCTGGATAGCAGGGTGCCAATAAAGCTGACTTCAAAAGCACCTTGATTTGTTTCCACCAAGATGAATCAGGGTCTTTGTCCCTGGAGCACTGCAGAGACCCACCAAGAGTTACTGTGGCAACAATACCCTTCCCCAATATGTTCACACAGGAAACCATGCTGCCACCTGTTTCATAATGGGCAAACCAAGGATGTTGCACCAGGATTATCTGCCTTTTAGGGCTCCTGGGGTGCCTTCACTCTCTCTCTTTCCCCTCCTCTCTCTTTTTGAAACAGGGTATGTCCCTTCAGAGCAGTTCTTTTAAGCAGCTGCTGTTGGTTCACAATTCCTGTGGCTTTGTTGGGATGTCTCGTGTGCCCCAGATCGGAGCACACACAAAGCAAAACCATTCTGATTTCACTTGCACGGATGCAGATCCAAGACAAAGGCAATGGCACTCAATAGACTTACTGCAGATCTACGCTGGTAGAAGACTAGCCCTGTGTCAGAGCGAACCGGAGCAGAGCAAAATGTGACCCCAAACCTGATCATCCCCTCTTGCGTGCATGGAGAACACACAGGTCATGCTGAGTCTGATTTTCCAGAAGGGTGTGTGTAACTGTAATACCACCTGAAGTCAACATGTGGTCTCCCAGGCCATCGATAGACATTACATTTTAATCTGGACTACAGCCGTCATTATATACACATGGATGTCTGTCATCCGAATTAAAACTGGCTCCAGTCTGAATTAACTAATCCTCATCGAATGAGGATTAAAATTAATGCGGACCAGGGCAGTTCAAAATGGGCCATTTAAACGTTATTAATCAACATGTCTGTACGGTGTTGCTTTTAGGAAAAAAACATGCTTAGAAACTCAGCAGATAGGCATTGTAAAGATCAGTCCTTGGAAGGGAAACTCAGTTGGGTTTCTGCAACTCAACAGAAGCTATCAGGCACAGGTAACACCTTTGCATAGTCAAATGTGCCAACAACACCTCACCATGACTAAGTATCAGTATCCTAAGTCCCCAGCCCTGCCCAAGCACACAGTCCTGGTCTGAGCTCCCTTTCCACCCACCGCATCCCTCCCTACATGTTAGCTCATGGTCATCAGTGCTCAGGTCAACTCTACCCATTAAGGCTTCTGGAACAGCACTTTAGATAATGGTCAGTAGGTTTGTAACAATGCACCAGTGCTTAAACAAGCTTATTATCACTTCCTAGGGTGCTGACAGACATGGAAAACCCCCCCCAAATAGTGCATTACCAGAAGAGGAATCACATCAGTTTGACCTGGCTCCCCAGTGCCCGTATGGCTTGTGCCCTTCAGCGGGGCTTCCACACCTCAGTGGGGCTTTTTAGATAAAACAGCCAAAAAGTCCAGCTGAAGTGTGTGAGCTATACAGACACCAGGCAAGCCAGGTCAAACTCCTCTTCTGGGCATGCATTGTTTGGCATGGGGGTATCCTGAGCTGAAAGCAAAGAACTGGTTTGTGTTCCCACACATTTGTAAGCACCCCTAATTACTTCCAACCACAAGTGCTAAGCACAGAAGCCCATGAACAGACCCAATTTGCAGCCTCTGTGAAGGGGCTGATGGTCAATGATCATCTATTAACCCTTAATTCAAACTGTGGGATGCACATCAGTTAATACGGTTTAAAAAAAGAGTGAGCGCATGTACAAACGACCCTAGAGGTCTCTGATAATCAGGCTTACGTGTATATGTGTATTTAGTACCAGAGTTGAATTGTGGCTGGGCAGTAGTAGTAGCACTAGTATTAGTAGTAATAGTAAGAGGGGGAGTAGTAGTAGTAGCAGTAGCAGCGGCCTTTTGTTTCAGAGAAAGACAGTGTCTGAGCTTGGAAAAACAGATGTCTTTTGCCTCCTGTCCCAAAAATGAAGGTCATTCTTGCCCTCCAAGTGAAGGGTACCCTTGGTACAGAGCGATGTGGGGGGCTGAAACAACTGGGATTTGTCCTTGAAACACTCAGCATCAGCTGCTCAGGATAAGGGTTAAGCTACAGAAGTGGCAAAAGGGAGGTGCCCAAGGTTGAAAAGGGTAAAGGATA
>NW_017729015.1:13274314-13280941 GCF_001723915.1 Gavialis gangeticus | reverse complement strand
TTTGACAACATAGTTAGATTGACAGAAAGGTATTAAATAAAAAGATTAAATTTGGGAATATGGATCTCTTAGTTGCGTATTTCCTTGCTCTTTTATGATCAATGCTAACGGGATACACAGCTGAAGCCACCTCAACTGCAAGTTAACCAACAGAATGGCGTTACACTTTCTCACATGTTATTTCTTTCAAAATGACGATTTTTCACTGAAATTTTGAATTTCAATAAAATAACCTAACGTTTTGCTGGCCCTCTTCACCCTGGTTTAAACAATGGAGTTTTCAGGTAAACTGTTAATTATGGGTTCCCTTTACAGAAAATATTTTACAAAGAGGCTAACAAGGCTAACTAATAGATGCTTGGCCAGATGGTTAAATAATTGCTGCATAGTCCAAAAAGATAAGCAGCTGTGACTTACAGCTACCTATTGTACCTTCTGCTGAGGTGCTTATGCAGAGGCGATTCATGCTAGTAACATCTAGTGATTACTTATCCACCGTTTCTAAATCACTTATAAAAGGAACCTCAGTATGAAGTGTGACCAAAATTGGAGAGTACAGATACATGCTGGTGGACATTAACCCTACTGTCGAATTCTCACCAAAGGAAGCATCGACTGAGCTACAGAAGGATTTTTGTACTGTTCCTTTCCATGTCAATTTTCCAAAACTGAATTTATTTTTGCCTGTTATACACACAGTTGTGCATTCATATGTGTGTGTGTGTGTCTGTCTGTCTCTTTCTATATATACACATACATATGTGTGTGTGTGTGTACATATATATACATATATATGTATTTATATATATATATATATACACACACAGACACTGCTTTCTATATATATATATATAGAGAGAGAGAGAGAGAGAGAGAGAGAGATAGATATAGAAAGAGAGAGAGAGACAGACACACACACACACAACACATACACCTTCCAGTGTTTTAATAACAACTCTTTTGCAAGCCAAGCAGACATTCTTTAAAACTAGACTTTCCCTATATTACTGGCCTTTTCATAACTGAACAGAAGCTACAGCACAGCACAGCACACCACACAGACCGTCACATAATTGATGTTAGACTTTGTTGAACCTGTTACATGTGAATTACTGCAGCGGGAGGAGGTCTCCATTTGCACTTTCTGAAATCCCAAGTACTTCCACAGGAACTTGTTAGCTAATCCAATTTCAAGGCGGACTCTTGTTTAGCGATGGAGAGAAAACTCTCTCATTACAATGTAATACCTAGCATTCCCCTAGCGTGGGCTGTGCTCATACCAATGAATCCCCAAATAATTTAGGGATTTACAAGAATCATTTTGCTCACTGGAGAAATGAAGCCACCTCTGGGCTGGAGCGTGGAGGCGGCTGATGGAAAACAGCAAGACTAGCCAACCAGTTTAGCGTGGGATTGGACGAACGATACCGTATCCAAGCTGAAACAGCAGGGAGGGAGAGTTTTTCACAGCAAAATGGGTTTACCCAACATCGAAATTGCCAAGTGCTGTGAGACATGCCCTAGGATTATCACGGCTGCCTGTTTGCAGGCTTTTGGGTGGTGGTCAAATTACCGAGGCATTGCAGATACACCTCTATTTCAGCATGGCGTGTGCAGAGTCTTGTATTCCCTCTCTCCCCCCACACCCTCTAGCGTACCTCCAAATACATCCCCCTTCCATGAGCATTACTTCTCTTCTTGGTCCATCACGACTAAGCTGCACCCTTTCCATACCCTGCAACGCTGCTACACTGCAAGGCACTAAAGCACGGGGTGTTCGCAGAGATATACAGACCGTAGAAATAGATGGCAAATATTCCACCGTTGGCTGCATCGCTGTGGAATTTCATCAGGATCTGATTGGAGGAGCTTTGGGTGGATTTCTTTGCTGAGTTCCCAGTGAACACACCCAGCTGTGGGGCTGTTTGCTGTGGCCCATCCCTAAAAAATACAAGTCAGAAATGGAAGACTGCAATGACAAGACACTTCTCTTCCTGTTATTTCAAGTAGAGACTAGCCCTTTGCATGCAGATGCATTTACCCCCTGGTCCTAGAGCTGTTTTCACTACCATGACCCTAAACCCCGCTGGAGCAGCCATTCTGGGTGGCCAGCTTTACCTCCATCATGGTACAAGTCAAGTCTTCCCAGGTAGGGTGGACCAATGCATTTGTAGATAGAACCACCGACTTCTTTTTTTTTTTTAAATAGAGGAGTCTGAACATGGATAACAAAGCCCAGATTTTCCCCAGGACCTCTGGGTTGGGTGCTGAGCTGAAAATTTCATCTTGCATTTAGCGCAAAGCTCTTTAAACAAAATTGTCTCTAGCATCCTCCTTGCTGGAGCAACGCAACTAGGTTATTCCCATGCCATGCATGACTTATCCTTCCATCTCCATAAAGGAAATGAAGACCCCACCCTGCAGTACTCTTGGCCCCAATGTTCATCAATGGGGTTCTGCTGTCTTTGGCTGAGTTAAGACCATTAACATCAGCTGAGAACCGGGCTCCCAGAGGCTCTACCAGTTTAGAAAGCACCTTTGGGTTTAAACCTGGTTCTCCGCACCTGAGATGGTGCTAAGCTACAAACAAAGGCGTTCTATGATTTTAGCTGGGATTGTGGAGTTACTTATATCTGATGACAAAGCAAGAGCCAAAGAGAGCATCTGCAAATGTCAAAGATTTACCAACTTTTTTTACCAAACAATATCTATCTAGTACAATAAAGCTATTCGGCAAAGGAATAAACAAGCCCCTAAAACATGACTGTTGGAGAAATCGGAAGTGAAAGGCAATTCCTATTTTGCCAGCTTGAGCAAGATTCATTTCAGTTAAATTCAGCTGGAGATAAAGACCCCATTTTACCATTCGTCCAGCCTCCTCTGTAAAGCCTCCAAGGCTCCCTAAGCCATGTTCTCTTATTCCTTTCTGCAGTGTTTCAGAGATGGAGGGAGAGACACAAAAGAAAATCCAGCAGGAGGAAGAAGGACCTGTATTCTTACCATGTCCAGACACAGGCTACAATGCTGTCTTTTGTTTTTTCCCCCAAAAAGAGACCCAGCCTCCAGGTAAGGTAATTGAGCCAGACTTCACAGATCCTCAGTGGGGCTCGCATTTGTTTAACCAGGCACTGGAAGAAGGTCAATCTCTTTCATTTTTAGTAGCTGATGATTGCAGAATTAGCACTAAGACAGGTCTGAGAGGGGATGTGAGGCATCGCTATTCAGTCAAGATTGGGACGACACCCTATTCATTATTCTTCAGGTGCCAGCTCTTTGAACTTCACTGATGTCTGTGGAAAGGGGGCAGGGAGAACTTGAAGTCCATGGATCTATGGACCAACTGACACCAACTGAGGACCTGCTTATAAATCCTTTTCCAGTCCCAAATCATCAGTTTCCAGTGCGTCCCCTGGAAGACCAATTTACTCAGTGCTTCATTCCCTTTGCTGGCATTTCCCTGCTTTGCAAAAGAGTACCATTGAAGCTTAGCTTGGAGACAATCTCTCAGATCACCTTGCCCACTCCTATAATGCGGTTCACGATCTTCTAGATAAAGAGCCTATCAGATACCGACAGGATCATTAACATGGAAGATCCCATCAAGCCTAGCTCTATTTCAAAACCTGTCTGCCCAAAAGCAACCTTCTTCTCTGCTTTCAAATGCCTCGTTCCCTACAGATCTCAGTGTTTGCTGCTTGATCTAGCATTAGCTCTTAAGCATGTGCTTAACTCTAAGCATGTATATTGGACTACTGACAAGGTCTAAATACCCCATGTTAAGCACCGAGGCAGAAATATAGGTTGCCATTATGCTGCCTCCTGATGCACTCACCAGACAGTGATGAAGTCATTGTAAGGCTCTGTTTGCAGCAGGGTGAAGTTGAGGTGTATCCCATATCCTACAGGGACTGTGAGGATCCAGGTGCAATCCTGGGAGTTGGGGTATTGGTTGGGGAACCCCGGGGAGTAGATGGTGCCATTCTGCATGGTGATGTTTCCTCCGCAGGGGACTAGACATCATTAACAAAGAGAAACACAGTCCGGTTAAAAAAAGTCCTAACTATAACATCTCATCCCACCCCTTCCCAAGCTGTTATTCCTCCCTTTCCCTCCACAGCCTTGATCCCTCCAGCTGGAGTCTGCAGCTCACTCCCAAATCCATCAATGACCCTCTGCTCCTTAGCTCCAGAAGACCATTCAGGCCCCCGATCAGAGGCTAAGCCAGCTGCCTAACCAGAGCTCCAGCTAGCACAGAGTTAAAGTTTGAAGTCAACTTCCCCAGCAGCATCACTGCTTCTGGTCACACCAGTGATCTGATGGGAATGAAGGAGCATCATGTGAGCACAAGTGACCGGTCTCATGCAATACACATTATGATCAAGAGGCAGGTCAGACAGACGAGGCAGTAGCTATCATTATGTCTCGATCTGAAGCCACAGACCCAAGCCAAGTGGGAACTACAGGGACATGGGGTTCCTGAGTTTTCAACTCAACCGTGTTGTAACAAACCCTGCTCAGGGCTTCAGAACCATGCAGAGACAGCCGGAGGCTTCCTGTACCTGGCTGACAGCCACGTATGCCAAAAAACATACCCCATGGGGCTCGGGTTCACCAGGAGCATTAACCCATGAATAAGCACCCCACTCCTGATCTGATCAACCCCAAGTATTTATCCAAATGGAAGTATGGCATGACCTCGGCCAGCATGAAAGTGGCACAGTCACTGGTGTTTCACAGAGTGGTCTTGAAGCAAGGGTACATGGAAAACAGGAAATCCAAGAAGAGCACACAACAACTGCAGATGCATCCTCTGCCTGAAGAAGGGTGTTTGTATCTGAAAGCTTGCAAAGAAGAATTTTTCCAACTATTTTAGTTGGTCTAATATAAGATACAGGATTTACCCACATATATATTCACACCTTGTATTCCCTTACTGGAGCCAGGGTCCTGTAGTGCCATGTGCTGATCAGGCACATACGGTTTAGTCTAGCTAGCTCGTGTGACAATAAAAGTGAAGATACACTGGCATGGGCCTTAGCATGTGCTATCAACCAGAGTATGCATCCAGGGTCCTGGAGTGCTTTACTGCAGCTACTTGCATGACTTCAATTTTACTAGGATGAGCATACCGATATTGGCCCTTCATTGCATTGTGTGGATTTTGCAAGCTACCCAGACAAGTTAAACCAAGTATGGAAGGGGAAGTCGCTTCACAGAAACCTGATGTGACCTGCTTGCACAGCAGATCACTGATAGAGCTAGTGATGGTGCTGAGGCTTTTGGACTCCCAGGCAGGTTTGACCCGCGGGGTTTCTCCAGGATGGCAGATTTCTATACAGACCCTTCCCAAGTTTGCTTGGAGCAGTGTCTTATACTTTGCAGTCTGACGGGCCCATGGAGACTATAACTCTTGCACCTTTCTCCTTTAGCTTATGCACACTTCACATCCAAGCATCTCCGCTAAGGTCTACAACATCCTCCCTAACTTCTATTTGTGCAAGTCAGAGCAGAGTCAAGCTTTGCCCTAGAACTCATTTCCAGTCTGCTCTGCTTACCCAGGTGAGCAAGTCCAATAAGAAAACATTTTCTGAAACAGCCAAGGAGACTGGCATGCTTGGTTCCTCTTAATTTTAATAAGAGCTGGGCAACCCAGTGATCCCCTTAAGCAGCTTTGGAAATCTCAGCCTACATGTAGCCATTTCAAAATTACAACCTCTCTTACAATTAAATGGGCTTTCTATTGCAACCTGCATGGAAAAGTTGAGGCTGTTAGCCTAAGGCAATGACTTCCCAGGGGCAGTTTTCATGCAAAATACATAGCAAATGTTGGTTGCATCTAAGGAGGATTATATCAAGAAAGGAAATGTTTGCAGCAATCTTAAGAATGCTAATAATTCTGTATATGGGATATATACAGCCAGGGGAAAAAAGCCCCCAAAATGTACCTAGCCATCTGCTCCTATACTAAAGTATGTGGGAAGCATATTATCACATTTAAAAGCATTGCAAGACATGCTGACTGCTTTATACTCCCTCTATGTTTCTTTCAGTGAAGACAGGGCAGTCCTCACTTGAAGAACCCAAGAAGAAAAGAACAAAAGGGATGTTTGGAAAATGTGGGTGAACTTGGTTCAGGGATACCACGGCTTGATCCTGCTCCCTTCAACAGACAGGCGAGGGCAAAGCACACTGCAGAGCAGTGATCAGGATGAATACCTTGTGGGATGAAGCATGGTATGTGTGGTGTTAATCAGACTGAGATTTTCAGCTGGAGCATATTGCTGGAGTAATCAATTTACCCCAAGCTTTGGCTCTTTATTTTACATGCCCTCTGACCTTCCAGGACTTGTGGATCAAGGGAAAAAAACAACAATGCCCAAAGCTATTTTAGCACCAGGTGGTCCACAGAGATTGGGATAAACCTCCCTGCTTTGAGAAAGTACCAAGTGGGATCTGCAGTAAGCAAGCTTGGGTTTTTCAGGTTTCACACAAAAGGGGCCTCCTGGCAGCCAACAGCAGGGAACTCCACTGGGCTGCTTCGGCAGGATGAATCCCATGTTATCCCTGCTCAGATCTGAACAGAACATCTTAACGTTTCCAGTGATGTCGGGAAGGCTGGACAGGTCC
>NW_017729015.1:13272820-13274152 GCF_001723915.1 Gavialis gangeticus | reverse complement strand
CCCCCCCCCCCCCCCAAATGCTCTGGGGAGTCACGGAGACTGTGGGTCTTGCAAACGAAGACTGCCATGGTCTTTAAAGAATCCCACCTTGCAGGACGGCGCCACGTGAAGCCGGCGCTCAGACCTCCTACCACTGCCACAAAGCCCATTAGCTGCCAGGGTCTTCTCCTAGTAGCAGTTCAGCACGGCGGTGCTGATTAAATGCGTTTCAGTGCAGTGAGGGATGTTACAAATACAAAGAGAAGAGATGATCAAAGTGCCCCCCCCCACACACACACATTTTCCCTCCAACCTTATTTATTCAGCCGCTCCAGCTCAACATAAAGTTTTGACTTTGATGGCTGTCTGAATTGGTAAAAGGCAAAACTTACTTAGGCCAATAAAACATTGTTCTAATCATGCTCAGTGTCAGCATGAAATAGCAGGCTAGGGAAAGGGGAAAAGGGAACAAAAAATGAAAACCAGGAAGAGAAGGCTGGCAGTGCGAACCATAAAGCTGTCCAAGAGCCAGCAGTCATTTCTCCGGGGCCATAAATCAGCGCAACAATAATGGTTTTTTAGCATAAGCGGGGAGGACAGAGGCTGCAGCTGCCATGTGAGAGAGCAGGGAGACTGCTCTTGGGGAAACAGGCACTGCAAGCAGCTCCCAGATGAGAGCAATCGATGTCTTTGCAATGTGGGTCCCCATGGCCCAAAGAAGTAGGATGCTGGGAGTTGATGAAATCGTGGTTCTCTTTTTGTCCGTGTCAGCACGTCACTGGGTGACCTTGGGCAAGTCACTTCACCCTCTAGGCTTCTGTCTCCCCATCCTTAAGAGGGGGGTGGTCAGTAGTAACTCACTGTGCCATGGGGCTCAGAGCTCAGCTACATGGCCAGTGTCCCTGTCAGTAAAGCAAGCCATGCAGACCGGATTTTCAGAGGTGCTAAGGGCATGGGAGCTCTGGGTGCTCGGCCCTTCTTGAGCCCATATGCTGCCTTGCTGCCCAAGCACCAATTCCACGGTTCCCAGCAGTGGAACGGGCAGAAAGCAAAAAAGTGAGCAATGTGTTTGATCCCCAATCCCTGCATGAGACCGACCCTAACTCTGAAAGATGAACCCATGCTGCTCTGGCGAGCCTCGAACTCACTGATCTGAAATGTACCCAAAAGTCTCCGGGGTGGCCCACGGATACAAAGCACAGCTCAAACTCATCTTTACTGGCACTTGTTTCCAGAGGTCCTTGGGCAGTCCCTAGGCTCACAAAGTGTTTTACAGATATGAACTGCTGTAGCTGTGCAAACTGCATTTTGTCCACCATGGCGATGAATCTAGCTCGGGGGTGTGACAAATTG
>NW_017729015.1:13261079-13267820 GCF_001723915.1 Gavialis gangeticus | reverse complement strand
AATGTACCCAAAAGTCTCCGGGGTGGCCCACGGATACAAAGCACAGCTCAAACTCATCTTTACTGGCACTTGTTTCCAGAGGTCCTTGGGCAGTCCCTAGGCTCACAAAGTGTTTTACAGATATGAACTGCTGTAGCTGTGCAAACTGCATTTTGTCCACCATGGCGATGAATCTAGCTCGGGGGTGTGACAAATTGGCTGTCAAACAATGCACAGCAACAGTACGGAGTGACATAAAAAACAGGAAGAATGATGCCTCAGAGGCTTACACGAATATAATATATGGAAAATGCAGTCCCCATTTTTTTAACCCTCCTATTGCTTCTTCCTGGGTCACTGAACAGCTATCACAAGTCTGATCCCTTTCTGCTACCCAGCATCAACACAAAGCCAGAATCCACCAAAGTTCAAGCAGGTCTGAGTCAGCAGTTTGGGCTTTGACCTAGAAAGATTTGCAATGCCAGGGAAATGTGAGTTTTCCTTGGAGGTCTCCTCCAGGTGACTGGTTGTGATGGAAGCTGAAAGAGGCCCAAAAGGAAGAGCAGAAGTCCTTGGGTTACCCATAAGACCTCCCCGCCTCCCTCCCCGTGCCCCCCAATCCATTCTGAAGATGACCCAATAAAGTCATACCTTCACACCTGGGCAGAGGGTGGTCCCAATTTCTATTGGTGCCATGCTGACATGTCAGGACAGGGTGGCCAATCAGTTGGTATCCAGGAAGGCACTCAAAAGATATGGATTGGCCAACGTTGTAACCAGCTCCCCTAACGACACCGTTTGCAAAAGGCTCAGGGTCAGGACACTCCTGCAGCTCATAAGCTGGAAATAAAATAAGGAGATAAACCTGTGCTTCATGCTTTTTTTTTTTTTAAAGAGTTGTAGTCACAATTTGCCCCAGCTAAGGCTTAAGAGACACCATCCTCATTAGATCATGGTCAGCAACCTGACAGACACAATTTCCCCGGAGGACACCTGGTTCCTTAATGCTCAAGCTCCTTGATGCCCTTGATGCCCACAGCAATCAGTCAATCCCCATTATGTTGGAAATCAGGATGAGGAGGGCTTGCAGCTAAATGAAGCGGTCTAATTAGGTATAAAACCTAGCTCCTCCCCTCCAAGTGCAATGACTCCATACAGGACAGCAAGGGGTTGAGGAGCAACACATCCCTCTGGAGTTGCAGTGACGGCAAATGCCCGACTGCTTGTCAACAGCCGCATTCATGGAGCTGGAGCCCTGCTCTCAGTTTTTCCTCTCCTCCCAGTCCCTCAGTAGTGCCTGTGTCCTCAAAGTCACCCTGCAGCTCACTTCTAATTGGGGAAATCTGCCTCCTTTTCAACCAAATGCATATGATTTTGATGACAAATGGATGGCAATTGGCTAACATGCTCCGCCTGACATCATAAATTATTGGTCAGCCCTGCTAGACCTAATTTGCATAGCAATTTCCATGAGATTACCCATGGTGCCTTGGAGCATGCATTTCTTTCTAAATTGTACAGGAGCACATGAATTATATGGTGCATACACAGGGAAGCCAAGGCAAAATTAATGTTTTCAATTAGGTCTGAGTAGTGGCTTTTATTGCTATTTCTGGGGAGTCAGCCCTTTTCCAACCTTTGGCTATATCACCCGGACAAAGATATACACTCTGCCTTTCTCACTCCAAAGGTTTTCCTCTGATGTGGTGGCAGATCACTTGGCTCCCAGTGGCTGCACACCACGCCACTGTCATCTCCATCATTATAGAGAAGGATACCCCATTATCCTATTCCCGTAGGATACCCCGTCTGTGGACGCTCACAGGCACCATAGACTGGTAGGTACAGAAGGGCAACATGTCTTTGGGAACATACTGATCTCTGCACTGAGGACCCGGGACACTCGAGCTCTCTGCCTGGGCACAGACAGTATTTCTGCAAGTTAAAGGCTTGTTCAGGCCCCTTGACTCAGACACAACAGAGCTGTTTCTAGGTATACACGTGGGTGTCAGCCTCACTGGTCTATTAACCGCTTAACTTCTTTTAATGTAGCTGCTAGTGTACTGGAGGGATGAACTGACCCCTCCGCAGACAGGGCAAGGGACAAGAGCTGATCAACTTCAGGATACCCCTTCAAAAGCACTCCGGGCAAGGGCTGGCACAAGGAGACGCTTGCCCTGCTTCTGGCCAGGCTGCATCCAGGCAGACAGAGGAGTCCACTACCCATCTAGCACTTAGCATGAGCAGTACATCCACCAAGAGATGTTTTTCGAAGAAACACAGTGAGCCCCAGAGCAATGTATCTTATAGACCAAGGGGCTTTCACTGCTCAGGGGCCGACGTTTTCCAACATGACCAATAACTTGGAGTGCCTGGTTTGTGCGTGTCTAACTTGAGATCCTGAACTTGAAGCCCTGTTTCCCTTTCCACCCCTGAAAATCTGTCTCTAAGCTGTCTGAAGAAGAAAAGGCCAGGCATTTTTCATCTAGACCAGGGGCAGGCAATTATTTTCAGTGGAAGCCCGCTTACTGAGTTTTGGCAAGTCATCGAGGTGGCCAGGGGGGCAGATAAATATTACTTTTCTAAGTTTTTTAGGGGCCCCACGGGCCGGATAGAATGGCCTGGCGGGCCACGTCTGGCTCGTGGGCTGCATTTTGCCCGCCCCTGATCTAGATAGTCCTTTGTTGGCAACTGCTGGTTTATCAAACCCAAATCTTTTGCAGTGATGGTCTGGCTTCAAAGATCCTCTTGTCAGGAGGGTTCCTTATGGCCCAAATGAAATTTCTGAGCAGACGTGTGAGCATGTGCCAAAGCCATCTCATGACAGCTGACCTCTCTGTGGTCCAGGCGTAAATACAACTGTGATGTGGGGGGCTCTGTTCTGCCTAATTCAGAGGAGAGACCAGCACTTACATCTCCCACATCCTCATGAGTGCTGTGACCTTTAATTATTGATAATTCGGGGATGACTCCCTTTCTCTCATGCTTTTTTCCCGCAAAAAAACCCTCCAAAAGACTCAGTGCTGTTCAGATGAAGAACAAAGCCAGCCAACAAAACCTCAACATTTTTCACGGCTCAAAATTTTCATTTTTGGGCCAGCCCATGCCTGAAGGCAAGTATAGAAAGATGGGGGCACCATGAAACATGGGGCACTTTTAAAAATATAAGCCAGGTTTCCCTTTAGAAGTGATTCTGTGCTTCTCTCTCGTTCTCTGTTGAAGTTTTCACATCAGACCCATTACTGCAATATCTGAGTATTTGGTTAAACTGGGGGGTTGGCAATATACAGCCTGAGGAGCCCCTGGATCCAGCCCAGAGAGCCAGGGGATGGGAGTGGGGGGCTTTGCGGGTGCCTACACTGGGGTCAGGCAGTGGGGAGAAGCAGCAGTGGCAGCCGGGCCAGGACACCCGCCTGCCTTGGGCCCAAGGCAGGTTGTTCCAGCCGACGGCTCTGAAAGGATGCTGTCCGCCGGGTTAAACCATTGTGTTTCTTCTGTCTCTCTCTATTTTATTAAATGCCTGACCCCTCTCTGGCAGGCTGCCTCAGCATGCCACAAGAATGCATTATGGCCACAGGAAACACAGATGACCTCTCAGCGCCCAGCTTGGCCTCCGATTCAGAAAAACAACTGCAAAATCCCAGAGAGACAGTGCATCCCCCAGGGACTTCCTCTAAGCCCACGATACTCAAGAGCCCAGTTCTACGTGAATCTGGCTGCAATTAATTCTGATGCATGTCGCTGTCACAAAGCACGCTAGGACCACGTTATTATTGGCTTCAGGCATATGGCAGGGAGAACAGACCCCGGCTATTAGGATTAAGTATGGATCTCATGTAACACCTTTCCACTCATTTGGATTAAGCCCTCAGCTTGCTAACTCAACAGAGGAGCAGCTCTTGTGCTCTCCACCTCCCCTCTGCCTGCCCCGGGGAAAGGATTGCCCCTTTTTTGCTTGTTCAGTGGCCTCGTTACCTTGGTACTCCAGCTTAAACCCTGGCTTGTTTTGTGAGTGGTCGCTGTGGAAGTAGACGGTAGTTTCATGGGACGTCGACAGCAGGGAGCCCGGGATTTCAGTGCCGCTGAACCTGCCGATCACGTTACTGGTGTCGTAGGGCCCGTTTCGGATTTCAACAAAGTCATGGTTCGGCTCGGTGGAGAAGTTCAGGAACTGGATGTGCGCTCCTGAGCAGAAGGAGGAGACATGAATGCGGTGCTCAGGTCTGCGCCATTCAATGAGGGAAAAGAGCTGTTCTTTAGGAAACCAGACATGCACCAGATTCACGAACAGGGAGATTTAGGGGATTAGCCTTCTACCAGATTGGGGCTGGAAGGGAGCTGAGCTGGAGAAGTGGGAATTGCACATGCTTCCCCCTTTCTAACGGTGGAGAGGGTGATCCAGCCTGCACCGATCCAGCAGGAATTCTAGCTGAGTCAGGATATGATGTGATAAAGGTCTTCTTACATTAAGGCTCCATTTAGAAATGGTCCACAAAGGGTGAAGAAAGCTTAATGGAAGTTATGAGCATATTCCAAACTTGGGTGGTGCAGGGGGCAGATGGGTACGAACACACCACCGAAAGTGCCGCAACTGGTTTAAAACCACGTCTACAAGGATGCAGCTTCTTGACTTTTATAGGCCAAGACCATGAGTAGTCCCTGTTCTTATCGGCCTCAGGACAAGTGTAGTGGGTTCTTAACCTGGCAGGGGAAATACCATATATCTGTGTCCAAGATGACAGTTTTCCTGAACCGCCGTGCAGGAGAACTGCTCTTTTGGCCTGGTTCAGTACCCGACGAGATGCAGCAGCTTTAAGACCAGTTTATGGAAACGGGCGTCTCCTCCCTTGCTTGCTCCTTATGGCTGAGGGCAAGCAAAATGTGGGGGAATCCAAACCCCAAGCCACCAGGCTTGGGCCTGCGCATAGGATGCCCACCAAAGGTTTTGGAAACACCTGAAGCCCCAGGTGTGGGTGGAGGATGTTTGCGGGTAGTAGGGCCACTTGGATTTGGCATTAGTTTTGGCTAATTTGGCTGTGGATGCAAATAAAAAAAAGAAAAGAAAAGTCTACAAGGATGCAGCTGACCTGCTAGACTCTAGAATGATCTTCATGATTTTTAACTTGTTATAAATATGAGGGATGGCCAGGATTTCAAACAACATCATTTGACTTATTCAGAATAACCAACAATGCTTTCCGAGCTAGCATTTAGCAGTGAACCAAGACATTAGCAGTGACATTTAGCCGTGAACCAAGTAGATGCCACTTATTCTGGAATAGCAGCAGAGCAGTGCTAAGTTCTTAAGTACCAGCTGCCTTACCAAACCCCACTGGCAGGGATATCCTCCAGCTGCAATCCATGTTGCTGGGGTAGTTTCCTGGGAACCCAGGGCTCAGGAGCACTCCTTCCATCTCTTCTGCGGTCCCACCGCACTGAGCTGTAAAATTAACAGGGGATTGATGTTAACGGAAAGGACCTGCTGAAAAGTCACAGGGGCCACCACTTTATTTAACATCAGTGTCTTTTAGAAAAGGGAACCAAAAAAGAACCATGAAACCCATCTAACATTTGCCACTCATGACTCTGCTCACTCCATTGTATGCTACATCTTTTTCCTCCATCCTATGTCTAATCTCTTAAACCCCAAGCCTGAGCCTGGAGCTGGACTTCTGAGCAAAATCAGCAAAGAAACCTATTCATCTGTCTTCTTCCATCCACTCAAATCACTTCTCTGCTTTCTGAGTCAAGGTAGAAGAGTTTCTGACCAGTTTTAACAAGATCTGGACAAACACTTAGGAATGCAGAAGGCTGTGGATATGCACCGCCTCAGACAAAACCTCAACTAGTGGCTCATAAACGAGACAGTTACAAAAGACGCCCAATGAAATTGAGGACTCAGAGTCTTATGTGGCTTATCTGGAGGACTCCCGAGCTGCTACCGTAAGTAATACTTTCCAAGTCAACGCACAGACTCATAGTCTTAATCCAGGCTGACGCTGAAGGTACAGATTCCCTTTGCCCAGCCTCTCATTATGCATGTTCTTGCTGCTGACAATGCGTCTCCTGTAAGTTTTCTCCCTTAATGGCAGCTTAATGTAATTCTTCTTAAATTATTTAAAAGGCAAACACCTGGATTAAATAAACCAGAAGAAACCAGCAGAACCTTGCCTGGGACTTAATCCATTTTTGCTCGCGGTTTGCAATTTTCTTTGTTTCCAAACCCTGCAAACACTCCCTTCCTCCCCCCTTTTTCCACCCACCAAAAAAAGGAGGAAAAAAAAAAGAAAAATAAAAAGAAGGTAATGCCTGACTTAGCATTTAAGTGAAAAATCCTCCTTCTTTGGAGCCATTAGGGAACTATATATATACACGCACAAATTTTATGTGTTAGGCACTGAAACAGGCCATTTGATTTTACATGGCAGTGCAGGTGCTCAGCGTCTCTGAGAACCAAGTAACTACCAAAGGTTCCTCAATATGGATTTAGGGCATCTAACTTTAGCTGCCAGGCTCCTTTACTAAACCAGGGAGGGCCTGATCTGCTGGGGGACTGCTGAGTCCTTCTGCCTCCCCCACTGGTGTCAGTGGCAGTTAGGGGTGCTTAGCACCTTGCAGCATAGGGCCCCGACTCGCGAGCAAAGACTTGAGAACAGGATTTTTCAACCCTGCCATGGGGTCCTTCCCCACTCCTGTTTACCGCAGCCCCTTCCCAATGAAACACACAGTGCAAACAACGGCGATGCTTCCCCCCCCCCCCCC
>NW_017729015.1:13237606-13260896 GCF_001723915.1 Gavialis gangeticus | reverse complement strand
CAACGCGGTGCCCCCCCCCCCCCCCCCCGCATTTCAGAAGCACGAGGGCGATAGCAATGATTAGAGGTGCACAGACAGACAGGTGGAAAGGCCTTTTTTACTGCTCTAGCTGTCACAAACAGAAAGGCTCAAGAGGGACCATCTCGCTGAAACCTCATTATTTTTCCCATTGTTATTTGTATTGTGCCAGTGCTTAATCACAGGCCAAAACCCCCATGAGCTGGGTGCTGTCTAACACTAGTGTCTAACACAAAAAAACCTTTTGTACTTGCTTATCTGACAACCGTCATGGTTTCCCCCATCACTAACATCAACACCCTGCTCGCTGTGCCTCAATTCCTTGACTGCGATGCTCAGCCCAAGGGCTTTGGGCTCTTTTTGAAGCAGCTGCCTTTGGCAGGAGCCTTATCTGCTCACTTATTTCTGCTGTAACCATGTCTGTATTTATTTCTGGACTGGAGATCATCAGATAAAAGAGCTGTTAGCTACTATAATTACTTTCAACTTAAATGATGTGAGCTGGAACAGCAGGAGCCTGAAATAACTGTTAACTAACGCATGCTATTAAATGCATAAATGTCTCTCTCCCAAAGTCATAAAGTGAAGAATATGAATATTAAATATCCAGAGTTGCTAAAACAAAATGCTGCTTTAAAATAACCCCCCAAAGTCCTGAAAGCTCCTGCCAATGCATCTGTTTCTTTAGAGACTGCTCCTATCCCTATAGAAAGGAGCAGCCTGACACCTTTTCTCCTGCATGGGAACAGCACCAGGCCACAACCAGCCACAGCTCTTGGCACCTTCTTAGCAGGTGGCGCCACAGGCAAAAGAGATGATGGTGACTTTTATTTGGCTATGGAGATGTTGCCTTGCCAAACTTAACCTTCTTCAGTAGCACGTAGTAGCAGCTGGCGAAATCTTTGTTGGACAGTACAGCTCCCACTGTATCAAAATGCTGCTCAAACATGAGGTCCACTTCTCCAGAATTTTGTTTCGGAAGAAAAACAGAGGCGAATTTTGACGACGTCAAAATGGCATGGGATAAAGGCACTGCGCTGTAGTCTAAGGTACTTTTTGGTTCCAGGGAGACAGGCTGGAAATGGGTTTCTGAGTGGCAGGAGAGATTTTGGAATTGCAAGGCATGAATTCATATGCTAGCGTGGGATCACAGGGCTGGACAAATGGAGCTTGGGCTACATATTCAGAAATAATGCTTCATAGGAGATGGGACTGCGAGGTGAGGTTTAGGTGGGAAAGGATTAATAGCATTCTACACTCTTGCTAATCTTCTCACGTGCTTAAATTGGCAAAAGGTTTGTAACTGGTGACATGTATTACAACAGCATGTTGAAAAGGGGGCAGGTTAGATCTATGCAAAGTGATGGGCAGACCCAGCCCTCAAACAGCTTAGGGCTGAAACAAAAAAAAAATTAAAAAAAACACACACAAAGAAGGGAAGAAGGGGTTGTCACATGATCCTCTTTTTACAAATGGGGACCAAGGCACAGACAGAATAGGCAGCCCGCTCAGGACTGCAGAGATCATGGGATGCAGGATCCCCCTCCTTGATCCCACGCTGGTCCATCAACCCCGAGTCTGACCTCCCACTCCAAATGTGGTCGGCCTGGACAAAAGTTGGAAACAGGAACCGTCATGGGCGAAGACTGGAAAGCGTGGGATTTGAGGCAGTAATTGTCACTATATAGTGGGCAGCTCTCCTGATGGCAGAGAGGTTTGCCAATGGCCTTTTGAGTGAAGCAGGCCGCGAGGAGAACCAAAAGCTGGATTCAGGCAGCTACTTGGTTTTACTGAAGAAAGAAGGCAGGTCGGTTAGGATCTCTGGGAAAAAATCCCCTCTCCTTCCTCGCATTGTCCCCAGCGGCCAGAGAGCGAAAAGGGGTGGATATAGGTTTCAAATCTGGCCAGCTCCTGTTCTGGCCAGAGTCATTCTCTGGGTAAAAGAAAAAAGCAACAAAATCACAAAAGCTCCCACAATAATCTGCTCATCGCAGAGTTTCTCACGATGTGTAAAGGTGAATGGCTGGTCAGGCACGTTATATTCGGTGTTGTGCATTTCTCCGACTCAGTGATGCTGCGGTGTTAATCAGAGATGCACATCATCATCTACTCCCGCCAGTGAACGGTGGCACTCACACTCCAGTTGCAAAGGAGAAAAATAACCCTCTGTAGTACATTAGTTAATATTTGCATAGTCCCACAGGGGAAAATGCTTTCACAGTGGCAAGCATATTTTGAATAATCATGATTACAGCAAAGAAAGAGCCAATGCTTGCAGTTTCTCTCTCTCACACACATACATGCACTTCAATAATATTTTCTGTGAAACCTCCTTATAGTTTTCATAGACATTAGGACTGGAAGGGACCTTGGAAGATCATCGAGTCCAGCCTCCCAGTTTGAGAGCTGCAGCTTAAATATCACTGCTCTGAACTATCTGATATTGGCTGGGACCAGAGGAAGCTAATGGGGCTTGATGGGGTAATGGGCTGCACTGAGGGCGCTGATAGAGTTTGCGTTGGGACCCTGAGCACCAGAAGACCAGGGAACAGAGCAGGTCGAGACGAGGGAGAGACGTGAGAGCCCAAGACTAGAACAGCCAAGGGCGGCTGGTCAGGATGGAGGTACGCTGGGTACACCTATGTATGCGGAGCCCAGGAGGGACATCCCTTGGCAGACCTGGGTGTTGTCTTGAAAGAGGAGTTTACCAGAAGTGCTGGAAATCAAGACGGGGGTCTGCAAAAAAAAACTTTCAGAGGCCCTTGGCAGCACTGATTGCAACTCAAACCCAAAGTTTCCCAGTGCTTCGTGTTGCATCGGCACCTAGTCCATTCACATGATAAATGGGCCTTCTAACAAGGGGAATAAACAGCAACAAGAATCCTACCTATGCAAAGTGGAGGTGGATAGTTCCAGCGTCGAACAGTCCCCGGCATGCAGGAAATGTGAGAGTGCCCCTGAAGGAGACAACGTGGGATTTTTAGAGGATTTGGGGTTCGTTTGCGCGTTCGTCTTAGAGCAAAGTTGGGGTCAAGCAGAAGAACCCCCACCCGGCCCTCACACTGCCCGGTTCTTGATCTGCAATGTGCAGTACCTGGAGTGCGTAGCCCGGTTCACACTGAAAGGAGACGACATCATTGACCAAGTACCTCTCTCCAATCTTCAGACCGTTCCCAGGCACTGCCGGTTCTGGACAGCTGGACAGGCCAACCGCTGTGAAAGACAAAGAGCAAGGCTGAAAGCTCCTGGGGAATGGTGATAAAGCTGATGAGCTGTGATAAAGGCAGAAGGGAAGCCCTGAATCTCATTAACACAACCAGTTAACACAAGGGCGTTTAAGAGAGACCAAACAAACTGGGTGCACATGTAATTCGGGAGAATACCTAGAAATGAGATGGGGAAGAGCCACCTGGCCATCTCCCTTGGAAACTACTGCAAGGCACACTAAATTTTCCCACGAGTTGCACAGTCCAGTTTTGAATGCCTGAAGCAATAGGACTTTCTCTCCTTCCATCAGGAGGCCATCGCAGAGCCTGGCAGACCTTGCTACTATGATATTTTACCATACTATTTGAGTTAAAGTCTCTCTTCTTCCTGATGAAGAAGGTCTTGCATTCAAGAACATGGCAGACTTTATTCCAACCATGCAGCTGCCCAATAAAATATATTACCCTTAAAAAAAAAAAAAATCCTTGCCTCTCGCATAATTCCTGGACCATCCTGGCGACAATTACACTCGAACACTACCTGTTCTTCCATCTCATCTCACCGGTCTTGGTTTTAACCCCCTCTGCTCAAGCTTTGTATCCCTCAGGCATGAACACTGCAGGTACTTGTCAGCATCCCATCCCAGGGGCCACCAGCAACACAGCTGAACCTCTAGAGTGCATTCGGTGCAGCGTGTCTTGAAGGATTTTCTATGTCATAGCATCTGCCATTCCAACCTACCCCTTGTTACCGCCCTACCGTTCTTCAGAAAGGACTGCATTATCTTGTTCGCACTCTTGGGCTTGACTGCTTTGTCTGGTATCTTAATTATTCCCCTACTAACCGTTCCTTAAGAATTTCAAAGACAGTCGCCGTGCACGCTTTTCTACATCGCACGCTACCTAACTGGAAAGAGCGCAGAATGGGCCAGAGGGAACCAACCCAGCTCCGCCTTGCTTGAGAAGCTCTGCTTTATTTGCATCGTGCTTGTAGAATAAAAAGCGTGGGTTTTTTTGTCATGTGTCATTTAGCCTCGTGGGGGACAGAGGCAGCACAATTCCAATTTTTCCCCCCCATTCTCCTTTTCTCTCCTGCTTGTCAATTAAGGAACGAATGTCTGATGTGATATGTGCAATAGGAAGAGGCGTGGGTCTTGGATACAGTCAAACCGAATAGTCTATGAATACTCCTTTCATTCCTTCCATTTCCTTCCTGGCTAAGGTTATATCACAAACCTGATTAGAGACCTCAGGCCAGGTGACACGTTCTCCTCTATATGCCTTCCACCTTCCCCCCTCCCCAACTGCCTTTTCTATGACACTGAATGGAAATAAAACTAAGACAGCAGTTAGCAGTCACCTCATGCCCGCGGTTGCTCAGCTGTCTGCCAGAACCACCCTCACTTTCGACACTAGCAGCTGCCACTAAAAGATAACCTTCAGCATCTTTCCAAGGGCTCAAGTTTTGTTTCAGCTCTACAGTCTGGAGGCAGGGCTGAGAGTGGGGGGGGAAATAACAGCAAGGAGGCTCTATGGGGGTCGATGGAGACTCTCCTGCAAGCAGAATCGTGCTGCCTTGCTTGAAAACACATAGTCCTGCCACATGCATGACTATCACTTGACCTTCAAGGAACGGAGAGAACAGCTTGAAATAACTTCTCGTTCAGATCAGTGGGCACTGAGTCATTCATGAAGCTGGATTTTAGTCACTTCACTCTGGCTTTTGATAATGTTGAGATCAGGGCTTTTCCTTGAGGAATCGAATCAGTGGGAAGAGAGGAAGAAAGCACTACAAATGTCATCTCACCTCTTGTTGCGTCCTTTCGGCGGGTTTACACATGCAAGCCCCCAACTTCCAGGCCAAGCCTTTGTGAGTAATTGATTTTTCAGTCCTAGCAGCGAACGGACAATCCCACTTCCTAAGACCAGCGCTCAGGGTTTATTTGGAGGCAATTTGATTTTTGATTTTTCGTAATTTCCCTGAGAAAACGTACAGTTGAGGGAGCGGGGCTGAACTGAACAAACTGTTTCAGGTAACTCGAAATGTTTTATTTCTCGCTCATGCTTTTAAAACCCCTTCCATTTTCCTACCTTTTGGTAAAGGTTTGGCAGGTTTCAAAATGGAAACATTTGCAAACAAAAATCTAAAAGCTTTGAAAATGTCAAAATATGATGCATCAGCTTGTTTGAAACATCTGATTTTTTTTTCTTCCCATTGGTGGAATCCATTAGCTAAATCCTACACGAGTCTTCAAATGGCTCCAGTCTCTCCGAAGCTCCAGGAATGGCAAATAAAACCTTTCACCTCATAGAAAAAGACCAGCTTGGAAACCTAACCTTGGAGCTTTGTTTTTTGATGGCTGATACTCAACCCTGACCAATAAACTATCTATTTATTTAGGATTTTACCACTGATAATCACTGCAGTATTTGGGCCCCTTCCATGTAAAATGAATGGTGAGAATTGTTGGCTTGTAAAATGGTATTTAAATGTTTGCTTTTGGGGAGTTGGCTTATAAGTATATGTATATTCATTAAAATGGTTCGGGATGGGCAGCAGAGGTTAATCGATTTTTAAACGCTTGGTTCTCACACACACAGTTTCACATAGCCCTGGAAGCAGACAGGTTGTCTACCACAACAAGGCCACCAAGGACACAGCCTGGGAAACAGTGGGGCATGTACCATACTGTTTCATAACATGAGATATGGTGGCACCAGCTAACAAGGCCCCAGAGCAGGGGGGCCTGAGTCCTGTTTTGGGGGAACACATCAAATTAGGAGAAGGCCTGGAAAGACTAAATTAGTATGTGTGCAGGTGATAAGCTATGTGGATGTATGACAACCACACAGAGAGACCAGCTAGTGATAGCCATGGTTATAGAGTCATCAGGAAGGAAGGAGAATACAAAAGCAGAGACTTGAGAGTAACAACGGTTCCCTCCTCCCCATCCCTCCTTGTCATCCCTCCTCCCAGGGACCTCTGCCTGAGATCCTCCCCATCCCTGTCCCTGCAGGAGGGTCCCCAAGGCCACCATGGAGAGGGCACACCACCAGCCCATCTCATCCACCCTACTGGAGGAGGGTGTGGGCCTAGGCGTCCCACCTCCAGGCTGCTGACACGCTGACATCTGACATCTAAGAGAGAGCCTCAGAGTGAAGATTACATCCTGGCCAAATGTATTTTGACTTTGATGACAGTCCTAGGATTTGGTAGATATACAGAATTGTTTGCATTGCTTCTTTTCTGTTATCACTGCGTATCAATACATTAGCCTATCATCTAATGGAAAGGTCATGGTTGGTTTGAGGGTGGGTTTTCCCATCTCCCTCGGAACAAGGCATCTGGTTCCTAAATTCAGGGCCAACACAATGAAACCCTCAGAGTGCTACTATACTAGTCCAGACTCTCCAAGCAACATGCAATTGTCTGCATTTCACAGAAGGGGAAACTGAGGCAGACAGTAGTGAGATGGCTAGCCAAGGTGACACATTGAGTTTGTAGAAGAGGAAGAGTTTGGACCCAGAAGTTCCTGGCCTCCTGTGCTTAACCATCTGTCTTAAGGATTAGAGCCTTCACTGCAAATGCTCAATGGCTGCTAGAGCCTTCAACCAGGCTGCAACTCCAGGCAGACCCGTGATAACCAAGCTTTGGTTACTTGCAAACCTGCTAGAAACAACGGTCCAAAAAGTCATCGGGTTTTCTCTTCAAGCCAGTCTCCTCAAGCAAAGAAAGAAAGTTCCATTGGGGAAGGGGGTGCTACAGCAGATGGACTCCTTAGGTTACGGGCCATCTTCATGGTGGAGGGTTGAGAAGAAATTTGAAGGTGCCTGGCTACTTCAGCATAGCCCTGCCAGGTAGCTGGTGGGCATCACAGGCAGATCCAGGATTTGGCAAAGGAGCAGCTACCTGTTGTACAGGGGTGGCTGTGCCCCGCTCCCAGCCTCCTCTCTACCCCACCCACTGATGCAGGCAGACTGCACCTTGGGAGCCTCTGGGGACTTTTTTAAAGCCCCCAAAGCATGCAACCCCTCCTCCCCCACTTTCCCTATGTTCTCAAAGGCATGTCCTCTTTCCTCCCCCACCTGCCACTGCTGCTTTCCCTGTTGTCCCGGGTGTCAGGAGGGTTTCAGCGCTGCCCCTGACTGCTCCAGCCAGGATGCATTAGGGCTGGGCTCAGCTAGAACAGCGACAGTGGCAACAGCAATGGGTGGGATGGTGGACAAGATTTCCCAGGGGCAGGACTCCCTCTACTGAGTGATCCCTGGCAACTACAATACTAGAGCAATTACAGGTGAAGGAACTTTTCAGCTCAACTGATAAAGACCTATGCATTTGCATCTGGGAGCCCAGGGTCCTGTGTCTGCTCACAGCACTGGTCTCTCTGTTTCTCTGATTAGGAAGCCTTATGAAACGGCATCTTAGCTGTTCTGGGCTTGAGACAGGAATCACCGGATGGCATCTGATAGTCTGTGCAATGCAGGAGGTCAGCTGTCATGATCATCGTGACCCTTCCTGGCTTTGATGCTTAGGAGTCTGGATAGGCTGCAAACCACTGCAGACTGAGGTCTGGCTTGGTCTTTGCGGTTGTATTTGCTAAGGTCACTCATGGCAATTACAATGAAAACCTGCTACTTATAGTGTAAGAAGCTGTCCTTTAATTAAAGTGGCAGGGGCTTCTCAGGGTTGAAGGCCTTGGGTTCCACCCTGCTCATATACATGAGACCAGAAGTCATAACATGACCAACATCCCCAAACCAAAACACTGAACAGGAATGGTGAAAAGGACCAAAATTAACCTCCCGTGCTCTGGGAGTATGAGAGGGAGAGGTTTCATATGTTCTTTTGAACATTTGGGATTGACATAATTGACTCCACATTCAGCTCGAAGGGGACATTTCTGCTTCTGATGCACATCCCCATTGCTCCTTGCTCCCCACAGCTGTTGGCTCCCACCCTCCCTAGCTCATCAGTAGCTGCTCAGCCCATCTCAGCCAGCCCTTACTGTGCTTAATGGAGCACCACGGCATCTGCTGCTCTAGCATCCATCTCTGGCTGAAGACTGAACGTAAGAGTGGGCCCCAGATCACAGTAACCAAGCTTCAGTGCTGTGCTGGCCAAGACATTGATGCCCGTGCTTTACTGCTCAGTGCTATACAAGGAGATAAAGAAGCCGCTCTTTTAACTATCTATGGCAAGCAAGCATAAAATAGAGAAGGGTTACCATTTCACTGAACTGGCAACATGGGATAAAGGGCAAGACTCCCACTGACTCCAGACTGGTATCCAAAAGAGGAGATAAAACAACTTCCACAGGCAACACAGGCATCAGTTGACCCTCATCGAAAACTATCAACCCCCCCATTACAGCTGGAATCTGGGACAAGGAAAATTTTAAGTGCCTCCCCCCTTTCCTGCAGGTCATGACGAAGAAAAGAGATTATTCATTTCTCCAGACAGGGAGGAGGGGGTCACTATGACGATCCTGCCAGCTCGATGAAATGTAGTGCAGAGGGGACCACATGTAGCGCAGGCAGCCTCTGCATGGCAGACTAGGGAGGAAAAAGGGAAATGGGACAGATAGGGCAGGGAGCGGAAAGCAGAGCAGCAGATCGGACGGGGAAGAGGACTGGAGTGGCACTCAGGGAGGGGGCAAGTTTTACCTTGTGGCACACCTGATATAATGTATCCAGGACTCAGCTAAAGGTCAAATTTAGACTCTAAAGCTATTTGGGACAGGGATGGTCGTCATACTGTCTGTACATACAGCACCAGGCACAAAGGGCCTCCGTGTCCTGATCTAGGCCTCTCTGCTACTATATGAATAACTTATCTGCCTGATCGATGTTTCCGTGGGCTCCTATGGAAATCAGGGACACACTGCATTAAGCCCTGCACCCATGCTCAGTCTGCTGATCCACAGCCTCCCTCCAAAGTCCTCCTTATCTTCATCAGTTCTGCTTTTACCGAGACAGCACACGGGCTCTGAAAATGCATACACAGAATGCACCCTGGCAAGCAAGTACACACAGCCCCTGCAGCCAGACAGCAGGGTCCTCTACTATTTTGCAGGTGAAATACAGTTTTAAATCTATCTGCTGCCTTGAAAAATAAAACCAAATAAACAACTGTCTGGCTTAAGAGCTGAAGGCAAGATTCATGATTGTGAGCACTTGTCAGATTTGGTGTCCAGCAAAAAACAATTATGTTCACATCGCCTGCAGGAAGTTTCAGCTAACGGAGACATCAGTCCCAGCGCATCTCTCATCAGCTCAGCGCTGCCGATACCCACACAGGGAAGGAGCCAGCGAGTCCGACTCTCTCTGCATTTGCCACTCTGCCATCAGTGGAGAATTCACTGGCCTTCCTGCTGGGGGTGTCGCATCCATGTGTGCACAAGCTGTATTGATGCCTCTGTTGTTGCATGTCTATTTAAATTCGTGAGAGGCAGGCTTGAACTCATACAGTATCTATGGGGTTCCTGGATGCTCTTCTAGCTATCATTCCTCCACCCAAAGCCACGCTACTTGGAAGCTGATAGCGGTCAGCACTTCATGGTTGTTTATTGTGGGTTAACCACTGCACTGCCTTTTCGGGGACTGGCTAGGGTCAATCCAAAATGAGGAATCAAAATATGGGGGAAGGAAGCTTTATGAGGACACCCCACCAGCCCTTCCTAAAGAGAATATCTCCCACTTTAGCTTCTCTAACACTGGTGAGACCCACTTTCCTTCAGCAACCTATGGATACAGTTCAGGCCTGCTCTGATATCTTCCAATCTAAATCCACATGAGGCTCCCATACCCTGCCCACTAGGCAGCAAACATCTCATCAGTGTACTCCATCTACATCACAGCTGCTCAATGCAACACCTCCAAGCTGCACTGGTTTGAGCAGTAAACTTTCCAAGAAACCTGAACAGGAGGAAGGACTGGAAAGACACTCCCTGGACTGCCTTAGGCTGCACCTACTTTAGCCAGAACATCTTCCCACAGGCTTTCTATTCAGTTCCTATCACAAAACTTGGCCAAACGTGGCCCTGCCATGGTCAACTACACCTTGTTTGCATGTGGAAGAGTGAGGCCACACAGCAGAGAGCACCGCATGTATAAATGCTAGGCCTAGCATGGCAAGCAGGACAGGACTGTGCAGTAGATCCATCCCACCGGCTGCCAAGATACTCCCACCTTATAGCAGAACGGAGGTCAAACAGAGGCAGCCCATAGGTAACTGCATTGCCCAGAAGATAAGGACCATGTTTACAGCCAGGTCTCCTTCAGCTGCACTTGCATCTCTTTTATACTCTCTATGCTTGAGAGCCAGGGAACAGACCCATGGCAGGCTTGAAGCTCACTGCTTCCTAAGACAGGGTTAAAAACTACACTCTTGACCTGACTGGTGCCCACCCACCCTGGCCCATAACCATCTGACCCAGCACGTAAGGAGCAGTGGGATCAAAGCTATAGCATGCACCTTACAGGAACACATCGGGGGAGCTGCTCTTACTTTTGTACTCCAGGTGAAAACCGGCAGCAGACACGCTGATGTCCGAGTAGAAATGCAGATAGAGCTGATTCGAGGTGCTGTTCAGCAATGCTGGCACTGTGGTACCTAGGAAAATAAGAGGTGTACATAGCTATGGATGAGACCTCTTTTCTCCTCCCCTCTGTCTTCAGAGATTTGCTGCATAAATCTGAGACGAGTCTGAGAACAGAAAGTCCTTTAACTGAACAGCCCTGCTTGTTTTGATCAGGTCCTAATGAGGCCGGCAGAGGAATATCCAAGGCTGGTCTGCAAAGATGTGTTCAAAGCCTTGCAATGTATTTCATCATGTAAAGTCTGATGTGGTGGAGTTCAGGCAGACTGAGGGATCGAGGGGGAGATTTGATGATGAGAAGAGAAGGGAATAGAGCTCGAGTCACTGGAGACACCAGAGCGTGTCCCCCGAGGCTCACCTGCTGTTACAGTAGCAGACCCCCGTGTTTTGAGCTGAAAAGCCACAACCCAACTCAACCCTGGAATCAAAGGCTGCCACGCTTTATGAAGGGTGCCCAACCCCATTCATCTGTGGATCTCGAAGCATTTTAAAAAACATTTGTTGAATAGAATTGAATCTCATGACTGCGTGACTGGGGTTGGCAGTTTTTGCCATCAACCCTCCACTCAGTGCCGATTCTGCATGGAAAAAGTTATGTGGCTCCTGCTGACTCAGTGATTCAGGTGACTTGTTATCTCACATGGATGTAAAGCAGGTGGGAGAAGCTCTCCCTGTATAGAGAGGATCTAGGATATGGGCTGAGCTGTATCCAGGGAGGAACCTTAGGTGCAGGCAATCTGGGGGAAAGGATTGAGTTGGTCTTGATGCTCTCTAACCACTCTTTATATGATTAGCAAAGCTGGATCCCAAGAAGGAGGCAGCTTTGCACCTAGCAGTCTACAGGTTAGGGAAAATGCAATAGTATTGCGCCTATTTTTCAGATGAGTAAAAATGAGACTGTGGGGCCTTCCTTACTACAATATCCTCTCTCATTTCCAGCAATGGCAAAAGGGCTATTAGACAGGGCTCAGAGCAATTTTGATGAAAAAAAGTGAAAAATACTTGAGACACATATGAACTCACGCCCACACCATTGCTGCTGCACAATTGCTGGAAAACAGGCAAAACATTTTCTAGTGTGGACACACACACACAAGACAAACTGGCCCGTCCCAAGCCACGGTGAAACAAGCTGGTTTTATTGCTGGCATGCAAGTTGAGTCCACCTTCCCAGAGCCCACTTTGAGGAACGCATTCTTGCAGTTTCTCTAAAAAAATCTGATTGCTAACAGTAAATGCCATACTAGGACTACAAACCTGGCCAGCTGCTGCCATGTTTAAAGTTCCCTGCTGGTATTTCCTGAAGCTAGACATAGGTTCAAGGGCCTGGTTTAATACAGGAGAAAAAAATCTCTTTAAGCACATGCTTATACCCATTCTTATTCTGCAAAACACTTAAGGCAGCAGTTCTCAATCTTTTTAGATTCAAGGCAGCCCTTGGAAAATACCAGCTCTTTGCTTTCACTCATTTTTTGACTACAGAAAAATAACAGAGCAGTTCTTCTGTTGCAAAGAACTCAGAAAAATCCCAAGAGGTTAGCCTATTTTTGATGCTACCGATTCCTATTTGAGAACCTCTGGGTTTGCTTTGTGAATCCTGTGTAGGTGCTGATGAACCTCACAATGCAAATATATTCGTGGCGCCTTGCAAAACTCTTAAAAGGATCTCATGGCATCCCAGGGTGCCCTGGTACCCTGGTTGAGAATCACTGACTTAAGCATATCCTGAGCAGTAATGAGAATCACTGACTTAAGCATATCCTGAGCATATGTTCAAGTCTGATAGAAGTCAAGGGAAATTAAGCATGTGCTTACATGCTTTATTCAATACTGCACATAGGAGTTTGGGGTGGCACCTACCAGAGAAACTACCCAACATGGTGGCAGTATTATCCCCTCCGTCAAACACTTCCAAGGAATCCCAGTTCTGCTCAGTAACGAAGCTGATGACTTGAATCTGAAATGTTAAAAAAAGAAAGCGCAAATATAATTCATTGTGAAATCAGGCTGCTGTTAAGCAAAAGTAATACCAATGACAGAGCCATTAATAAAGATAACTATGCGTCCCAGGGTTTAATCTCACTAGGAACTGCTATTATGTTCCTGATGATGCATTGCGAGAATTACACAACTGTTGTCACCGAGTCACCGGTTGGGCTCTCTGAAGTGTTTACAGTGAAACTGGAAAGCCTCCGCTCACATAACGGCCTGCATTCTCCGCTAGTGCCAACTGACACAGCACTTGACTTCACAGCTGACTAACATTAGCAAAGGATCCGGCCCTGGGTTGCAAATTTGTGAAACTCAGGCAAAACTCTACAGGTTTATACTTCAAAACAGGATGTTTTCAGAAGGAAGATGCTTCCCTGGGCAGCATCACCACCTCCAGGCATTCAAAAAATAAGAGCCTGGCTCAAAAAAAAATAAAAAAAAGAGGTTAGGCTTTTAAGTTCTTTACATTAACCTCTATTTATCTCTTCAGTGATGAGAGCTGGGACTTTATTTTAAAGAAACCAAAGCTGGACTTAAAGGGAAATCACCAAAATCATCCACATCAATAGGGTGGGCACCTCCTTGGCTGCACTCAAAAATGACTCTGTCTTCAGTGCAGACACCGGAAGTGACTGTCAAGTGGGTTTTTTGTTTCTTGATTTCTACAAAGACAGATCCGGACAGTATTTGAGAGATCCAAATATTCTCCCTCGCATCCCCCTAATATACGTAGGCTGGAATTTTTAAACAGCCACTGGAAGTCAGTGTTACGTGAACACTTCGCTCCCTTATGCATCCTTGCCAACAGCAGCTTTCCCTTTTCACCCGTGGCTTCAATGGTCAAACATGGGGACCCAGAGTTTGGTACTTAAACCCTATTTAGGCTCTTAAAGCAGCAGGTTGATTTTCAGAGGAACTGATAATTCCCATTACACTCAATGCCTGTTCAGCACCTGAGAAAATCTGTATGCGGGATGTGAGCTGGAGTGCCTAACCGGGGTTCCCTAGTCCCTACCACCCTCAGGAATGCAGTGAACAGATTCCTATTTATTTTCAGTCCTCCTACATCTGCTTACTGCAGCTGCTTGGTTCTTTGAGATCACGGTGAACAAATGCTGTCTGCTAACCCTAGTGTGTCTGATCAAAAGTAGCCCTGTTGAAGTCAACGCAATGGCTCTCTATAGCCCACAGCTCAGCAGGAAGCATTTGCAGGACAAGGTTTTTCAGTTGGAGCAGGACAGAGCACTTTGAAGCTACTTTTGTTTTCTGCAAACCTTGATTACACATATGGACACACACACACACACCCCCCCTTGTGCACACATGCGTGTGCGCGCGTGCGCGCGCACACACACACACACACAGAGCCTTTCTCCACTCTGGAAGTCTTATGTGAACACTGTTTCTTCTAATATCCTGCAAGGTTGCATTGACAAATCCATTCCAAACATCTGCCTCCTTTTCTTCCCCATTAAGATGAAATAATAATAATTAAAAAAAAAAACCCAAACAATAATTTCTGGCATTTTAACCTTGTTTCCTGCTTGATTTACTCTGAATAACAGAAGAACTTTGAGAGAACTTTTCAGGGTCTTTTTTTTTTTAAACAAATGGACTCCGTCTAGCCAGAATGCTAATGACCCCTATGGAGCCATTACCGATCACACTGACCAAGTCAATACCTTTCAGCAGGCATAATTACACCCCAATTGTGATGTACATTATTGAGAACAAAGGAGGGTTTTATTTAGTTTAATTTTTTTTGGTTTTTTTGCAATTTATTTAATTTCCCCCCCCTTTTTTATTTAAAGGCATAAACATTTTAAGGTTCTAATTCTAGGCTGACATGTGGATTCACAAGGGATCTGCATCTATTTACTGCCATGTATATAAATTAATTCACTCAGGAAGGTTCGCTCCATGAATGAATAATTCATGGCAGAAGTGCTAGCTGGTGCATTGATTACATAAAAACCCTGTCGCTGCCTCGCTGCTGCTAAGAAAGCTTTAATTTCGCCTCCTCCTCTGATTTACAGTTGTTTAACCTTTAATTGTTGTACAAAATGAGGGTAAACCGATGCTTAAATTAGTATCTAATAACGCAGAACATTTTGCAGACAAAGCAAGTAATTGGGGAAATGGTGAGTGTGATGTGGGCCGGGGCAAGGGGCCTTGGCTCCGTCGTGGCCCACCTGAGCAGAGAGACAGCGTTTGGGAGCACGGTGCCCCGAGCACAGCTGGATAATATAACTCCACTCTGATGTGGGCCAAACAGATGGCCTTGCCTTCGCGTGTCCCTGTTCTCAGCTGCTACCGGTGGCGGGGGGAATTTCATAAGGTGACGGGGTTCACCTGTCAACTCCCAGCCATCTTTTCTTCTGCAAAAAAAAAAAAAAAAAACCCCAACAAAAACCCCCAAAACTTCCAAAAGGAAAAAAACAGTATGACAAATCAATGCTGGCCTTTTCTTGGGAAGCCACCTGAATTTGCATCTTGGCTTCCTTTTATCTTTTTTATGGGCCAAAGTCCAAGGGGCTGCAGCTTGCTTTCTGTCACCACTGGCTCAAGCATCCTTTCCTCGCTATAGTGTGGACACTGCTACTAGCATCCCTTCGGGTACCCCAGCCCCTCAAGCAGTAGAGGACTGTGCAGAAGGCCCAAGCATCAGCCCCCCAGAGACGACTTATCCCCATGGTACTGGAGAATGAACCAGTCTGCTCAGGTTTTTGGCTGTAGCCGTATCGGCGAAGAATTTGGAAATAACTGAACTGATGTTCACTTTGAAGTGAGATGATTTCATCCCTTGTGTTCATAAACTCAAGCACTTCTTTTCTGTTCTTTATGTCCATGCTGCTCTGTTGGGTGGGGGGAAGCATCTGGCTGGTCTCCTGCTTTGACCCTTGCTGTATTTCCTCTGACGGTTTATGCAAAGGTTTCTAAGATGCATCGTTGAGACATGGAGCAGGCAGTCATGGGGAAGAGCACTTATGAATAAAGGCTTGCTTTTTTTCTCCCCTTAATAGCCTGATTTATTATTCACTTCCTTCCATTCGAAGTGTACATATGTAAAAACAGTTAGCAACGACATGCGCTGAGAACAGTCCCATTGAAATGTGGCCCTCAAAGCAGAGGGGAGAAGAATAGAGATGTCTATTGAGATCAGCTTTTAAAAAAAACCCTGAAGTTAATTAATTATCACCTTTCGATCCTGTGAGTCCCAAACAATTTGCAAAATGCCTCAACTGTTCAAATGTTTTGCTGAGCTAAACAAAGCCTCTTGCGATTCTCCTTCTTTTAATGGCTACAATTCTGAATGAGTGGGAAGTAATCTATGATGAGTTTTGCAGCTTTCCAAAACACTCTGTTAATTGGACTTCAAACACAAAACAAGAGGGAGAAATTTGCCAGTCTGGAAGTAGCAACAGCTTCAGTACAGGGCATGGGACACTTTTCTCCCTCCCACCTTCTCCCTTTTAACAAGTTGTCACCAAAGTGACAAGCCACAGGCTGGCCAGATCCTGCTCTTGCCCACTGCACCATTGCAAACCGCAAACAACCCAGAAGCCAAAAGGCCGTCAGCTTGGTGCCCTTGTCACCACGACCAGGATCCGACCCGGTCACTTCATGTGAGATGCTGAACCGCGGCACTGGAGGTAATAAAACAGTACCTGATGTCAGGATAAACCCGTTAAAAAAGACACAGCTGCTGTATTGTGCCAGCAGCTACAAGTGTCATGTGAGGAATGGGGGAGAGCGTGGGGGGACTCTATTAAACAAATGCCTGATAGAAAAATAAAAGCACTTAATGGACAAGTTCCCTGGAAACAAAATAGCACGAAGAGGAAGGAAGCCCAGAAATTATCACATGCATGGAACGAATTACCCTATTAAGTCAGGTATCCAGGTTGTAGCCATATTGGTCTAGAGGCAATTAAAGATTATTTTCTTTTGTCTAGAAAAAAAATGACAGAAAATTGTAATTGCCTTTGTAAAGAAAAAAATTGTCTGGAGGCAATTAAAGAATTTCTTTTTTTCCAAAAACCTAGTTGGTCTAATAAAAGCTAATCACCTCTACCACGAGTCCTGATTCCTTGCCCTATTAAGGGAATTTCCTTTACCTACATCAATTGATCATGAAGGGTGTGGACCACATGAACAGGGAACTGTTGCTTATCAAGTCCTAGAATACGAGAATGAGGGGCACCCACTGAAATGAGGATGGCACGGGTTTAAAACTAACAAGGGAAAGTACTTTTTAATGCAATGTTTAGTTCACTTTTGGAATTCATTGCCGTCAGAGGTGGTGAAGGCAGCTTCAAAAAGGGACTGGATAAATTGACAGGTGATAGATCTATTAATACAGGGGGGTAGGTTGTACTTCCTCAGCCTGATGCAGGGTTTTTAACCCCAAAAGCTTGCTAAAATTTCTTTCCAACTATTTAAGTTGGTCTAATAAGATGTCAGATTCACCCAAAGCACCTTGTCAGATCTATTAACGGCTATTGAACAGAACAGTTGGAGATGTTTCCTCTGGCATCTCTAAACCAATAAATGGTGGATGCTATGGAGGGTACTGAATAGAGGATAGATCATTTGAGAGACCTATTCTGCCACTGTTGGAGAAAGGATACCGGGCTGGATGGACCCAGTGTGGTACTTCTTGTACTCTTATGTTCTTAATGGATGTCAGTAAACGCACAGCGAAAACACCTTCCTACCAAAATGAAGCCTGGACGCACAGAATGGGAACTTTAGCAAAGGGCCTGGCCTCTGCAATACTGGACATCCTCAGGCTTTGCAACGTGGCTTCTGTACAGACCCCAAAATACAGGGATCATCTATGCAGAAACAAAACACCGTATGCACACTGCTAGCGCTCTTGCCTGTGTCATTCCTCTTGAGGAGACTCAATCTTTTTCAAGCGTGGTTTAAGTTGCTTTCAGCTTGCAAATGTAAGCAGTGGACGCTCCCCCAAAACAGGCAACAATTATTTTGCTTTTAGAGCTCTATGCTTCTGTAGCTGAGCTGGGCAATTCTCCAAGCAGAGAAGTCCCCAAGACAGACATCCCACTGAAATGTCCCCCACCTTTGGTAGCAATGGTGGAAATGAATATTTGATTTCAGAATAGACATATACATTTGACTGATTTCCTTCCAAGCAGCAGCTTGATAGTACTTGCCCTGTACAAGTTCACCAGGCACCGTGGGTTCTGTTTCTCAATATCGTACTGAAGTGACAGCTGTTAACATGATACCTGGATTCCCGCGCCTTCAGGGACTGTTATCTTCCACACGCAGTTGAGGCTATTTAGGTAAGGCTCAGGGAAGCCAGGAGAAAGGATGGTACCCTTGCGCTCAGTCAAATTTCCACCACAAGGCACTGAAATAAAGCAAATGAGATGTTGAATGGGGAGGAACTTGGCTGTCATACTAATGCATCTAGCGGCAGAAAAGCAACAAGAGCTGGCTGATAATTTTAGGCTCTTTAGGGAGGCAGATTTCCTGCTGCTTTCACAGCACCCGGGACACCGGGGCCACTAATCCAATGGCAAGGTGGGGATGGCAGTGCGACGTTTGGGCAGTCCTGGCCAGGCTACTCTAATTTACAGAAGGTGCTATTTCTCTATTCTGTAGGATGACTCTGTAGACTTCTTCCACGCGGATAAGAGAAGCAGGTTTTCAAAGGACCTTGCCTCACCGGCTTTACATACCCACGCAGGTCGGCACAGAGACGTTCCACTGAGCTAGCGCTCCGGGCATCGTCAGGCACTCGATGCTCCGGGATCCCTGCAGAGCGTATCCGGCGCTGCACTCGAATCGGATGATCGCTCCAACGGAGAAATCGCTGCCTATCCTCCTGCCGTAGCGCGGTTCAGGGACGGAGCTGCACTGCGTGGCACTGGTGCGAGGAACCGCTTTGAACACAGACAGGGGAAACATTAGACCCAGACGCAGCTGCAAAACGGGAATGTACAGAACAGCGTGCAAACAAATAGCCAGCCACAGGGGCGCACACACTGATTTTAAAAAGTATGCATTAACTAGGCATAGTTAGGCAGCAAATTCACTGGGTCATGGACTGCTTTTTGTTCTGTCTGTACAGCTCCTAGCGCAATTTGGCCCTACTGCACTAATAATAGGCAGGAACCCTTTTTCCTAGGATTTTAATACTAAACCAATTACTATCGCCCTTATGCTCTACTGAGCATTTTCAAGATGCATCTTCATTGGAACTTTTACCTGCAGCCGACTGTCAATAAACTCAAGGTCATTAATGCCCTCGTTAAGGAAAATTTGGAGACTCTCCAAATGCATCTTCAAAACTACAACTGCAACACCGTAACTTGATACCTAGTATAAACCACAAACATCCAGGAGCTAGAACGAAAGGTGTCCAAGACTTATTTTCACAAGTGTGTTAAATACTTCAAGGGATTGGCAACAAAAGTACAAATTCCAGTGCAGACATAGGATGCACGCAAAGCATATTGATTGCCCATTTTTTGTTTTTTTGCCAAGCTCTTATCCATAATTTAGCCCAATACCGCCCCCCCCAGACAACCTCACACAAAATACCCAGACCCATGGTTTGGTACTCTGAGCCCAAGCTCACTTGCTTGAGATGCAAGGCTGGAGCACAGATTTCTCTTTAAGACCGGCTCTGACTTTGCAAGTAAGAATGTAGAGAAAAACTGCATAGCAAAGTCCAGGTATCCAGGTTGCAGCCGTATTGGTCGAGAGGAAACGGCAATAAGGACTCATAGTAGAGAATGAGATCTTTTATTAGACCAACAAGATTTTTGCAAGTTTTTTTTGGCAAAACTCTTGTTGGTCTAATAAAAGATAGCAAACTCCAGGTTTTCAGAGTCCTTCAGTACTATCTCACAATTACTTGAGCCTGTATTTTTGGATCCTTCTGTTCACTCATTTTGCACTCGCCTCCCACATATCAGAGACTACATGCTGGTTCATATACATATGGTCAACGTTTAGCCTGTCATCCCATGGGGCCGGCTGTATTTAATGTGACACTCACTTCACCTCAACCTAATAGCTCTACAAGATGACAGCTCAGTGGGTTCCTACAAGCTGGCTGGAAAACCACACCGAGTGGGCTGATCTCTGGTATGAATGCAGCCAACACGGTTTGTGGACAAGCACGCAAATCTGGGACTCATATCCTTGTATCTCAAAGACAGTGGTACAGGAGGCAATCCAGTGGACAACTATCTAATACAATGATCACTTGAAAATCCTGAAGGCAGCCAACCACAAGTCCAGCATCTCCCCAGCTAATTGTCCCTACTGTGTAGGAGTTTGACCAAGTCCTCATCAATGCAGTCTACAGTCCTGGATGCCCGGAGCTCGAGGAGATGGGGATATAGCACCAGAGATGGAGAAAGTCACAAGAAGAGACCTCCATACAGACCCAGGGTTGGAACAGGCCTTGGATCAGATAACACAGCTGGGGATGTCACAGCTGGATCAGATAACACAGCTGGCTCCAGAGCACGGGGCATCACAGGAGCTACTGCTGGGTGAGTGCAGCTGCCAGCTGTTAATATCATACAGAAACTGCAGCATGGTGGGACTGCAGAGTCATGAATTATAACACTGTGGTTACTTTATGGGCAACGGGGTGGATTTTGCTTCATATGAAGGGGGAAGCAGCACCATTTCCCTATTCTCCCCTTCCTCAGTTCTACCCCCTCCCCAAGTGCATATGATCCAAGATGAGATCCAAGGAGAAGGCAGCAAGGGGAAGGAGAGAAACCCCAAATCCAACTAGCGTTTCAGTGGTATTGACTTTTCCTTGATCGACAGAGAAAAAAACCATGGAATCGCAGCAGGGATTATGGGTTTAGCATGCGCGCACACGTAATGCCAGCATGCAACAGAGTTATATATACAGGCACACTGTTACACACGGTCACACCATTATGGCACTGAAGGCCTTGCTTCAGATTCTAAACCTCGGTAACTGAAGCGAGAAAACATTTTGGAAAGCGTGAACAGGATGCTGAACTGGGATGCAAACCTTTGCCAGCAGCAGAATTTCACCCCTTCAACACCGCGTGTGGCTGACAAGCCAAGCAGGAGCCCAGCACTCTTCTCTACACCAGTGCACCTTAGGGCCAATGCAACCACTGGGCAATGCAGCCCTTGGATGAGCTGTGAATTACTCCACGGACTCTAATGGACAGATGTCTCCTGTTTTTACTCCCGTGCAGCTGTGTTAACCCAGTTCAAAAGAGGCTAAGGAAAACAGGTACACTTCTATGAGCCACCTCTGCTAGCAGACTAGAGTCTTTGTACTTGACCTGATAGAAGACTTTTGCATATTTGTGCTTAGTTTTTTAGTTATTTTAACACTTCTTTACTTGCAGGCAGCAGGGAAGCTGCAAAGCTTTCCAAACACTACTTATTTGAAAATCTACTTCTTTGTTTGTGAATGAGCTTGGTCGCACAATGCTTTGGCGCACAAGCCTTTGGGAAAGACGGAACAGGCAGGAAATTGTATCCAAAGGATGTAATAAAATATCACGCTCTTATCACATCAAATATGCTAAGCATGCAACAGCGTGTTCCCCACTCACAGCATCACGATTCCTCTTTCGTGACGCCCTGCAAATCCAAGATGTGGGCACATCAGGCCACTTTTATCATCCTTACTGATTTCTCTTGCTTGCCTACACACTGGTTTCCAAAACAGGGCCTGAAAACAATGTTGAAAACTCATTCCCAGAAAAAAATGGCTTCCCCTTCTCAGAGCTGCTGTGCAGGATGGGTCATGCCCAATCATCCAGACAGAATTGGCCAGACTGAAATCCAAAGAGATTTGGGAGCATTTCCATCTTGCCTTCTACCTGCCAAACACACACAGTGAGATCAGCCTGTGACTAAATCATTTTCTGCCAGGTGCCCTGATGTCAGAGCCTGGACCAGGGTGGTAGAAGGTAGCACAAGAGTCACAGCAGGAATAAATTCATAATCAGGTTATTTGGGGGGGAAATAGAGTTCTTGCTTTCTCCTGATAGGTAAATGCTCAGTGTCCTGGCATACCTAGATGGTCCTGAACCCGTCTCCCTCTAGTTGACCAAGGCCTGCAAAATTTTTACAGGCGACATTCAAATGCTTCTTGTGGCAGGAAAGCTATGGCTACACAACCATCACTGACAGCTTCTGCACAGGTCTGGAAGTTTGCTTTCTCCAAGCCAGTTATTTCAGGCACGCTCCCGATGTCCACCTCCCGTAAAACACCATATTAACTTCCTCAAGCACCTCCATTGCCATAGCACTGACAGCTGACTTCCAAGCACCAAGCAAGTTAGGCACAAACTGACAGCAGTCTGACGTAGCCACGTTTGTATGCCCTAGTTCTGGAGGATTGGGGCAAGTGTCTCAAGTGACTTCACAAAGTCCTGTGTCCTCATGCGCACATTCTGGAAGCACTGCTGGCTGTCCCAGGTTTCCTACATGATGTTACACCATCATCCTTTTAATGAAATTACAACACCATCCTTTAGGAACTACTGTGCAGGCAAGCCCTGGTTTATGTAGGGGGAATCCACAGGGACTAAACTAAACCATGAAATGGGCATCTTCACTCTGCCATATCAGCATCTATCAGAAACGATTCTCCCCACCAAGATCTGCCGTTTCTTCTGGAGGGTCAGAAACAGCTCCTGAGATGTCTCCCACCCTCCTAATCTGTTTCCAGCTGCAACAGCACTGGAGCTACCGGCAAGAACAGTTCACCCTCCTATGCCAGATCCACAGCTTGGCACTGGGCTGGCATGGATGTGTGTGTGCAGAGCTGGCAGGCTCAGGGGTGATTTGGTGGCCACCTATAAGTTTAGCAGGGGTGCTCACTAGGACCTGGGGGAACGTCTGTTCACCAGAGCGCCCCAAGGGATGACAAGGTCGAATGGTCACAAACTCCCCCATGACCGCTTCAGGCTGGACATAAGGAAGAACTTCTTTACCTTCCGAGCCCCCAAGGTTTGGAATAGACTGCCGCCGGACATGGTTCAAGCACCTACCTTGAATGCCTTCAAGAAACATTCGGATATTTATCTTGCTGGGATCCTATGATCCCTGCTGACTTCCTGTCCCGGGGCGGGGGCTGGACTCGATGATCTTCCGAGGTCCCTTCCAGCCCTAGCGTCTATGAGTCTATGCTCTACCTTTATACACAGGGAAGGACCGGTGAGCTCTGCTGGAATACACCATAAACTATTGCACAGAGTGACTCAAGTGAGCGGGTTGCTGGGAATGTGCAAAGCGCCAGTCAAAGTCCTCGCACCAAACCTGCGTGACAGCAACATCATATGGACACCATTATACACATATGGGTCACAAGCAGCTCCACAGCATGTACGCTCACAGGCAGGGTTAGCAGGCCTGGGTGTGTATCTGGAGTCCTGGGTATTAATACGCTGTAGCTAGCAGTGTAGATCTACCCAGAGAAAGAAC
>NW_017729015.1:13188585-13232606 GCF_001723915.1 Gavialis gangeticus | reverse complement strand
GGTTGCTGGGAATGTGCAAAGCGCCAGTCAAAGTCCTCGCACCAAACCTGCGTGACAGCAACATCATATGGACACCATTATACACATATGGGTCACAAGCAGCTCCACAGCATGTACGCTCACAGGCAGGGTTAGCAGGCCTGGGTGTGTATCTGGAGTCCTGGGTATTAATACGCTGTAGCTAGCAGTGTAGATCTACCCAGAGAAAGAACCAGTTAATTCCCACAAATCATCAGTATTTAAACCCTCATCTTTGTTTATCCCTAAGCTTGTTCCCAGGGGCGCATGGGCTTTTGCAGCATCACCAGCAGCTGCAAATCCAGCCATTTTTTAACATGCTACAAGTAGTTCCTGGAAGTATGCATAGTCCCAAGTCTCCTTGACAATTTTTGGTTGCTTTACAACCACCTTTTCCTGTTCCAACTGATTCCTCTCTCCTCTGCTGCTGCGTGAAAGAGCCACATGAACAACAGAACTGCACGGGAGGTGGCAAGCGTAGATGCAAAATGCTGTCAGATCCGCACGTGAACAAAAAGGAGAGAGAAATTTCATTTCTCACGTAAACCTCCCTAGGTACCATGGTCTACAGGGCAGTTAGCTTGGCACTGGCTACCTGCAGCAGTGTGGAGCTCGGCATGAGCTAATTGACCCTGCTTCTTAGATGGGTTTGCACATGAGTGGCATGCTGCTTTGACTAGACTGTCACTTGTACCTGTTATAAGTAGCTTTACTTATAAGATGCTTGAGCATCTCCATGCTACTGTATGGTCGTTCCCACGACCTTGGTCTATACCTACCCTTCCATGCACCTCCCCAGGTGTTTCTTGTGACACCAGTAACTGGGATCTTTCTAGATGACATTTGTTTTATAAAGAAGCTGTCTCTCCAAATTATGAATCCACATAATACTCCCATGAGACAGGTCATTTTATAAAAGGGGAAACCAAAATACAAAGAGGTTAAGGTTTAGGAACCAAGGGAACCCCAGCGCCTAACTCAAACGATACACCTCAAGTGACTTGCTACAAGGGAATTCAAGACTGGAACTGGGGGGAAACAGGCTCAGTTCTTTCAGACCACTAGGCCTCTCATTATGAGAATGAAAACCGATTTATATTTATAATAATATAACAATTTAATTCAAAGAAAGAGAGAAAGGGAAGGAAAAGACAACGGGGCTATGGGTGCTGCTCATGCAGCTGTAATGGCCTGAGCTCCAGCTATAAAATGGATGCTCTTGTGAGCGGTAGGGGATTGGAAACATCTGTACTTCACGGAGAACGCGAGAGACCAGTTTTCAGACCTTCGTCCCTGTATGTGGAAAAAATGCCCCCCCCCCCCCGAGAATAAAGAAGTCAAGGCATTGATTATTGTGGAGTAGGAAATCAATGCATATTTTTCTCTTAGTTGCTCCAAGATTTATTAGCGCTCCAGGCTCAAGCTGCTGGGTAGGGAGGAACAAACAGAAAGAGTACAAGCACATAATATTGTTAATTTGTTTGGTTTCAATTTGGTTCAGAGCGATTGATGTCAATGCCCTCTGTTGTCTTGTACCCGTAAGGCCTTACAAATCCTTCAGCAAAACAGACTTGAGATGAGCAACCCCACGACTGTGCACACACACAAAAGCCAGGAACTGGGAAAGTAAGGAGGGGTCAAAGTCTGAAGCCCATCTGTGTTTTTTGAAAAAGGCGTCTGCTGCCGGGTACCTGGGTACCTGCCGCCGCGTGCAAATCAGAGGTGACTGCTATCCACGGATCCGAACTGCAGCTCAAGAGGAGAGCTTTGGCCTCAGCTGGGCTGAAGCATTTTTGCATCAGACAAAGGACCATGTGCTTGGCCTCTCTCCAAGCTCCTGAAACAACCGCACCTGCGTGCCTGACCCTGCTGCTCTCCTGCTGAATTCAGGCTGCGTTCAATATGCTATTTAAAGTTTCCTGCCTGTTGGACTTGGGGGACCATGGAGAAGAGCGTGAGCAGAATGTGAGTGGTGATACCCGTGTGGCGTTACGAGCCAATCATGCTTTTCTGCTTCATGACTAGGGGGTCTACTCAAATCGAGGAGGCAGCCAGCCAATGTCACCGGCAGATCGAGGGGCTGGCTGGCATTTTCGTGGGCTTATCGCGGCACCACCCCCCACCCCGCCACACTTCTGATTGGCCGAAGGGCCCCAGTGGCTCCGCCCCTCATCACTGATTGATGGAGAGGGGTGAAGTCACACAACAGGAAATGCTCTCAGCCAATCAGTGGCAAGGTATGGTGGCCGCCACCTTGGTCTCCCCTTCATGCTGGCAGCCCCCCACCTGGCGGGCTGCAGCAGTCATGAGGACCGCTGGCTTCCCCTGGGGAGCCAGCATTTTATTTTTGAAAAGTTTGTTTTCTCGTAGATTTTGCAGGCATTGTGCGATTTCGCAGGCAATGCCAGATTTCATGATTTCCGCACAATCCCCAAAATCGTGATTTGAGAAGGTCCCTATTCGTGACCCAAGGTCAGGACCCTGCACATCCCCAGGCCTCCTGTGCAAAATAATCAGCAAGTTAAAAAAAACCCAACAAGTCTCCAGATATTAAGGCCTGATATACAGAATGCATTAGTGTCTCAATAGTATGCATATCCACACAAACTCATAGATAGATGTGTGTGTGCCACTGATGTACAAATGGCCTCCCCCAGGAATTTATATAGGGCTTACCATGGAAGCACCTTTTTGCTTAACTTCCTTGTTCCTTGAAAATCTACACAAATCATAATCGCCTCTATATTCTCCCAACAGCACGAGCCCGAACTAGCACAAACTTGATGCTGTTCCAGGAAGTCTGCAAAAGCCGCTTATCAGACAGGATTTCAGGTAGGGGAAGCCAACGGTATGGTCCAAAGGGGCTTGTGGTTGCTTTCATTCGCAGGCTGGCTGTATGCGAGTCCTGAATGCTAAGTCACTACCATCTTAAGCTTAATGAAATTATTAGCACGCCTGGAGCTTTCTAAATGGGCATCCATAATTACCATTTACAAGCAAACAAACAAACTCAAGCAGCACCTCTACGCTTTAGTTTGCTCACCTGTAAACCAAGGACAATGCTCATTCACGACTACTTCAGTAAAGTGCTTTGAGATGGTAAACACTCATATATTGCTAACTGCTATTAACATTCAAAAGGGTTGGATATGGGCCAACAGGGGAGGAGGTGATCTCTGTATATGTTAAATGAAAACAAAAGCCACTAGATACCAGCTATGCAAGTCGGGATTAGGGGCATTTCGTTCTTTGACTCTCGCTCGCCATGTGGTAATCATGAAAGATTGTGCAGCCCAGGGTTGTAATTAAAACGCACTCGGGAGGGAAGGAGGTAATCTTTATTGATTTCATCAAAGCCCTTGATTTGGTGAATTCATTAGTGATTGGACAGTTGCTTAACAATAATTAGATGAAACTCAGCTGAAGGGCTCTCCGATTACTCTGAGTCAAACCTTGACTCCCTTTCCTACCTGGGAAGGTAAAGGCTCCCCCACAACCAGCTCCCATGTCCTCTCCATCTTGTGTAGAGACGTTCCTGCATAATGGCCGTTCATTTACTTCCCCACTACATTATGGGTATATTTCCTATTTAAATGCATCCGAATCAGTTTGTCTGCATGAGGCTGGGGGGCTGTCACGGCAGGTGGGAGGGGGGAAGCAAGGAATTTTGCAGAACGGAGAGGCAGATCAATCAGTTATACTGATAAAGGTACTGAAGGGTCACTGGGGAAAACCTTCTGAACACTGAGTCAGCTGCTGTGAGAGAGCCTCTCAGATATTACGGGCATGGGAATAGAGGCTTTAGAGTGGCAATTCTCAGCTTAGGTACGTGGGGTGCCACAAGATCCTTTTAAGGGTGCCGTACAATATAAGCACTCTTAGGTGTGCTACGAGCCACACAGTTCTCAGGATAAACCCAGAGACTTCACATAGAAAGCCATAGTGACAAAAAAACATTCTGAACTACTGGGCTTTTTCTGAATTTTTTACAACAGAAGACCTGCTCCATTATTTTTCCATAGTCCAAGAATGAATGAAAGCTCAGAGCCAGCATCTTCCAAGGGGCACCTCAACTCTAAGGAGGAGTGCCTCGAGTCTCAAACAGTTGAGAATCATTGCTTTAAAAGGACCTAGATCGGTTAGGCAAAGGACTAACGTTTTTAAACTGATCTAGGGGAACAGGTACCTGACTGCCTTTGGAAATCAAAGCCAGCTGGGACAGATGATAAAAGCCCTGAGTTCCACTGAAGCCAACAGGAGTTGACAGTGCTCGTGACGTTGCAAAATCTTGTACAAACGCAGGTCTTTTTTTAAACAGCAGCAGAAGCAAAAAAAAAAAATAAAAAAATGATGCACCTATTTCAACTAGATATTTGCCAGTCCTGGCAGGTGTTTCCAACCTCCAACTGTACCTACCTTGGTAGACAAAATGAAACCCTTTGGCAGTGGCTTGACCCTTGGCGCTGAATTTGATGAGGATTTGATTGGTGGTGGCTAAGGGCAATGATTCACCTAGGGAGAACAAAGCAGATGACAGGCATATATGGGTCACAGCATCATTCGAGGAAGTGACTTACAGAGGCCATTTTACTAAGGCTGGCATGAAGGCGTCTTGCCTTAGCCCACACAGCAAGGTGTTAAATGAAAGGCTGCACGTTTTCCTTTGAGGCACTGAGCCATTTTACTCCCTTCCCAGAACAGAGAGGCAGGAGGAATGATCCCTCAATGACATTTTGCTGGATAGAACCAGTACAGAGGGATCAGTAAGAATTGAGTTGTAAGAGCACGTGCCTCTGGATGGCTCAGGGTTGCCTCCAGCAGTTCTTTCAGAAAAGACAGCAAATGTGGAAGATTTCAGTAGAAAAAAGGCAGCAAAAAAAAAATCTTGTCTTGAGAGGGCTAGTCCGTGGCTCAGAATTTCATCGTGACTCGTGAAAGCACTTTTTAAAGAGCTCCAGCTGAGCTGTGAAAAACTAGAATTCAGATGCACTGGTTAATGATGCACATCTCACCCATGTGCATAAACCCTAACTGCAGCGACCACATGGTATGCATGCACGCACATCCCTTTTATGTGAAACAGGCTGTATGACATGCGACAGGCTTCTTTTGCACAGCCTCAGGGAACTCAGTCCACAAAGCGCTACCGGGGGGGAAGTAAAGGGATGGAAGACTGGGGGCAGTGAAGGGAAGGTAACCTCTAGCCCCTTGATGTGCCAGTAGGGGAAGGACGTGACACATCACTTTGGGCAGGGACTTCAGGTCACCTTTGTGATTTGTCTGCTGGTTGGGAACTGAATGAGCCCCATGTAACTTTGGGGAGACACTCGGAGGCCATGTGTAGATGAAATGAGGGGCATGTGTGCACGACACTTTAAAGCGGGTTAAATGCTTTTGTGCCACTTTAATGGTGCTGGTGTTTGCACGCAGCAGCAGCGTATTGTGCAGTAATTCCAGCTGCTGTAGCAAATTCAGTGGTGTAATGTGCCTTAACTGACTTGGGGTGCAGCAAACTAAAACGCCTCCGAGGGGTTTTAATTTGCTGCCCTACAGCCGTGGAGTGAAGCATCGGGCTCCGTGCAGCTCCGTGGCTCTGCAGGAAGCCCGTGCAGGCAGCCTGGCAGCAGCCCGGGAAGGCAGGCTCTGCCCAAGAAAAAATAAAAGTGGCAATCTTTTTTTTGTTTTCCTGGAGCCTGCCTGCCTGCCTGAGATGCGCGGGAGCCCGGTGCTTCCCTTTATGGCTGCACTGGCCCCCGGGACCACCTGAGCCCTGGGGGTGGGGGGCTACTCTGTGACTTGCCCAACTCAGCAACACCAGCTCTATTCCCTATAACCCACCCTCGCTCGTGAGTCTGCAGTCAGTGTTATGAGGATCACTCATCAGTGGGTTCCCCTGTCCCTGCCAGAACCAGGGGTAGCTTCTCACCTGTGTGGGAGCCGGAGAGCGAGCTGAGGAGTCGGGCGTGCTGGTTCGGTCCATCATGCACCTCTATAACGTCATTAAGTGCCGTCTGAAAGAAGGCAAACTGCCCGAAGACCACTGTGAACAGACAGGGAGCACATTGCAGGACAGGTGGAGGGGTCTGAGCTGCATTGTCCCTACTTCCAAGCCTCCGAGCTGAGAAGTTTCAGCTTTGTTTGCTTCAGTATTTTCTTGTCCTTCATGGGAACTTGGCATTAGTGAAAAGTGCCTGACTGACAGGTCTGGAGTCAGAAGCCCTGTATTTATCCATAAAGTAGGTAAAACATGAGTAGCAGCCTTCCCCAACATGCTTTATCACTGATTCATAGGCCAGAAGGGATTAGATTATGAATCATCCGGTCTGCCCTCCTACATAACACAGGGTGTATAATTTCACCCAGTGATAATTATTACTTGCATTGATATGGCTCTTGCAAGCTCTAGTTGTAAACCAGGCCACCCCGCTGTGCTGAGCCTTGTACAAACAGAATAGAAAGATGGTCTCTGCTCTGAAGAGCTGCATTTCTGCCCTGAGTGTCACTGATCTTTCAAACAATGGCTCGGGTTGAGAGGATACTTGAATTTCCTTCTAACAGTTGGTCCTAAACATCTCTACTGAGATTGTCAACAAGGCATCCCCCGTGCTCCTTGTTTTATTGCCTTAAATTACGAATGCATCTAGGACCAGGTAGGTCTTATAAAGGGGAAGAATAATAAAAAAAATTAGGCCATATTTTAACTGGTGCAGGAGGGCCTGTGTGTTATTTACATTTATTTGTGCGAGACACACCGTGGCTTTTCTTCCTCCAGAACCTGAGGCTCAAAGCTTTTGATTTTTTATTTCCCTGATCCACGTGTTTTCAAATTGTAAGTGCCCAGTTACGGATTCGCAAGCTGGGAGGTCTCTCACTGTGCAATTCATCAGCCTGCAACATTTGCTACTTGCAAATCCAGGACTTGCAGCATGGCTTCGATGCTCAAATGCTGCAAGGTGGCTGAACCACCCCCCCAACACTGGCTGCCTGTGGAACTAGAAAAGGAGATGGGAAATGTCCAGTAGCTACTCCTAGCAGTATCCTGACTGTTTTTGATGAAGCTATTGCAATGATGTGGGTGGAGGAAAGAATTTATCATGGCCATCATTGTTCTGTAGAGGGAAAATGAAACTCTTCCATCAGGAAGCATTGCCTTGCTGCTTTATTTTTTTACTAAGATTAACGCTAGGATTATCAGAGTGAATAGCAGCAGGTTAATGGTATGAGCCTACTAACCGGTTCAAGCTGTTCTCCAAAGTTCAAATCCATCCCCCATCAGTGGGAACAGAAGGGAACGACTGTGGAACAGCTGCTCAATGCGCTGAACGGAGTAGCGCTAAGCCGGTGCTAAGTAGCACCCTTATACTCTGCTACCTTGGAAGAAAGCTCAGAGACTGAAAGGGCTATGTGGAAGGACTCAATTGCTGATCAAGATGATGCCTGAATTTAAAGGGCTTCTCTCTCCAGAGCTGTCAAGGCAGTGCTTTTCATGAGCCCTAAATGCACTTTAAGCTAGAAAATATGTTAAACAATATTAATATCCATCCAGCTCGCTGTCTCCGGGGTTTGCAACGTGCCTATCATGCTGGTCTCCTAACACCACACAAAATTAAGCAGCATCAAAGTCTGTAACAAAAATGGTGGCGCATGTAATTAATCTAGGCCCTGATACAGCAAAGCACTTAACTACATGAACAACAGAGTATTTATTCAGCCCAGCGCACTTTGCTGAATTAGGGCTTATGGCATTTTAAGACTTGATACCATTTCAGCAGCTTTTGACTGCTGATACTATTAATATAAAAGTCATCTCTCTCTCTCTCTCTCTCTCTCTATATATATATATATATGCAACTTGTTTTTTTAGAAAAATTAGGTCATCAGATTAATTTTCAGTCATGCAGTTATAGATATGTGTCCATAAGCACACACACACATACATATAAATATATATATAAATATATACACACACACACACATTTCTCGGCTACTCTCAGTACACACATGGAGTTGGGAACATACATATGCACAGTACTTGTGTTAGCACAAGATCAAGCACACATTTGTACATTTGGGCTGAACAGGTTTTGCTCCCATTGCTCCTCTGAAAACCACTGCTAAAACTAATTATTATTTTCCATATTTACTCACTTACCACATGAACCTTCCCCCCAAAATATGACTTCCTAAACTGGGGTGTGTGTCTTTAGAGGGGTCTTTCTGCCCAGTAGTACCCCACTTTGATTCTTGCCTCACTCAAAGTTTCAATCAAGCGCCAGCGAGCAGAAGTGCTATTTCTAGTCCGGCAGCTGGGGGAGTCAATTGACTTACTGACTCACTGCTCTTTATAGATTTTAATGACCATCTCTCCTTTTTCATGGTCTTGCTGTTCCACTACTCAAGCTAACCTTTCTTAAGGCAGTTTTGATGTCCACTCGCTATTCCTGGTCTCTCTCCTCCTATTTCAAGGCCCTACAGACCGCTCCTATCTCTTCTCAAAGTTGCAGAACCACTCACAGAGACCAGCCTTCAGCAGCAGCTCTAGCTTCAGCTTCTACTTAAGCAGAAAAGAAAGGGTTTTGCTTGAACCTGAAGATTAGGCTCTGCCCCTGCTCTGTGCAATCATAACTGGGAAAATCTTTTTTTCTTCATTCCCTCTTGCCAAAAACAAAGTGCATGTCTTATTTGGAGGGGTGCAGGTTGTAACTGTGTTGGTCTAAGGACATGGGCAGACAAGGTTCTTTGGTGAATCTGATATCTTTTATTAGACCAGCTTAAATAGTTGGAAAAACGTTTTCTTAGCAAGCTTGCGGGTTTAAAAACCCTTCAGCAGGCTGAGGAAGCATCTGCAGCTGGTGTGTGCTCTTCCTCTTATTTGGAGGCACGTAGTATGTGACAAGATATGGCACTAACTTTCACCATGGTGCTCAAATTCAGTAGAGAGCAAGGGAAAAAAATACTCCCCAAAATTGTTGCCAACACTTTATTCCTTTTTGGCCGATATCTTTCCTAATTCTTATATTAAAAATATCCGCTGTCTCCTTAAGTGACTAGAATTTACAGCCAATAGTGCTGTAATTTCCCTCGACTTCCTTCTCCTCCAATAATAAATCCACACTCAACCATAAACAAAAAAAGAGTAGGGGGTGGGAAAAAAGAGAGAGAGACAGACAGATTTTCAGCTGCTGGAAACAGATTCATCTCCACAGGCTCTGCAAGACAATAGCTCCACGGAGCTCTGCTGAATGACACCAGCTGAGAACCTGACCCATAGAGACATACCATAGTCCTTTGGCACAACGACAAAATAGAGGCAGATTTGTCCACTGGTATAATTCTGGGGATAATTTGGAGACAGGACTACTCCATCTGACCCTGTGTACTGGCCACCGCAAGGTGCTGAAAGAGAAAAGAGAAGACATCACTGGAACAGCTGTTGCCAAAGACTTGCATCCTGCCATCAGCCCTCATCTCCACTGCTTTGAGATGGGTCCAGCTGCATGTTTGCAATTCTGCGCAGGGCTGGCCGCCCCCATCCGTGATCGATTCTACACTTCAGGCACTGCGGCGCTCATTGAAAGTGCCTATAAAGAAAAACACAGCTTATTCTAAGTAGAGCGCATGGCTGCTTCACATTGAATTATTAACACTCCACCGAGGCGGGTGGGTGCCATGTAGGGTATGTTGCCTAATGTGTGATTTCCACTGCTAGTCCTTTGATCCTAATGCGCAGAACTTGGAGGGATGAGTTCCCCACGGTTTTCAGCAGTGGAGTCTTGGCTCTGGCAGGGCAAGGTCACGCCATGGATCTCTCCAGCTATGCAACATATTCCCAGCTTGTCCCTGCCTCATCCCGCGCTCCTCTTTGGAAGTGGATCCGGCTGGAAACTTTTAGTCAAAGTCGTTTTTGATGGAGGACAAAAACAGGGAAACGGGTTGTGAAATGAACTTTTCCTATGTTCTTTTCAGCTCTGGTCATGACACAGGAAAGCACGTGCTCCTGAACGGGGACTGCTCAGCATGTGTTTAAGGAAAAGATTGAATCAGATCCTATGCCAAGAATACAGATTCCACCACGCTGGATCCGCCTAGTGATCCATTTATTCCAATGCATTCTCTCTGGCAGATGCCTCATAGAAAGATGCAAGAAACCTGAAAAAGGGGCAACAGTAAACTGATGTGTACACGCAGAGGATGTCTTTTCCCAGTATTGGGCCATGAGTCATTTTATTCTTCATTCAAAAATACTTGTGGGGGCAAAAAACGCTCCATATGCTTTGAGAAGCTCTATCTGAAAGGGGTGCCCGTGTGGGGGAGTAGTCTGGCATGGCAGCCAAACTCAGTGGGGCAAGCGCGGATATTTTGCTGCTGTCTCTCAGTTTGTCCCACCAGCCCTACCTGTACAAGTTGGTCGAGGTTTGTTCCAGACAGGCTTCCCATCCCCTCCCATTATGCATGTCAGGGTGGAGACGCCTTCGATCTCATAGCCTCCGTCGCAGTAGTAGGTGATTGTCGACCCGAGTTTCAGATCTGTGCCCACTCGGGTACCATTCTTAATCAATCCAGGGTCAAAGCACGACTCCCTGGGGTTTTCTGCAAAATAAAATTGCTGGTGTACTTTATTATGCTGAGGGACTAATTCAAATACCCAGCATCATATATAACTGTATATGAGTTGTATGCCCACTGACTACAGCAGGGGATCGTTACCACTTACTGGAAGGTTTTGGACAAGTCACTTATAATTTCGCTAATCCCTCACCTGTAAAATGCAAACAACACTCACTTTGCCAAGATGCTCTGAGCCTTAGTTAATGTTTGTATAGTGCTTTAAGATCCTCAGAAGAAGAGCATTTATGAAACAAAAACTCAGGGGCTGGCGTGCCATGGCTGAGGTTACAGGCCATTTGTGCAGAATCTCAGCTGGGCCTCTTATTTCAGACCCACGATCAGTTGTGATTACTGTAAATTATAGATGCATATAATGAGACTAATTAAAAACTAATTAGGTAGACAGACAAAAAGGACAACATTTTTGGAAATACCTAGAGTAGCAGAAGAGGTTACAGCTCATTTCCAAAAGAGCAAAGAAGTTTTGGACCTGTCCAAAGCAGTTTTAGAAACTCCATCACTAGAAGGTTTTAAGAGGTTGGGACGGCATCCGTCCAGAATGAGTAAAGACCAGGGCATCCTGCATGTCTGCAGGAGGTTGGACTAGACAGCAGTTAAGGTCCTGTACAATCCTACAATGATTTTATGAAAATTGTTGCCCCTGGCCCCATCAGAAGTTTCCAAGCAGCTGTAGTATGCCACAAAGTGGTCAGATCCCAGTTTCAAGCTTCAGCACATTTTCTGGGTTTTTTTTTTTCCTGATCTGTGATTGTACTTCAGCTCATTATGAAAACCAAGGCCATTTGTAAGATTTGGACCCCAATTATTGGCTTATGCCGTGGGAGGCAGCAATGTTCAGATCCCAGATTTTGGTTCTGAGCATTCTCTAATTACCAGCGAAAGCCCCAAATAGCACAAAGGTCTTATCAACTACAAGCAATACAACAATATGCTGCTACTGAATCGGTAGAATACACTATTTTGATTAAACTCAGTGCATTACATCTTTGTGCACTTTGCTGAACTGGGGACAGAATCCAAGGAAACTTTGCAAACCAGAACACAGACATGTATACTGGGCCTGTAAGAGTCATGGACCCTTTTTCCCTTTAGCACATTTTAGATGTGCCACAGCTATCCCTGGCATCTCCCTGGCATCTTCCACTTTAACAGCTGACAGATTAGTGTTCTCACCACGATATTATATAGTGCCATGTGCTAGCTGGTTCTTTAGCCAGATGTGCAGCATGGCAGAGATCATTGCACAATGAGTACACACAAAATGAAGACATTTTTTCTCTCTGTTCTCCATGCCTTGCAGAGTTAAAATCCCAATTTACATATGAAATTCTAGCAAAGACTACAGACTGTCAGGGTGTGGATTTTTCCCTCCGTTCTTTTGAGCACTTTTCTTCTTTTCCAGTATGAAATATAATTAGGGGCTTTGATTAATCCTGTGCCTTTGTCATTTGGAAATTGCTCATTAAAGCTGAGGGCTTTTCTGTGAGCTCTGGGGTTTGTGAACAATTACGATGTGCCTGAGAATTCGATCGTGGGGTTTGACTATATTTGGGGAGGGGGGGGTGAGGTAAAACTCAGCCCCTTGGGTCCTGCCTTCTTTTCTTTGTTTGCACCGAAAAATAGGATTAGCTTCAGCGTCTCCTTTATATGACAGCTGTGCCATTCACCAGTGGTTCAGGGTAGGCAATGCCCATATAATTTTAACTGTCGGGGATGAAGGATCTGACCTTGGGTCCTCCCTCCAGCTGCCATGGTCTTGTTGTGTGATGCTGGACAACCCACTTCCTCACTCTATGCCTTCCCCTAATTGTCAAATGGGACAGTCCCACTCAGATGCCTTGGGGAGAGGAGAAGGGTGTTTTTTCTATGCACATGCAAACTGCAGGGCCAGAGAGAATTAATGCACTGATTGTGCAGGAACTTGGATGCTCAGATACAAGACAGTAATGAAGTTTTGCTCTTGGAAGATTAGGATTTTTTTTTATTTCTTTGTTTGCCGTGTGTGCTCTTATGCCTGTTCTGGCTGGAGCAGAAGCTGGAGATAATAAAGAAACCGTGAGTATCAATATGTAAGAAGCCAGGGCCAGGAAGTTTAGTTTCACCCACAGTGATGGAGAGCAGGAGCACAAGGCCATGGGGACAGACATGCTGCTCTGCCCTCCTTAATCCTTACACTTCACATTTGGCCCACTGGGTACCACCCTTTTCCTTTATATTCCTTTGTAAAGTGGTTATTAATAAAACACTTTCAGGGTTGAACATTGCCACCCTGCCCAATCTGGAATAAAGGCAAAGACCAGACCTGCAGGTCAGGCCTGGATTTCAAGAACCAGAACTTAGATCTGAGATCAGAAGCTGACCACCCCGCTATACACTTGGTCCCTCGGCTTTATCAGCTGCATACTGAATGCTTTTGGACAGTTCATGAAGTGCCTCCAGTGCCCTAAAGCAAGCGATGGCAAAGCTGTATGGCAAAACCAGTGCAAAAATATCCCAAATGCCTTTTGCAAGAATACATGCATCACTCTCCTATCCAAAACCCTTCTTCAGCTCTGCAGGCCTCAAGGTCTCTGAAAAGCTAATATTCATTATTAGTCCCCTCCATGCAGAAGTTGCACCCAACGGGCTCCTTATGACCATGTTATGCCTCTCTCGTTATTTTGAACAGTCTCACTGCCTTTCATCTAACAAGTTGATGTAGCTTCAACCTGCCAATCAGCCTCCCACCCAGCTGTCAGATGTCTTAGCCATACGCTTGATCTCAGTCTCTGCTCCTGCTTTGAAAAATCATGATGTTCAGTGCCCGAGTCATTCTGCCGACTGCTGAAAGGGGTTGGCGGCTGATTGCTGTACAGCAGCCCTGCTGCTTTTGTTGTGTTTTCTTCCTTCTTGACTGTTTCTCCATTCCCTCGACAGTCTGCGTCCTCAGGTACGGCACTCTCCTCAGCTGATGACGCACATTGCGATGCCAATAATATGCCCACCCCAAGCTACCAGCACCTTTTAATGGTGAGTATAGCAAGGGGATGAGACCTTCTCAAGCCCAAGGAGGAATGTGGTGCAATAGTAATAGCAGAAGTCCAGGAGATGCAACTTTTGATGACAGGCTCATTGAGTGGCCATAGGCATGCCCATAGACAAGCCCCTGCCTCTGTGACTTCAGATTTCCCCATGTGAAAGGAGGAGAGCAATACTTACCTACTGCACAAACTCACAGTCTGTGAAATCAGTGGCGACGTGTTCAAAAGGCATGGTACCTGGTGGCAATTGAAAAACGGTTTGGACTGAGTTAAGCATGGCTTCCTCTGTCTGGCTCCAAGGGGACAGCCAATCCACACCAGGTCCCTGCACTCAAAAACAGCAGCCTGACACCACTGCTGAATCCCGTGTAGGCCAATGTAGCAGACAGGGACAAAGACGAACGAGTCGGGGGGGACCTGGAGATGACTGCGCTAGACGGCAGACTGGACATGCTGGTGGGATACCGTACTGTGGCCTCCCAGCTTGCGTCTGCTTTGGGGGAAAAGGGACTTCCGTTTCCAACGTCGTATATTGTGCGTGGTGGGGAGAGGCACTTCAAGGCAAGCTAGACCCAAGCTTACCTGTGACTGATCGGCAATTGTGCCCATCTTCACACATGAGATTATTATTTCAGCAATCTCTGTGCTCCTTTCTGGAGATGGAAATCCGTCGCTGAGCCGCAGCATTGTGAGCCACGTGTTATGGAACAAGTTAACAACGGCCTCAAAATGGACTGATTTTGGAAGGACAGTAAATAACTCACTCTTGTTGTGTTTGCTTTCAATTTCATGGTTTCTTTGCCTGTAGATTCAGGCCAGAAACAGAAATAAGAGGCACTAAAAGAGGCCATGAAAAGGTATAAGCTGTTTCATCACTGGGAACCAAATACAGCTTAAAACATAAACCCCCTTAAATCCACAGCACATTTTTTCTGTAGATTAACTTTCTTCCTGATGTTCAAAATATTGCTGGAAGTCTCCCCTTATTATTCCTGAAGCTGCATTTAAGCCAGTGGCTCTCAACCTTTTTAGACTCAAGGCAATCCTTGGAAAACACCAGCTTCTAAGCTTTCACTTGTGGGGTTTTTTGGGGTTTGTTTTTTTTTTGACTCTGGAAAAATAACAGAGCAAGTCTGTTGCAAAGAACTCAAGATGACCACACCAAGATTTCTACTTGAAATCTGTGCAAACGATGTGTAGGTGTTTGCACAAGTAACAGTGCTCACCTTGGGCAGCACTTCATGGCAGTATCCTTAAATGATCTCTGGGCACTTTGGCTGGGAATCGCAGATTTAAGCCATCTTCAGAGATGAGCTAAAGAGCATACATATAAAGAAAGAACTCCATTTTCTCAGACTCCAAATCAAACCTTTTCTAAGGTTCAAAGCACTTTGGTCACTTCCTCCCAAACTTCTGTGCTTTTTTTCATTTTGTTTTTTTTGCTCCTTGGCACTTCCTTATACTTACTGGGACCCAAAGTAAAAATGCTACTGAGATAGGAGATATTTGACTGGAGGCAGGATGCCCACAAGGATGGCTTGTTGTGTAGTCTCCAGACCAACTGAACAGGCTGAAGAGGTTCGGAAAGTTCAGAGATGCATCCGAAGGCAGTGGACTGTACCTTCCAACCCACCAGTCTTGGACTTCCTTGAGGTCCACCGCCGCTATGAATGACCCAAAAAAATGGTGTTTCCATAAATTTTCTCCCTAGCATGTATCATCTCATGAATCCTCCAGAGAAGTCATCACAATGCTGAATCGGTGACAAAAGCCTTTTCAGACTGACAGCTTGTGAGGCTCTCTCCATTGCACAGTCTGACTTCAGAGAAGGCTCTTCAAAAAACAGAGGAGACATGTAAGAACAATACAAGTAGTCACATGTTAAATTTTAGTGATAGGAGGAAAAAGATCCGATAAACACATTCATAACAGCTGGGGGGAAAGATTGCAAAGCAACTTGCTCTGCACAGCAGTGTTACAGCAGTTCAGCACCCAAGATCGTAGGCTAATTTTCAAAATTGCTCAGCATATGACACTGAGGTCTTCTGAGAATATGGCCCTAAGGAAAGGAGTTGGACCTCAAAACGCTGCTCGGGATTTTTCTGAAATTTGGGCTCTGCATATTAAAAAAAAGTAAGCTAAAATGTGAACAGCAGCAACGGGAAGACAGAGCTCCCATGTTTATGAGAACAAATGATCAGGCGCAAGAACAGAGCATGGAGAAAGTAAAGCAGAGTGGCACAACACGGGGATGAAAAAGTCCCTTTTGACCCTGTCTTTTCAGCTTTTTGAAGAGTCCACTCTGTTCCCGAGGTCTTGTCTACACGCATAAAATTGCAAGATGTAATTCAAATACCACGCGCTTATACTCTCACACCAGAGTAGATGCATTTAAGCCAGCATGAAGTGCTTATCCTAGTGCAGGGCTGAAGTTACACATTACACTTAGACAGTACTAAATCTGTGAAGAGTTAAGCGATGTTGAGGTCAGAGCTGTGCAGACAAGAAATGGTATTAACCCTTAATACCAGAGGCTGGGAGGGCCACATCCTGGGATGCTGGAGGACTGCAAAGTTCCCATTTTATCTCTGTGGAGCAAACTGAAGTTACCCTAACACGAGCTAGGTAGCATGGCCCAGAGTTGACCCTTGCATGAAGTGGTGTAACTTTAAGATGCATAGAGGGCACTTTGCATGAGTTAATGAGGTTTAACATGTGGAGGCTTGCATTTTAAGTGCCTTGCTGTGGTCTAAATGTAATGTGTAACTTCACTCTAGGTTGTGCCTGTGAAAGAAGAGTAAAAAGCTATAAAGACTACAGACTTCTACCAGCTCAGCTGTGTCACTCAGGGGTGTGAGGACAAGAAATCTCTGACTTGATGCAGGTGTCTTAGCAAGTGCCCTAAGTGTGGATGTGGCTTCAGCTTGCAAAACTTCTTACCTTCTGAGAGAGCTATTTGATTTGGTGGTCAGAGGCTGGAATGATACATCTTAAAAAGCAGAGTTTTGCCCTTATCAGCTGGGTCCATACAAGGAGTGCTTTACTGGTATAGGGGTGTCGGTTGTAGCCGTGTTGGTCTAAGGACATAGGCAGACAAGCCTCTTTGGGTGAATCTGATATATGAATTTTTTTTCCCCAACTACTTAAGTTGGTCTAATAAAAGATATCAGATTCACTCAAACAACCTTGGCTGCTTACTGGTATAGGACACCAGTATATGCTGGCAAAGCTTTCCTACTGCAGACACGACCCAAGACAACTTTATAATGGCGTAACGGCATTGGCACTTTGCCCTCTGTGCCATGCCCTATGCGCAGATTGGCAAAATCAAAGCCTCAACTATTCTTTTTCTCTGTGCCTTTTTTCCCCCATTCTCTCTTTCCAGAGCAAAAGTTCCTATTTAAGAGCTGTTGCCCCTTCAAAAAAAAATTACCGGGGAGAGCTGGGGCTGTTTGAAATTCATCAGGCACGTTGTAGCTCCAGGCTAACAATCTGATCCCAGTCCTAGGGAAGATGCAGGACTTCCAGAAGGGACTAGTGTATGGCTGCTTTGTCTTTCCTTGCACATTACCAAAGCACTACAAAGCCCTGGGCAGTTATAGCATTTCGGATGAGGCTGACATTGCCGAGAGACGCTGCTTGGGGAAAGGCGGCAACAGAGCACATGGGCTTGCAGGGCTGACCATACCCAACGAGCCCTTGCCTTTGAACTATACTTGGGATTCTGCACTGGCAGTAATCCGAATTAGATGCTTGTTTCTTATTTTACTCTCTCTGGGGTTTTTTTTTTTTTAGTTCCCCTCCCCCCGATTCCCCCTCTCTTCTTCCTCCAATTCTCTGAAGTTCTATTTTCTGCAACTTCTCAGACTTGAATCACTGGCTCTTTTTAATGTGTGGAGAAGTTAATGAGCAAAGTTAAAGCCTCATTCTTTTCTCCCAGCAGTTTGGCTTCGTGGGAAGTACGTAGGCGCGATTAACTCTGTAGGTATGTTTAGGGAGGAAAAAAAATAACACTGCACACAACAGCCTTCATTTAATGAGGCTGCCATTTGTTAACTATATTACAAGTGCCAAAAAATGAGGGGAAAAGAAACAAAAAAAAGACTTTTTCGTTTGCAGTAAAATGAATTCTAATTAAGGGCTGCAAACTTTTAAATCTGTTGAATTTCAAGCACCACTAATTGTTTCTGCCTTATAGGATGGCTTGCTCTGGAGATAAATCCATTCATTCAGGTTGAGAAACAGGATTTGCCATTTCTGACTATAGTATTACTCCTCAGCGTTGTTATAGGTGGGAAAGTCACTTCATCCTCACTTCTTCCCTCCACAAAAGAGAATGCAGCTTGCTTAAAGTCAGCAAGTCAGGGCACAGCTGGGACTTGATCCCAGGTCTATTGACCTCCAAGGAAGAGCATGACCAACTAGCATGTGTTGTTTCCATGGTAGCGGTTTGGATCAGCCTATTGAGTATCCTGTCTTCTACGGTGACCCACACCTGATGTAGGCAAGCCCCCTTCTTAAGTGGGTACACCTAGTCACTATTGCAGAGGTAATTTTGCAACCTTCTTCACTAGACCCTGCTTTTGGAAGGTCCTAATTCCACTCCCTTTACATGCCAGGCTTCCTAAGTTAGTCCTCAAGTATTCTCTCCTGTGACTGAGTAATAAGAGTGTTTCTGGACCAGCAAAAGGAGTGGATAGGGTACACAAAACATATTGGCAGTACAAGACCTCTTAGTCACTATAAGCTGATCAATACGTCTTCCCACAGATCGGACCTGCTGCTCATCATTCGCCAAACAAAGTCTCATCTTAGACAGCTGGCCTGATGACAAGAATGTCTTGGCAGTGATGGGAAGAGACAGCCTCCCAGTGAGAAATCTCAGGGGTTGAGCATGCCAAATTACTGAACATCGCTGCGTTCCCAACAACACCCTCATCTGCTCCTCATGCTGCCCTGCAAGCCCCTTGCTCCCCTGCACTGAAGTAAGTGGGCAAACACACTCCCCGTCTCCCAGACTCCATGCTGTAGAGGAACATGCCGTCTTGATGACGCCATTTCTCTGCCTCCAGCATGGCAGGCGGGTGTATTTTCCCCTCCCACTGAAACTCGGCTAAAACCCAACCTGGTTTGACGAAACATTTCGCAGTGACCTGAAGAAGCCTTTGGTAGCAAGGCGGCTGATTGTTTTGTGCTTTGAGGGAATGGTGTGCAAGCCAAGAAGAGGATCCCAATGACAAATGTAAGGTCGCATGAAGAAGGCACTAGGTGGGGAGCGGGGTTGTAGGTTGTAGCCATGTTGGTCTAAGCACACAGGCACACAAGGTTTTTTGGGTGAATCCAATATCTTTTATTAGACCAACTCAAATAGTCAGAAACATTCTTCTCACCTACTGACCACCTCAATTTACATTTTAACTGACTGGCTTTCTTGCATGCATACTGGCCTCTGACTGCTTTACTACTCCATCCAGGAAGAGCACAGACCATCTGCAGATGCTTCCTCGGCCTGACAAAGGGCATTCGTACCCAAAAGCTTGCGAAGAAGAATTTTTCCAGCTCTGTGAGTTGGTCTAATGAAAGATATCAGACTTACCCAAAGACCCTTGTCTGCCTCAGTGTGGAGCTGCATCTAAACTGGTTTCAGTAGCAAGGTCCATTGTGCTGAGCGAGGGGTGAGCTATGAATGGTCACTTGCAAGGGAAGGAGGGGCAGAAGTCGGAGTACAATCCTGGTCATCTCCCTCTGATCCACCTATGCAGACATGATGGGAGTTGCTCATGCATCAGAGAGACAAGAGTTCATCCAGGGCTAAAAGGCCACATCCAGCAAGTTGCTGAGTGCCTTCAAGTTCAGTCCAGGAGCTTGAGAGGCTCAGGACCCATGTTCTAGTCCTTGCTTTGTCACTGCTCAGTGTAAAACCATGAATCAGGCCAAACCACAAAAGCATGCAAGTGTCTAATTCCTATCTATGTGCCTTAGCTCAATAGAGTTCAATGGGGCTTCAGGCACCGAAATACCTGTGTGGATTCAGCCTGTTGCTTTGCTATGCTCCTCTAAGGTGGACAACAGCTCTGGGGAATTTTCAGATGACAAAACTCATTTAGGAAATGGGAAACTATGATGGGCCTTACTAAATGCCTGCTTTTAGCTCTTTGGATGGATGACACCCAAGAGCCGTGAAGGATTATGGGCCCCAAGTTATTACTGCATGGCTTCTTGAGCAGTCAGCTGTGCTTGTACTAAGGGATTTACAAAAGAGAGTCCAAGATTATCCCATCAGGGTGTGGGACCCTTTCACACTTGGTGTTGTACAGGTGGAAATAAATGCATGGGGTATAGGGCAGCAGTGAATTCAGCCCTACATTTTATGAGAAGTTCATGTACTTGTTTGAAATCTAATTAAACTTTGGAAGTCTCTCGAGTTTACAACCCACGCTGGAAATCCCACAATTTGCTAGATTTACAGAACTTCTCGTTTCCAATGTGCTTGAAAATAACTGCTGGGAAATATTTTGGCGCTTCCCTTCATGTCAGCATGCCAACCAACCACCACACCTCCAAAATAATCCCAGCACAAGCATAGTGCATTAGCCCTAGGATACATCACACGCTGGCCCACGTGGGTCTTATCTTGAGTTGCATCGGACTAGTTGGTTATGAACAATTTCTGGAAAAGAAAGTAAAACTTCTATGAATTCTATAACTGACCTCACAACCAAGTGGAGAAAACCCAGAATCCCTGAAAGGCAAAAGAAGAATGAATTCTTGTGCGATGGGCAGCTTGACAAAACTGCAAGAGAGAAAACACGTTGCTATTCTGAAGACTCAAACTGACAAGAAAAGATCAAAAGCATCTTTTCAGTGCATTTTCTTGGCTGTCTCTACCCCCTGACAAACTAAATCCAATGGGTGTATGAGTTACTTATCTTGCCTTCAAGTTCCAATCATATCCTGCAATGAATATCATTTGTGTGCGTGTGGCAATGCAAGCGCAAGTGAGATAAACAGAAAAGACTGTTTCTTGGGTAAATGTTCCAAAAATGGCAACCTAGAAAGACTGTCTCATGTTCAGAATAACCCACGGGGCGTGTGTTGTATCTTATGCCACATGCCACCATGCTGATCTTAGCATGAGACAGTATCTAGAATCTTTCCACTTTAGGCGCTGCATTGCCTATCCAGGACAAATCCGTGCAGCCACCGATCCAATTCAGTTTTTCAAGGTGTATTGCTTACTAAACTTCCAAACCTATTTCATTTTCTCTATCCACCCGCCAAACCCTGACACAAACCATGCTAAGAAAATCATAGAAATATAGGAAATGAGGGTCAGAAGGGACCTCAGGAGGTCACATCTAGTCCAACCCCATCCTCAAAGCAGGACCAGCCCCAACTACATCATCCCAGACAAGGGTCGTCTAGCCAGGTATTAAAAGCCTCCAAAGATGGAGCCTCCACCACCTCTCTGGGTAACCTGTTCCAGGGCTTTACAACCCTCCTAGTCAGAAAGTTTTTCCCAATATCCAACCTAAACGTCTCTTGCTGCAACTCGAGCCCATTGCTCCTTGTTCTGTCATCTGCCACCACTGAGACAGTCCAGCTCCATCCTCTTCGCAACAACCCTGCAGGAAGTTGAAGGCTGGTATTAAATCCCCTCTCGGCTTCTCTTCTCCAGACCAAATAAACCCAGTTCCCTCAGCCTCTCCTCATCAGTCACGCGCCCCAGGCCCCTCACCCTTTTTGTTGTCCCCTAATGGACTCTCCCCAATTTGTCCACAAAATATACATTTATTGGGTGTCAAGATGCACCCCGTTTCTCAGTCCTTGTTGAATAATCATGCTGCACTTGCCGCTTTCTAGCTGCCCCTGTCTGCAAAAGCTAGCTAGGCAGACCAGCTGGTGACCTCAATCACTTCTTACACCCCTCATCTCAACTGAAACCACCAGGAGTTGTATTTTCCCCTTGATTCTCTGGAGAACGAAACACATTGACTGATGCAAAGCAACTGCTTCAATAATGCAGGCCCCCTTGACAACTGATCCCCTTAAGTACAGCGGTGGCCAAGCTTCTCCCTCTGATCTAGCTATGCAGACATGCTGGAAGTTGCAAATGCACAGGAGTGACAAAAATTCATCCAGGGCTAAAGGCCTGATTCAGCAAGTTGCTGAGTGCCTGCAAATTCAATCCAGGAGCTCAAGATGCTCAGGACCCTGCAGACTCAGGCTCTCAGGCCTTGATTAAGAAAAGCACTTAATCGTGTCCTTAAGCCTTAGTAAGTGCTGAAAGTGCTCTCCTGCAAAGAGATGCTTTCCTGAATCACTGCCTTAAAGAGGAAGACGAATGTACACCCTGTCCTTTAAAGGTGACCAGTAAGGATGGAAAGACATGAAACTGGACTACTGTTCTTCCCTCCATCCCTGTTCTATTTTTGCTTTCTTATGGTAAAAGGCAGTCTAGAAAATCACCTCTCCTGCCAACCAAAGGGGATTTTAGATTCTGCCTGGAAAGCTCTCGTGGGCCGCTCAAAGGTTTATGATACTAAAGGCTAAAGAGACGGATGCTCGATCCCTTGGGCACATGATCCACGTCAGATCTGCTGCTGCAGTAAAACGGACACCACTCCATTGTCTTCAGTGACACCATGGTGATTTACAGCTAGCGAGTGCATAAGGTTTGATGTAGGCAGGCAAGGTTTTTTGGGTAGATGTGATATCTTTTATTAGACCAACTGAGTAGCTGGAAAAAAGTTCTGTCCAACTTTTTTCTTTTTTCCAGCTGCTCACTTGGTCTAATAAAAGATAATTGCATCTACCCAAAGAACCTTGACTGCCTATGTCCTTAGAGCAAGACGGCTACAACCAACAACCCAGTAACATTTGATGTTACATTTGATGAACTAAAACTTTCAGAGGAAAATCTGTGCGAATGACATGCCCCTATGCTGCTGGAAATGCAAAGGCAACTACATTGTCTTAGGACTTGATCTTGCCAAGACCAGCTGAGAGTACATAGGGGATCACAACCGTACTTCAGCACTAGGCAAGACTTTAGCCTTTGAGGCCAGATTTTCAAGAGCCCAGCTTCCATTTGGACATCTAAATGCAGCTCAAAGTGTCAAGGGCTCAGCAAAGAGCAATTTGCACTGTGACACTCCTGGATGGAAGCTCCAAGGAAACCTAGGGCCCAATACATGGTGCACTTTTGACAATTTGCCCTCCACCGTGGATGCCGAGTCCTCTGGTAAGACCTGAATTTGGCTGGGAGAACCAGCAAATTAAATCAACTAAAAGCCAAAAGTGAAGATCACCTGCCTAGTTCTTTTCCACCAACCTGCCTTGTTTCTGTAGCACCACCAACACACTAGTATAATTGTGAAAAATAAGGCAGACTCCTGCAATCCAGAACACGACACATGAAGCCGCTCAGCATTGTGGATTACTTTAAATAGATCAAGCACAATTGCACGCAATACCAACGGAGGATGTTTCTCTGTGATCTTCATCTTGAGAAAGTGGCGCCATTAATTTTGTAAACCTTTGAATGGTAGCGCCATCCGTTAAGGCTCAGGTGCCTTATCACGTAGGCATGTCCCTGCCTCCTTGGACAAAACCTCTCTTGCCTCTTGGAATAAATCTGTAATCTGAGGCAGCATGGAGCACTCCTAACACCCCGTTAACAGTTCAACCTCCTCCAGCGCTCTGTACACTGAAATCAGAAATGAAGTGGCAAGTAGCATGTTCTGCTCACTGAAAAGTGGAGAAGAGGGGACAGGTTTATTTAAATTCACTGTGGAAAGGGAAAGATTATACAGGAGGGAATGTGGATGGAAATATACTTTTTTTTTTCCCCCCCAAGAGACTTTGTCTGTGTATCCACCTTGAAAAGAAAAATGATTCTTACCTTTTCTATCTGTTTTCTTAAAAGACACATGGGGAGTATCCAGATGTGCATGGAAGTTTGGTTCCCTGGGTGTGCTGCCACTTCTTGTCCCCGCGGAACGCCCATGCCACACGTGCTTTGTTGTGCAGATTTACCCCGGGTGGGGTAGAGGAGGCTGGGGCCAGCACTGTACTGGCCCCAGAAGCTTTCCCTGGGGTCCTGGGCACTCCCAGGGCCGCAGCTGCGGCGGTTCTGCCGTGCAGAGCCTGGCTGGCAGTGCAGCACGGCTCTGGGTGGACCGGCTCCACTTTTCAGCAGTGCACGCTGGCTGAGCATGCATTGCTTTGGATTTCCAGGGGTCAAAAAAACCCATGGCAAAAAAATACCTGGTGCAGCACACACTCAGGCAGCGTGCCCTCCGAGATCACCGGACTGTGCTGTACGTGGCACTGCAAACAGGTCTGCAACTCCACATACCGCATGGCTGTGCTCATCTGGATGCACCCAAGACGGACTACCGGAAGCCCAATTCACCATAGCAGCAAGACCCTTTTCTGCTGGTCTGGCAGGTGAACAGTGGGGTGCGAGTGAGCAGAGACTCTCCACCACCTCCCCCCATTCATATGGCCTTCTCCGCTGGTACAGGATGAAAGACGCTACTCTGACTCATCTCTCAGCCTGGATTATTAAGGGGGGAATGGAGGTGTGGCTGAGCCTTGCACCATAGCTCTTCACTTCTTCCCAGACAAGTCCTGGGGCTGTAAATGGAGGAAATCCCTCCATGGCAGAGCCTGTGGAAAACAAAGCTGCTTAAGATCCCCCTTCTACATGCTGTCTGCCAGCAGCATCAAGCCCAATATTTCCAGCTGAAAAAGCAGCAACTTTTGGAGCTTTGCTCCACACGAAGAACTAGTGCTAAACATTGTGAAGAATCCCCTCCACATCTCATTATTTGTCCAGGGGCTGAACAGGCTGCCAACTCACCCCTTCCAAGCCCCTGCAGGCCTGTGGAAAGCCAGCCTAGCTTTCCTGCATTTGGCAGAGAGGAGCGTAATCCAAAGGAGCAATGTAGCTGGCCTCTACATGAAACTTCACAGCATGGGGAGCAGATGTAGAATAAAACAAAGCAATGCAAAGCCTTGGAGAAACACCCAGCCACTTGCAGCATACGGACGAGTCCCTCATTGTCAGCAGAGCACAAATCAGGCAATCTACATCTGCATGAACAGCAGCCACGCTGCCCACAGAACAGGGATGGTTTGTGTTAGGCCCACACACTTTATTATGGGTAAATACTGTACGTAATTCAAAGTGGCAGGTGTTTCAGCAAGGGAAACCCTGGCAAGCTAACAGCCAAGTGGTTTGGTACTAGGTAAGACATACTGGGGGGGGGGGGAATATCACATCAATTTAGGCTGAGGAAAGGAAGGGAAGATGCGGTGCCAATGGAGTCAGACAAAAAACTCAGCTTAGTGAAGTCTCTTTTCTTTAATTTTTGGACCTGTTTTAATGTGCAAAGCTAAGAAAGGAGGTTTTGGAGGCAGGGACTATTCTCCGGATGTGTGTGTGGAGACTCCGGCACAACAGGGCAGGGTCTCTTTAGTAGGATGGACATAATAACAAGGACCTGATCCCACAATCAATGCACAGCAAGGGTTGCACCTGCCAAATACAGCTTCTGTTGAAGGCAAACTGGTTGGAACCTAGTCCATTAACTGGTTTCTTGGCAATAAGACAAATGAGGACCTGATGTGCCCACCTGCTCCCATCCTGCAGAGCAAAGACTGGGCAACCGGGAAGCAGTGGGAGTGGAAGCCTGCTCCAGTGAAAGCAATGGGAGTTTGAACACTGACTTCGTCAGAGCCCATGTTTTCCCCTGGGAATCTAACAGAAAAGCCTGTTGCAGGTGAGATACCGAATAATAAAGCATACTGATCACAACCAGCTCATGTCTGGGGCTTTTCATTTACAGCTGAAAGCACTTGACAAAAGTGAGTAGGGGTCATCATCACTGTGCTTTACTAATGGAGAATTGAAGAACTTAAGTGACCTGTCCAAAGGGAAGAGCATCCCTGAAAGACCCAGGAAGGGAAGCCAGGAATCCTGGTTCAGCCTCCTCCAGATCTTAGTACCAGAAAAATCCAGCTGCTCCTTTTGTCCTTGGACCAGCTCACCTTACAGGGTGAAAAGACCTTGAGACAAAGCTGATGGGAAAATGTTCCCTGTCGCAGCCTTCCCCACCCACCCTTTGCTACTGGTGCAAATACAGATGCCAGAGTCAGTAACAAAACTCAATTGCAACCCTGGCTCTTCAGCGAGCTCTGAGAGCGGTCTGTGTGGCAGAAAGCCACCTTGGTTTCTCCCCAAAAATCTCTGCCCTGTGACACTGTGATTTAAATCTCTGTGCTGTGACCATTCAATTAGGGGACCACACCCTCAGCCTGGCTCTTTAGGGAACTGGAGCTGGCTGCATTCCTGAGGGAGGGGGAAACCTGCTCCCTCTGCCTACCTGACTGGTACCTGGGTGAGGGGCATCTACCTGGGGAGCTGGGATCTGCCCGGTAACAGGTGATGCATTTCAGACTGGTTGGCTGACAGCCAACTGGGGCTGACCTCTGCTGACCCAGGTGAATGAGGTCACAGGGGCTATATAAGTTAGGATGGGGAAGGAGGCGGTCTCTCCTCTCCGGCCATGAGGTGACGCAGCAGCCAGGCAGGGGACACAGAGAAGCCTTAACATCTGAAACTGGCTCTCTGCCCCCAAACTCACGAGCTAGGAACCGCCTGCCTCCAAAGGGAAACTTCACCTGCCTTTGGAAGATGCTTGTGAGTAAGCTACTCAATCTGATTAGATATTTAGCTGGAAGTATCACAGATGCGTAATCAAAAGGCTACCACAGCCAGACTGTTTGCTCTTTAGGATTTCTAGATATTGCTCTATCCTGTACCCTAGTTTACCCTACCCCCTGTAATCAATAAAGTTCTCCTTTTTGACTGGTGTGGGAGACTTATTGAGGGGTGGGTCTAAATTATGCCTAAGAGACCCCTTAGGTCTGTGGACTAAGGGAGACTATACCTTTTTGCCCCCGGACTTGGGGAAGTACCCCAAGTGCCTGTACTGGGTTGAGTACCCGTGGGACTTTAGGCCTGTGTTACCCCAAGGACACAGGGCCGCGAGACAGTCCATTCTTGGGGTGGTGGCGGCACGTTACCCCCAGACTAGCGAGTGTGCTCTGGGAGAGGGGTCGGCCGGACATAAGGCGCCCCTAGGGAGGCATTCAGAGCCTGGAAGGTGGTTGGGCGCAGGGAGGTGGGTGGCTCGACGCAGGAGCACCCCCTACTGGCCCGCCTCACATGGTGGAAACAGCGGAGGGATACGAATACCCAGCTGTGTTCCTGAGGTGGGATCTCTGCACCCCGCCACAGTCATCTCCCCAAACCTCCAATGCAGCCAGGATCCCAGGGCTGTTCCCACCTTCTGGAAACTAAAACTACAAATCAGGGAGGTAAGAGGCATCTGGCCAACTTTGAACTAATTCTCCCCTCCACTCCTATCCATTCTTGAAGCCCTCTCACTGGCGGGCTTGTTAAAGGGCTTAGCCATGCAGGATGGATGCTGGGACAAGAGGTTCCCATATCTCACGGGGCACGGCCCCCCCCATACGGTACAACCAGGCAGCTGGGCCTAAGAAGAAGTGAATTCCATGCATCAGGCAGGCTGACAAATGGTGGGCACAGCTAGACTATGCCCGGTTGGTTACCTGTATAATCGATGATGAATCCCGCATTGCTCACAGAGGCGTCGCTTCGGAAAGCCAGGAACAGGCTGTTGCTGCTGCTCTCAATCCTCTCGGGCAGCTGGGACCCGTAGAAGCTCCCGATCAGGGGGCTGAGTGAATCCGGCCCGTCGTAGATGTGAAGGAAGTCATACCCGGGCTCCAGATTAAACCTGGAAAACAACGGCGCTCAGATGATTGCATTTGCAAGGGCAGCGTCTCCAGGTGCAGCAAAGAGCACAGCCCCAATGTCCTGTATGAAACCATGCAAAGAGAGATCTCGTGCGTCACAGACCTTAACATTTAAGCAGGCCAAGCAGGCACTAGGAAGAAAAGGAGGGGAACAGAGGCCCCGAGAGATTCAGTGTTACCTCTGGGCTGATGCTGCCCATGGGCCAGGGAAAACTGAGGGCTTTGCTAGGGGATGGATCCAATGAGTCTCAGGGTGACCATAAGAGAAACACATGCCAACCTCACTAGCTCCATCCCTTGTTGCCCACAGGTTCTTGTAGGAGTAAAAGCAAGCAGCCGCTTTGCACTTGGATACCTACGTATTAAATACCAGGGCAATGACGTAATCAGGAGAGACAGTCAACTTCCAGTCACACTCCTTCCCCGGGGGATAGGGCTCTGGATACTGTGGTGACAAAATGACTCCTGATGGTCCCGTCAAAATCCCTCCGCAGGGAGCTGAAGGAGCAAGCAACCAACAGGGTAAAAAAATCACATGTTGCATATCATGCCAGGTAGGAAAAACAACCGATGATGGTCAATTTAGACTTAAAGGTCGAGCTCTGGACTAAGGTTACCTAGCAATTTTGGAGGCAGGAGATTTAAATAAGTGGCCGAGAGATACGGGATGACAGATGAAGACACGGACAGGGGATATAAATGAGTGGATGGAGACAGACAGAGGAATATGGAGCCAGAGGTAGGCTGCCAGGTGAGCGATTATCACTTGTGTTACAGTACTGTTTCATGGCCTAACCTCGGGCTCAGGTCCCACCGGACTGGGCATGGCACATACATATAGTAAAAGATAGCCCCAGATGCTGTGGCAGCCTTCATAAGATGAGACGTACAGATAAACAGTTAAGAGGAAAAGGATGCCTTACACCCCCTTATTGCATACATCTAGGCAGCTCTCAGTCACAACCTAAACTCCTGCTAAAGAAGTGAATACGCACATTGTCAGGGACTAATGATTTGTTTGTATTTATTACAGCTGCCAATGCACTAAATGCCAAGTTGATTGAAAAATCCATTTTTTTTCCAAGCTGAGAGTGCCCCCGTAACATTTCTGCACAGTGGCAATTGCCCATGGTTAATTTATTACTGTCGAACTCTTGAAGTCCTTTTCTTGGGGGTAGATCCTCTAGGATTTCCCTCTGTTGCTTGGATTGACCTACACTTCCAGATTTCCAGGGGGAGTAGCGCAATCCTTGACTTTTCAGAGCTTGTGGGCTTGATGCAATAACAAGCCCCGCAGTAATGCAGACGCCGACTGGGAGACAAATGGGTAACACCCAGATTAGGAGAACAACTCTCAGCAAGAACTTTTAAAATGCATCTTGTGGGCATTTATACAGACCTCCTTGCTGCAGTGTCTAAGCATTTTTAAACATCAGCGCATGCAGTCTTTCTTCTCCCTCTCCCTTGCAGTTAGGGACATGAGACAGAGGACTCGAAATGGCCTCCAAGATCATGGAGTGAAGTCACCGGCTAATGCAGGTGATGAGAATTTATCATCCCCATTTAGCTGATGAGGAAAGTGAGGCAGAGAATAGTGAAGCAATTAACTCACAGTGACACCAAAATAGCATGGAGGGTCAAGAAGTAGACCACAGATCTTCTGAGCTCTGGCCCCGTGCCTTGTACAGAAGACTGACCTTGGTATTACTGATGGGGAATTAACCTTAAAGATGCTTTCATTTTCCAGAGTTTACGTTCAAGGGAAACTTAGGAGAAACTTAAGAGTTCAAAGGCTGGGATTTTCAAAGCAGCCTAGGGGAGCTGGTTGCCTAACGCCCTTCAACTCCACTGAAAATCCCATCCAATCTCCAAAGGATTTAAGCCAGAGTATGGTTCGAGTCACACACTTTGGACTTGGATTGGGAAGCAGACTTCAAAAGCCCCAGTGCCCAGGGCTTCCTTGTAGCTGAAGTTTTGATTAGCTCGTATAATTTAGCGAAAGCACCTGTACTACAGTACAGATGGGAAAAAAAAAGGTCAGAGTGCTAAGGATAAAGTAGCAAGATGAAAGCAGAGCTGTATTTCAATAAGAAACCCTGTAACAAGGTCAACCCATTGTAAGGAGGGCAGGTATTTGTGCAGTTTGGGGTTTGCTCAGGTCCTGATGTGTCTAATTTAGGGGTCTAATTTGGGCCTCTAATTAACCCTAAAAACTAATGCATCTTTAAAGGTTCAGTGTTGTTTTTTCCTTCCCATGAGCTGTAGGAGCCTGAATGTGGATGGAGGGTCTCTTCCCAACCCTCCAGCTCTCCTAAGACCAGAAGAACTCAGGCCGGAAACTACACAAATGTCACCACTAAGATAAAGGGGTGCAGGTTGTTGGTCTAAGGACCCAGGCAGACAAGGGTCTTTGGGTGAATCTGATCTCCTTTATTAGACCAACTAAATAGTTCAACCAACCCAAAAGCTTGCTTAAAAGTTGTTCTCCAACTATTTAGTTGGTCTAATAAAAGACATCAGATTCACCCAAAGAACCTTGTCTACCACTAAGATGAAATGCATTTCACCTCTCCTCTCCCAGCTGGAAAAATCACGAGAAAAACTTTTTCTCATGACCTTTCCTCTTGGCGCTTGTGGTTTCCAGGAGGAAAAGACCCAAGAAAGGAGGACATTTGCCATTATGTGACTGCCAGGCAAAACAGGGCTGTTTTTCATAGGACTGTAGAAGATGAAGAGAACCAAACGGACAGAGAGGGAGTAAATGTGCTTTGTAATTTTCCCAAGATACTTCACACGTCACAGTCAGGTTTAAAAAACATTTGGGTTAAATCCTTTATACGCATAAGCAATGCATTGCTGCCAAGCTACCATACAAATCCAGGTTACAACTAGGAGCACTTTCTGTTCCCCTCTGTTGTATCTGGTTTTCCAACTTTCTCCCTCTAGTTAACTCTTATTGCTAAAAACGAGCCGGCAAGGTGCTCAGCTGGGGCAAGCTGGTTTTGACCCAAGGAGGGCCATGAAGCTATTCTGATTTGCACCACGTGAAAATACGGAGCTCAAGCTGCTATAAAGAAGGACGACCAGAGCCAAACCGATGGCTGGTGTATCCCTACATAACGCATTTGCTCCGTGAACCAACATCTTTCAGAGCAAAGAGCCAGGAGAAGGGGAGTTTTGTTCATATGTTGATGGCATTTCCCTGAAGAAGAAAAAAAATAAAGAATCATTCCTGTGAATATATGAATGTGTTTCTGTCCTCAGCTTTGCTGGTCCTCTGTTGAGAATTTGTAAGCTGCAACCACAGGAGTTGCAAAGGTTTCCTTGCATCTCCCAGAGCTGACGAGCTCTTAGGTGTCCCCTCACTCTAATGGCATGTTCCTGATCAGTGTCTAAGGAAAGAGGACGTTGCCCTGCCTCTCTGCCAGGAAGATGAAGCCAGCTGAAAGTTTTCTGACGAATGGAATTTGGGTTGGAAAATTGAATTTTTGCTGAACTGACATCTTTTAGCATGTGTCTGCCTCCCGGGTAAGGGAGATAGATATTTTATTTTTTTGTAGATAAATGGAACCCCTCTCCCGCCTCCACAAATTGTGATGACAAAACACTGCCGTGGCACGTTATGGCAGCTGCAGTTCACACATCTCATATTCTCATTCTCTTCAATGGGCAAAGGTTCCCGGTTGGACTTTTATCTCCCACGATCCATGCAACTCCCATGACGTCCCATCTCTCATCAGCACGAGAAATGTCATCTAACCTGCGAGCCCAATCTAAAGATTTACCTGAATTGCAATTCTCAAGAGGCACCACAGCCGTTTTTCAAGGATCAAATATTTTGATTTGAATTTTTCCGTGACAACTCAATTTTTCTATGGTGGGTGGGGAAATTTCCATTTTCAAATGAGTTGTCATTAGGCAGCAAGTGCAGGACTATTTGCATTATCTGCCCACCAACAATGCCTGAGTCCTTTATTACCAAGGGAAAAACCTTGTTGCTATCAGACTCTTGGTGATCTTGCCTCTTTTAAAACAAGATTGTCAATGCTGTGTTCAAAAACAATTCACTATAATGGCTTCCCTTGAATAAAACAGCTCCACTGAAGACAACCCAGGGGAATTGTCAGAGCTCAGATCATCTCAAGGAATGAGCTACGTCTCTCTGGAAAGAAAAGCTCAGATCCCAGCCCCCAATGTGAATGGGAACTCAATGGGAGAGTGGGTACGACACACAGCCACGTGATTTTAGTTGTAGCTCTGGGACAAGTAAAAGGGCTGTCTGCATCACACTGAAGTGATGTCTCTCTAGATTTGCAAGACAGTCATTCAAAAAAAAAAAAAAATCCAAGCTGTCCTGCAGCAAGCATAAATTCTGGACAGGCCATAAAAGTTTTCTGGCTGTCTTTAAATCAGTTTTAAGAAACAGAATTAATTAATTTGACTTGCTTGGGATAACATTGCATAAACATGAATGAAGGTTACAGAATGAGTAATATCTGGCTACCATTTAATTAGCCAGGAAATTTAAGGTTTATTGCTTTTATGTGCTTAGCATGACAATTTTTATATGTTCCGGAGGTATTAAAAAAAAAAAAATCAATTTTATGAGCTTCTTTTATGACTGTATGAGCTCAAGGAGAATGTCAGGTAATTATCTCCTGGGGATCAGAATTTGTTACATCCTTGTGCAGAAGACATCCAGCCAAGATCCTAAGTCCCTCTTCCAAGGCTGGGCATTAACTGTGCCTCGTTTAACTCTGAGCTCTCCAGCTGAGTAGTACAACTTAGGCTTTACTGCCTATACATGGCATGTCTACACCACACCCCAAAGGAGAGATGCTCTCAGCATGCACCTGCCCTCATGGTCCAAACCCGGCAGTGAGATGGTAAAACCACTGAAGGGGGGGCAGGTTTCTCCATGACCAATCTCCAGCATGCTGGAGAAAGAGGTCTCGAGAGGGCTTGCAATGCATTATCCCTTTGTCCCCTGCCCCTGCAATGGGGCCGCTACTGAATTTCTAGGTTTGGCATGTAAGGGCAGGAACAGATGGGTTTGGGAGCATCTCTCTCTCTGGGAATATGGTATAGAACAGGGGCGGGCAATTATTTCGGGCAGAGGGCTGCTTACTGAGTTTCGGCAAGCCATCGAGGGATGCATGACAGGCAGCCCAGGGCAGATTAATATTAATTTTCTAAATTTTTTAGGGGCCCCGTCGGCCGGATAGAATGGCCTGGCAGGCCGCATCCGGCTCCTGGGGCCGCATTTTGCCCACCCCTGGTATAGAAGTATCCTTGAAGTCTTAGCCCTGGTGCCAGGTGCTGTGCAAACCCCAGAACAACCCTGCCCTCCAAGAGTGCTTACGATCTGAGCAGAAATATCCGAGAACAGAAGCGCTGGGAAACCCAATGCCAACACAGGACAGAATAGGCTGGTGCAGAGAGTCCCCTGCTTCCTAACCAACTAACTACCTAAGGTTCCTCCTTTTTGGGCTCCTGGGAACACCTGGTCTTAGAGGCCAGGCTGCTTTTTTGGCCCATCCTGGTAAGCCAGTGGATTTCTAGCTTAGCTCAGCCATGGTCCAGGCCTCACTGACCTGGCTGAGCAGACTCCTGATGCTTCCCTCGGGTTCTGATAGGGGCCTTTTTTTACCCCACGTTTGCTAACGGCTATGTTAGACTTGCACGATTATACGTGATCATGAACAGGCCGGGAACTGCAAAACCTTGTGGCTAAACAGGTCTGGAACAGACTGCCACCTGAGGCAGTTCAAGCACCCACTTTGAACGCCTTCAAAACACATTTGGATGCTTATTTTGCTGGGATCCTATGACCCCAGCTGACTTCCTGCCCCTGGGGCGGGGGGCTGGACTCAATGATCCACTGGGGTCCCTTCCAGCTCAAACGTCTATGAAATCTATGAAATAAGATTGGGAAAAGGGGACACGCAGAAATGACTGCATGGAGCATACCTATGCAGGAGGGAGGGTCTGGCTGCCAGAAGAACCTATTCTCGATCTGCACGCAGGTGATTTTGGCCTCCCCCTGCAAGGCATATCCTGGGTCACACTGGAAGACGATGGAGTCACCGGCTTCTTTGCTGTCTCCGCTCCGGGTCCCGTTCTGAGGAATCCCTGGGTCATTGCAGGATGTGGCAGTGGAAACTGGGAGCATTAAAAACAAACAAGCAAATACAGGTTGGCAACCCTCCGGGAATGAGCTCATTCTTCTAAGCGTGCAAGCTGGTTAAAACCTTTCATGGGAGAAAGGCTTTGGATTGGGAAAAACATTTCCATCACAATGTCGGCAGCTCTTGTGCTTGGCTCGCGATATTTGTGCTGCCTGGTATTTCTCCCGAAAGCCCGAGCGCCTGGAGTCATGCGATGCCCCAGCTCTCACAGACAGAAAAGCCCTCCTAGGTGCATGGAAAAGGTGCAAGGCACGTTGTAAGGGGCCTCCTGGCTCATCGTGATACAGTCAGAAACCAGAAGGCAAAAGAAAAAAAATAACCTGGTATGCCTCGCTTCCTCTTAAATGTTCAAACAGTCTCATGATTTTCGGTATCTGATTTGTAGCTGAAGAAAACATAGGGTTGGCACTACAGAAATGCATTAAATGCTATATATATTAGAAATAATGCTATTTTATTCTGAAATTAAAAAAAAAAAATCACACAAGTGTCTTTCATTTGGAATTCTTCAGGGTTTTTTGCTCATTTGTCTGTTTTCTCCTCCCTTCCTGACCCCTTTTTTCCTCCCCTCTTCCTTTTCCAATTTTGCCAGTGGAGCATAGAGAAATAAGACAAAAGCAGGTAGGACCTTCCAAATATTTTTTGTTTCAAATGACTCCCTTTCAAACAACTCTTCAGGCGATTACTCTTCAGTTTTCCTATCAAGCACTGAGTTAGTCATAGGTATTTTAATTTTCAAAAGGATGACTTTCAAACTTTGGGGGAAACAAATTTTTCCATGCCCTCAGCTTCCCCATCCTTTTCTGGCTATCTTGAATACAAACATTGAAGAGCGTGACTTTAAACCTTCCTTCTCATCTCTCTGTGGTAACCCATTTGCTCTCAGAAACAGGATTTTTGCTCATTCCTAGGGACCGCTGTAATTCAGGCTTCAGGAGAAAGCCCAAAATTTAACGTTTCCTGCAAAGCTCCAGAAAACTTAGATTTATCTGGAAATGGCCTGAAACTGTGGGGGAGATGGATGGCAGGAAAAAAAAGTTAAAAAAAAAACAACAAAAAACAAACCAAAACTTACCTGAAGTGTGGAGAAGAAAGGTGGTAGAGCCCCGGACACACGGTGTTTGCAGGGCCAGCCCCTGCCAGGGCTTAGCCAGTCACGTTGTTCAATTCCCCGCTTTGGCAGGGACTTTAGAGCAGAGCAGGTAAGCACCCCCTGCCCTAGGGGCTGCAGGCATAGGCACGCTGGGTGCCTGCTCCCACAATAAGGGTCGTTGTTTGGTAAAGTTGATTTATTATGGATTCGTTAAGAATTGTAAGTGATGAGCTTTTAATTAAAAGTTGTTATCTAATAAATGGTGAGCTTTACTTTCTTAAAACAGCTGAAGAACAGCCTGTGTGCGGCTGTTCAATGGTAATTGGCTCCCCGGTGGGCTCCCTCAGCCAGAGGTGTGGGAGAGCCCACCGTGAAAACACACCTGAAATTGGCTCCAGCAAGCCTGCAGGGAGCTCATCTTTTCCCCTGCCAGAGCCTAAATTACAGTGGTCCCTAGTCATTCCTAACTTGTAGAGGTGCAAGAAATGCCCAGAGGCTCATCCAGAATGTCCTAAAGCCCCAGCGATGCCATTTAAGCACGTGGCATTCCTGGAGCAAAGAACTCCACGGGCTGCAAATACTGATTTTCTTTCAACTCAAGCGTAAGTCCCACAAACTGGAGCAGGAGGTGAGCATCCTTCCAGCTAGGCTGGAATATGGCTCTCATCCCATAATATCCTAATGCCCCTCCTGTGCAGCATAGAGTTATCATTGCCATGGTTTACCAGTGCAGAAACTGAGGCACAGTGAGAATAAATGACTTGTCAAATGCCCCAGAGACCATTCATGGCAGAGCCAAGAACTGAACCTCAGTTTCCCCAGCCCTGGACTGGCATTTCGGCTATCAAACCACTTCCTCCTAAATCTACCTCATGAGGATACCTCACTTGCTAATAACTAAAGGTACAAGGGGGAACAAGAACAACTTCTTTGCTCTCCATCTTTCCTTTGTGCCCTGTTACGATTGCCACATTTACACATCCACACACACAAGCTGCCTCCTTCTTCACAGCGAGCATCTGTTTTTCCAGCTGGAAAAGGCTTCAAGGAGTGGCAAGTTCAAGCGTGCTGTGCAGAGGGCAAGTGTGATTTCTAATCATGCACATGCGTGTTTACTTAATAAACCCCGGCACCCACTGATCTTAAGTGGCATTTCTATAGGATCCTATGTCAAACAGATGGTGTAAACCAAACTGCTAATGCAAGCAGATTTCTCTTTCCCTGAGTGGCAGGGGAATTTAGTCCCTACCTTTGGGAGGCTCCAAACCTGACCTGTAAGAGGCAGACATGAGCCTCTTGCAGTCTGGCTGCTGTCTTTATGAAACCTTGGTCAACTCTGTGGAGTTTCCACCCATCTCAGCAAAAGAAATATAAGGTGCCAGATCTGCTGCTGCTGTCAGCCAGGTCCCTGACTTCACTTCTGATTGATGCCAGCTGAAGACTTGGTCCACCATGTTCCCATACCACTAGGACTATTTAGCTGCAGGTGTTTCAGCTCAGGTTTAATCTCAGGTCACATCCTGTCCAGCACGGTGGCCAGCAGTCGCAGGCAATAAGGACGTGGACTGAGACCAGAAACCCGAGCAAAAAGGGAAGTTACAGTCAGCTTCTGCAGAAAGAGTTAGATGTCTTTGTCTCACTCCCAATCTCCGAGCAGGGACTGGACAGAAACTTTCCAAAAGAGCATAGTGCTTGCTCCCTCCCGGTGTTGAAAAATGGATGAGGAAAGCATGCACTCACTGGGCCTGCTCCATGCCAGCCTTTGAAGCTAACCAAGCAAAGAGCAGTGCTGTTTCCAAAGGCATCTATGATTCCCATCTGCTCTGTGCTTCCTGGGAGGACTGACACAGCCTGGCTGGAAACCTGGAGGGTCCTTTCCCCTCCAGGCCACAAAGAAGGAACCAGGAACAGACTCTTACCTGCAGCTAGTGGACCAGTAACAAGAACTGCGGCTTCAATACCATCATCTCTCTACTGCTACTTGGTAACATCACTGCCTGGCTATACGCTTTCAAAAAAAAATCAGCCCATCGCTACCTGCCAGCTAGCCGTGACCCTGCAAAAACGTGTGTGTGTTTAAATGGTCAACCATGAGCAGTCCCACTGAAGTCAATGGGTTTGGAGGGTTTAGTGTCTCTATGCAATAAAGCTATTAAGGCCTTGTGTGTTATATGCAATGGCACCATACACATTAATGCTGCCAGACCACACACAGACTAAAGCAAAGATCTTTAAAAGTGACTAGGGATTTGGTATGCCTCAAATTCTGAAGTGCCCAAATTGAGATCTTAAAATGAAGGGTTTTAAGTTGGACCTCCAAATACAGAGGCAGCAAAATCACTGGTCATTTGAAAATATGCCGGGCCTGCCCGCCCATCTACAGATAAGGTGCAGTGTATGATTCTCAGGGGGTCAGGGCACCTGCATCTCCTGCACAGAGTGACCTGCAATCGAGCTCTATGCAATCAAGCGGTTAACATGTCTTGAACAAATCAAAATCCCCTTGAGGTTTGTCCTGTGTAAGGAAGTTTGTGCCAGTGTAAGGTTATCACAGAGCACTCTGGTGCCCAAGTGCTGTACTGGTTCCCAGGTATAAGAGACTTTGCATTATTTTATGACCTTAAAAAAGAGTGGGTAGTGGCCTTTTGCTAGTCCTCTGAACTGGGAAGAGTTTCACCCTTGTTGTATGTGGCACCAAAGCTGTTGCCTCTAGGCTGGAAGTGACCTCAGAGGCTGTGCCTAGGCACAGGAGCTGCCTGGGTACAAATCCTAGTGAAAGTATTCTAGTAACAACATGATTTCAGTGGCATGCATGCACCCTTGGGTCACGGTGCCCAGGCACTCTGTCCCCGAGGCATCCACACACTCTGGCTTGGGGGTAATCTTCATTGTGCTGCCCAGGGGCAACTATTGTATGTAGGCAGGGAGGAATTCCTCTAAAGGGCTTCAAGTCACTCATGCTACCCACAATCACGTGCCCTAGAGCAACACGGACAAGCTCCCTGCTCTACATCTGGACAAAGCACCAAAGAACACAGTGCTCTTCTCTGTTGTAGGGACAAGGTCAAGGTGTACAATTTTGCTCTATTTGGAGGGATTTGGGATTCAGACAGACTCAGCAGCGCATGACTGGACCAGTGAATACGGTGCTGCTACAGCTATTCACAGATGAGCTGCATTCAACAGAGCAGCGTTTTCAAGGCTGCCCAGTGAATACGGAGGGGCGGGTGATCATTCAGCCCACGCCCACCCCCAAACAGCACCGAGAAAGCAACATCACCACCACGGCGCTTACCCGAGAACTGAATGGCGAAGCCCTGCTTGCTGGTGAAGAAGTCGGTATTGAACTGAAGGATGACGGAGTTAAAGGTGCTGTGGACATCGTTGGGCAAGCTGGAGCCACTTATCTCCTTTAAGAGGATCCCGTTCTCCACCGGACCGTCCCATATTCGCAGGACGTCGTGGAATTCTTCCGTGTGGAAAACAATGAAATGGAGCCTGTGGAGAAAAGGAACCAGATGCCGTTGGGGACACCTTTACAAAGAAATGCCAGGCCCTTGCTGGTTGCAGTTAGAAAAAAAGTGCTTGATATTAATTTGAGGCTGTGACATCCAGCAGCTAAGGAAACGAACTGGGATTCAGGAGACCTGGTGCCACTCCCAGGTCTGCCACTGAACCGCTGGGTGACCATGGGCATGTCACTTCACCTGCCCGAGCATCTTCATCTGCAACACAAGGATGATTATACTTACTGCCTTCATGAAGAGGTCAGTTCTACAGGCGGAAAGAAAAGTGACTGCGGGAGGTTGAGTGCTCAGTGCTCTCTGAAAACCAGCCCCTACTTAGATGCCCCCCAATGCCTAGCCAATCCTAAAAGTGATAGTTAGAGAGGTCACAAGCCTGATCCAAATCACACTGGAGTCAGGGAGAATGGTCCCACTAAGGGCCCTGCAGTTCATTTTCCATCGAAGCTGCTCAGATAGTAGCATGATGGGCACCAGAATAACCCCTCCACTGACAGACAGATGGGCAGATTAATCATGGGCACAATACGCCTGCAATGGAGCACTATAGGAGTTGTAAAGGTGAGGTTGCAAAGCTTGCCCTTAACTTTCCTGAGCTCTTTTTATTATTATTATTAAAGATAAAGACAAATTCAGCAGAACCAGTAAACCTGTTCCAGCAGGAAAACTGAACTAGAACTACACTGGGACCCTTTAAGATGACTAATGTGCCTGCACCTAATTCACGTATTGTCCTCTTGTTGCAAGAGGCAACAACCTTGACTGTCCTTTTGCTTCCTTGCATTCTCCACAGAATAGCTTGTAGTCATGGGCCTGCATCTGCTGATAAAAAGGCGTTGATTTTTTTTTTCTTTTCCCCAAACCTGTGCTCAGACCAAAGTGTATGCTCTTGGCACCAAACGAATCACTTGGAAACAAAAAATCCCGTGAAGCTTATTTAAAGCAGTATGTCGTTAGTGCAAGCTCAACCTAGAAGAGAAGCATTGGGTGGACGGTTCTTACTATAGGCCTAATGCTCCAAAGGTTAAATGCAAGGGGAAGGGAGCATCCTGACTGTTGGGAAACAGGTCTGAGATGGGAAGCAGGGCACAGCGTGTGAGAGGAGCCAGGATCTTCTTGAATGCTGCAGGGCAGGTTGAAAATACATGATCAGATCATAGGAAATCTTGTAAGGGGTAGGTCTGGACTGAGCGGGGTAGCAGGTCACCGGGGTGGGGAAGGGGAGGAATAGAAACAGTGACACTGTAGGGTGGACATGGATAGTGTCCAGGAGTGGATCACACAATCATGGGAAAGTAGGGCTGGCAGGGACCTCAGAAGGTCGCATCTAGTTCATAGTTTCATAGACGGTAGGAGCTGGAAGGGACCTTACAGCTCATTGTGTCCAGGCCCCTGCTCAAAACAGGATCATCCCAGTCTAAACCAACCTATACAAATGTTTGTCTAACTTGCTCTTAAAATTGCACAAGTTCTCTCATGCAACCACCAGGCATAATGCCCAAAAACATCCAGAACGCCCTAACCAGCCCGGGGTAAAAGTGGGGGAAATGAGGGCACTGCCGATGCCCTGCCACTATAAGGACAGGATGAGCAAGGGCCTTCCAACGGCAATGGAAACCAGGAAAGTCTGCAAGACTCATAGTGCCACAGCTTGCGGCTGAATTAGGAGAGGTTGAAGGCGAAACACTGCCTGGTGAAGGAGCTCCCAGGACACTGCAGCCTGGATCTGATCTGGATAACAGGAGAGCAGAGAAATGGAAAAAATCAAGAGTACACTGATGCACAAGCCTTGTGGGCCCTTGCCCCACATGTAGCCAGGGAGAGGCATTTGATGGAGGTGAGCCTGCTCCCTGAAGGGGGAGACAATTGATCTTCAAGGGCTTGACTTGATTTACTTATTCATTTTGTTTTACTCCCTCTTCTTAAGGCACTGGCTCCTACCTGATACTTTAATATTTTAAATTCGCTATGCAACATAATCATGACTGAAGTATTGCATTATATATGCGAGCCAGTGATTTGATATTATTAATTGACTATGCAGGAGGGTTTGGTACGTTAGGCTTTTGTTTATTCTGTTATGATTGTTTTGGTGTAATAATTTTGTTGCTGGGTAGGCAATGAAATATTGATTATAAAAAGGACACGAGTGCTAGGAATTCAGCTCCTGGGGCTCACCTACCTACTTAGTAGGCAGCAGGACTTGCTTACCTTCTATCAATGCAAGCGCCAACCATTTTACTGGCTTCTCTCCACCCCAAATAGAGCTCTGAGATGTACCTTTTGATTTCTCCTTCTTTGGTTTCCCTCCCATCTACGTCAGCTTTGAAGGATCCAACTCACCAGCTAGTGAGAAGGCTAAGAAGTGACCCCTTCTGAAGCCAGTGAGCATCCCAGAGACAGAAGGTGAGATGATGGACAGCACCTCTCACCTCCACTTGCTGGGAGGGTGAGCAAACTTATTCTGCAGAGGATCATTTCCACAGGCAACTACAAGCTGGAAGAGGAAGGATGGTCTTGTGGCTACGGGCAATGGACACGGGGTGAGGGGGGGGTCTCAGGATCCGGGTCTCCTGCCTGGTTCTGCTGTATGAGTACAGCAAAGGATGTGGGGTCCAGAGTGAACCCAAGAGGAATCTTTCCATTGAATTCAGTGGGCTTTGTATCCTTCACTTCCATGACTATATTTCCCCACTGGTATACAATGTGGACTGTACCGCCTGACTTGACTGGGTGCTAAGATGCTACTTCCAGATGGGTTTTAGACAGAACCCACTGCATTCGGTGAAGTGCCTTTCTCTCCTGAACTGGGGGTTGCTTTGACATCATCTTTCATAACATTTAATGCCTTAACACAACAGGCTGACAGAATAAAATGCAGAATGCTAAGAAGGAAAATATATATGAATACTAAGAAAGCAGAAGCAGCTTTCTAAAATATGCGATAAGGAGGCAAGGGAGAGGAAAGAGCAGCTAAAGAACTCACAACAGCCAGGGAAATTACAGTGTGCCCTCCACTTTGTATTTTATTACAATACTTTCAATGCAGATTACATTTCTCTCCTCTGTATTGTCTATTGTTCCACCTGCTTTGAAGAGAGGGCTGCAGGTGCTTCAGTTCATGCATCAGAGGTTTCCTGGTTCATGACCGCCTGCAGCAGAATCATCCTGTGCTGTTATCTTGCCTGTTCTTTAAACTAAACCGAGTCATGCCTGGCCAGTACCTAGAGGAGAGACCCTTGAGGGACAGCACAAAGGCACTGGAAGAAGTGGTGTTCAGAAGGCATTCGTTTTTACAGTCTGCACTGAGCTAATGGCCAGAGCTCTTGCTGGGGATGCCGTCTGTCTTGCAGGTGGAACACAGACTCAACATTTATTAAGTGTCCTGTAGGGTTTGGGGCAGGACAGGCGGGTGATCCTGATGGACCAGGTCCAATTCCATTCTGGCTGCTGTGAATAGATGTGGGGGTCCTCAGCCCTTCCTGTCCCAAACTCTTGTGAGGTATGGCAGCGTGCGTGACAACTGCCCGTCTTTTGCAGGCGAAAGGATTGCTGCACAAACACCGCATTTGCAAGGAGTTTGGGTTTCTTCTGGAGAAGAAGAAGTGCTACCTAAGCAGAAGATATTATTATTGTTACACCCAGGGGAGTTGTCAGCTAACGGCTGCGATACATCAGGGTTCAGTCCCTTTCATTCTGGCACTTAAAATGCCAACCTAAGAAAGGCCATTTAATTGCCTCTGTTTTTCATTGCCACATTATCACCGGGGAGGACACCACATGACATGCCGAAGTCAGGCTAAAAACAGGAGTAACTCTAGATATGCCACGCTGAAACGCCTTCTGAAATTGGGACAGAGGTGTATGCATTGTGCTGAGGAAACCTCTGGAAAGCAAACCATCAGATACCGGGCTTAAAGTCCTGACAGAAAATCCACAGAGGAAAACAAGAAAATATTCGCTTGGCTGCCTTCCCATTTATCCAGGGCAAAAATAAAGAAGTAGCGGGTGGGGGGAAGAAATGCTGAAATGTACTCAGCAATAAGAAGACATCCATAAAAACGGGCAGGAGCCAAAACAGCTGAATCATAAATCTGTGTAGCTGGGACCTTGAGCAAAGTGGAAAAGAACCAGGTTCAGAAAAACAAGAATGTATTGCTCTGATGTCCTTTGCTCAGTTCTTGTGCCCTTGTGTTTGTTTGAGGGCACACTTCCTCCCACTGCGCACTCACCGCCGAGTTCACAGGAACAACCAGGAGATGGATCAAGAGGAAAGTCCTTCCATGCAAGGAAGCATGAGGCAGGAGAACGACAGAGCCAGCAAAAGGAAGACCGGGAATCCCTGCAAACATCTTGTCCTACCAACTGCTGAAGGGAATCCCCAACAAGTGTCGAGTCTCCTTGCAGGGAAGAGTGACTCACTGCCTAATGTATTTTTAAGATGTGGAAAACATAAATGATTAACGACGAAGCAGGAACCCATCTACGTGACACCTTGATGACAAGGAAGTGACTGGCCAAAGCTGGTTCATTTACAACTCAACCAGGGAGAAATCGTGTTATTAAAGAGATGCGATATCCTTCAGGCTGCGAGGCGTATACCGATGGAACCAAATGACATTTTAGTTGCACCATCCTCCTCCGGCGCTCCAAAGTGCATAATTTAAGGCAAGATGCAACAAGTGGGTGTATGAAACAATAGGAGGAGAAGAGTTATTTTTGCACTCTGACAATCACCATTACATGTATACAAATGTAGCTAAGAGCAGTTTAGGAAATGTAGCTATATATATAAACCATGGAGCAGTTATTGACAGCTTCGAGAAAGGAAGGGAGAGGGAGAAAAGCTCTGCTTTTGACTTGTAGCATGAGCCTGGGTGAGCCACATGGCCCGAGCTTTTCAAAAAAGCACTTACATTGAGACACCCTAGGCCTGATTTTCCAACAATGCCGAGTAGCGTGTAACAATAGTAGGGTGTAACAATAATATCTTCTGAGTATCCAGAGCTTGTACCGACTTCAAGTGGAGTGTGCCGGGGACTCAGGACCTCTCAAGGACACTGAAGAAAAGCTGAGAATTGTTATTACATGTGTCTGCCTCCTCCTCTCCCTTGACCACTGTTGCTAGCCAGAATAAGGCAGCAAGCCAGCAATAAGCACTGGACAGGTATGCCCCTTTTTGCCCCAGATGTCTGCTGAGGACTTTTTGCCCCTTCATGGAAAGGATCTTGCAGCTGGGCATGTATGACAGTCCGAATTACAGGCACATGTCGAGGGGACTTTCCACACCCTTACAGCGTAAGTCAGGGGCAGGCAATTATTTCAGGCAGAGGGCTGCTTAGTGAGTTCTGGCAAGCCATCAAGGGCCACAGCTAGGGGTGGATAACTGTTAATTTTCTAAATTTTTTAGGGGCCTCATGGGTCGGACAGAATGGCCTGGCAGGCCACATCCAGCCTGCGGGCTGCATTTTGCCCACTCCTGGCATAAGTCCTTGAATTAAGTACAACATGCTCTACTGTTACCCGAGACATCCGAAAGCATTAGGGCTAAGTACAGACACTTGGGGGCATTGGGGGGGGTGGTAAATTGAATCAAAATGGCTGCCCGATATTAGGTAAGTCGGGGGGGTAGCAGGCTGGAGAGGATCAGGGGTCCTCTGGGGGATGGGGGGAGGTATGACCCATGAGGAGTGGTGGG
>NW_017729015.1:13173583-13188462 GCF_001723915.1 Gavialis gangeticus | reverse complement strand
TGAGGAGTGGTGGGGGGGCAGGCATGACCCATGGGTGGGGTGGGGTTTCCTCCCTGGCCAGCCAATCTACACCCCCATTCCTCCCCCCACTGGGACTTACTTGCTCTGCTCTGGCAGCAGCAAATACTGATAAAAGCAGCTGCACCCAGAGCGGCTTGTGGGATGGGGGCTAAGAGGGCTGGCTGGTCAGGATGGGGAGGGAACAATGGGCTGGGGGAGCCAGTTTGACCTAAATTGAATAAGTTTGTTACTATCTAGACCTAGGCTTATCTTAAACGGGGTTCTGCAATTTTTAGACCGGTTTGCGTGCACTGAACTTCTGTACAGTTACAGGTTGAGACTGATTGCTGGTCACTGAGACTGAGCCTAGAACCGTAAGGTCAGCACCGGGATGAGCTAAGTTTAAATCGGGTGGCCATTTTGAACCTGATTTAACCTCCCCAAATGTCTGTACTTAGCCTAGGTGGCTTTAAGGGTACTAGGAAATTGTAGACGAGGCGCTGATTCGGCAAGAGAAAGGAACCTTGCCCAGAGCTGCTGCACTGGAGACATGGTCTGAAATGGAAAAGGCAAGAGCCCAAGCACCACTGATGGGAACAGGCAGGGAGGTGATCAGTGGATATGATGTTAAAGCCATCCCCTTCCTCAAACTGCATGGGGAAATGCCGGGCTGGGAGAGCTCTGCCTATGCTGAAAGTGGGTTAGGGTCCTCCAGTATGGGCAGAGACCAATCCTACCACGGTCTCCTTACGTATCCCTGGTCAAGGCCCCTAATCCCTTTGTGCCTATGCTTCTCACCTAGGGATTGAGGATAATATTGTCTATTCCCCCTTCATCCCCCCATTTGTTTTAACTACTTTAACAGGCAGGGACTGTCTCTTGTGTACTGTAAAGCACCCACAAAGCCATACTCTTGATCTTAGATTTGGCCTCTGGGCACTAGTGGCGTGCCACCGACTCAGCCCGCACTCTCCCGGGCTGCAGTTTTCTAGGTCTCCCATCCTCACACATGCCCTACTCAATGCTGCTTGGCTTAGGCAATTCAATTAATTCACCTCCTGGGGTGACTGAGGCAGCAGAATGCAGATCAACAGCAACACTAATGATTTATAGCCCGCCAACAAAAGGTTCAAGCCTCAGATTAAGGTTGGAGCCTTGCGAGTCAGTAGTTTGGGGCGGTTTCTATTTCCCTTGCAGCACAGTGCAAAAAAAGCATGGTTAAATATGCGCCCCCAGAAGCCTCCTGTGAAGCAAAGCCACACATCTAGAGATTTCCACTCATATTTCTAGATGAGACTTTGAAAAATGGACCTGTCAATACAGCACTGTTCATTAGGCCAGGGTTAGCAATATCAATAAACTCTCTTACGACACTGAGGTTGCTGCTAAACAATAAACCACCGCTGCCATTTCTGACTCAGTATATTCACAGGCCGCTCCCAGCCAGCCGAGCAGTTGCTGGAGAAACATTTCATTTGTTTTCCAATGTGCACCCCTGCTGTTTTACCAGAGCAAAGGCATTTTAGTTGTCACGTTACGGAGTAGTTTTGTGTGTGCACATGATTAATCCCCCTTTGAGGTGCAATCCTTGTACGTTCATTGAAATAACGGGCAGGCTCTTTCCTTCCTTCCTGCTTGCCTTCCTTTTTTTCCCCATCCTCCTCCTCCTCTTGCTGCGCAGATACAGCCTTATTCAAAAGCTTTGGTGATTAATTTTAATGGAAGTTATAAATGAGGGCTTTATACAATTGTATCATGCATGAAGAGGATTATTTTTCCAATGGATTACCATAAAAATGAAGTTGCTGGAAATCTGCTCTCTCAACAACCCAGAGATCATCACTTTCTGTTTGAGCTGCAAAAGGAAGGTGTTTAAAAAGAACAGAAGAGGGTGCTTTCATGTGGGATGAAAGGGAGGGTTACAAGGTATATTATATGATTGCCGCTGTGGTTTCACACTCTTCCTGCCCCCTGGCAAACCACTGGCGGCTCCTGCCATACATGCACACGACATATCCCATTTGGGTCCTTCCCATTCAATGGGAGTCAGCGACATGTGCTTTAAGTCAGACATCCGACACTCTTTGGTACCCACGTCTCTCTTATTGATTGTACAATCAAATCCACACAGGTAAATTCAATGTAGTTCCATATTAGCATGGCTTTTCACTGGCAGAGTGATGTAAAGGGGCTCCAAGTTAAGTGAGAATCAGGCCTCTGGACTTCTGTGGAAGTAAAGGTCTGTGATTGTAGATTTGCATTGAAAGCCTTAGGCGATGAAGATGGAAGAGTATCTCTTTGCAGGGATGAGGCTGCAGGACTGGGTCTTTAGAGGGTCATATTCACCTCCGATGCCTTATCATGCCAGCTAGGTGGGCAGTGTCTGTTCTACAGAGGAGTATAGCACACCTCAGTCTCTTGGGGCATCAAGCTGGTGCCTTTACGGGTTTTCTAAATTCACATTTATGTATTTACTTCCCACCTAGACTGGTTACTTTGCAGCAAAAAGATACTGCTGCAATTTATGTCTGCTTCCACTGGTGCTAACTTAAAAGAAGGGCCAGAGGCAGCGATTACCATCTAAATCACCAAGAGGTGAAGCAAACAGGTGCTATTAATAGTGGTGGAGCATGTACATGTTAATTGGAATGTATTGACTGCAACAAGGATGCGAGAAAGACATCAGCGGAGATAAGCTCAAAGAAAAGACATCATTGTCTGATGGGGGCATCCAAAGGTCTCCCAAGGCTTTTACAAAAGGATGAAAAAGGAGAAAAGCCTTTGCTGAAAAGTTTCCATGGAAAGTCTCCCATGCATCCAATTAGGAGACCACTGGCTGAACTCTGCCTGGTATGCTGATTCCAGAGACCATCCATCACTGAATCAATTCACAAAAACTAAATGAACACGGGGAATTTCTGCATTTAAAAATCCTGGACCAAATTCACCTTGGCATAAATCTATTGAACAAAAGCACTGCACACAGCTCGACAGGATTAACAGGCTCTGTTGCAGAGAAGATCAGTGCTGATGTAGCAGGGATATTGCAGGTCAGGAGAGAGCAGTAGGAGAATGCAGAACTGGAATAACAGGGGTGTTAGAGCCGGATAGCAGTATCATTAGAAGAAGCAGTCAGAAATGCCACAGGAAGGAGCGCAAATCAAAATGACTGGTTAATGGAAAAGCTGGTCAACATAATACCACTGCATAAATTCTCCAGGAATTATTTCTCCTCCTGCTAGTTAACCCAATGTGTACTGGCAAGTAGTTTTACAGGTTTTCTATGAAAAGCTGCTCTAGCTTGATAGGAATATCTGCATAAGCACAGGGGTATATTAAGCTGGTCTGACGAGGCCTCAGTATGAGAAATTCAGAAGTGCCCGAATTCAATACAGGCAGTGCGCTACGGATCTCAAACAATATTTTGCGAAGCAGAAGTTTACACGCCTGCTAGTGGCTGCACAAAGCCTGCGAGGCAGTGTTCTCAGCACTTTCACTCAAGTACCCTGCCTCATTTGTATACCAACTTAAAAACTTGGGCAAATTGAATTTTAAATTGCAATTAACAAAAGCAAAGTGGTAAGAGAGCAATAAGAAAAGTCAGAGAAGCAGAAGGAGGAAACTTTCTTATGACTTTGGACCGGCCAGGTGTTGGGAAACCATCTTAAACCTTCCCGTAGGGAAGATAATTACATTTGGTATGTTCTTTTTGTATTATTAAAGCCATAAAAGAATGAAGTTACAATAAAAGAAAGCCATGTGCTGCAATTGCCTCCTTCCAGCTGTCCAGTTGCGGCTCACATCTGGGAACCCAATGTTACACCTGTGCGACTCCATCGACTTCACTTGACTTGCACCAAGTCTATAATTGCTTAGCATTATCCCTGGCTAAGATATAATCTTAGAGGCTCTTGGACACATGAACAAATCCTTGTTGTAAAACAATGTACCTGGAGGCAGGCTAGATTTTACTGGGAAATCTCAGTGCAGTTCTCAGGAGCAGAGCCTTAGTTTCAACTCTGGATTATGTCCCAAAAGAAAATAAAGGAAGAAGCTGTTGCCCTGCACGCAGATACAGGATTGAAGGCTAACAGATGAAAGTTTAATAAAGCCATAATGCCAGGCAGCAGCAGCAAATAACCGGGCCTTCTCCACAGCATGACACGACAGATGTTTTTAACCATAAACCATGTTTCTGAGACAGGTCGTATAGGGGATATAAATTAAAGTAATGGAAGCCAAAATGGGGGGGAAAATGATGCAGCTTCCACCTGTCTTGGCAGGGAGGTAAGCAAGTGCTGGCTGGCTCATTTGTGACTCTCCAAGTGAAATTATATTCTCTCTAGCCTCTTTACATAATTAGCGATCTGCTTCTAGAAAGAGAGACGCAGCAAAAGGGAAAAAAAGACAAGCAATAAACACTACATCTACCCAGCATGAATTTAGCAAAACTGTGCATAACCCAGCCCCCTTGTAGCAAAATAAGAGGTGGGATCTTCTGTGATGCCTAGGGGGTTTGGATGCCGACTAGCAATTGTGCAGCCAAATCCCTTAAGCCAACTTTGACTACAGCCTAAACACTGTAGCCAATGCTTCACCTGCAAAGAGCACCAGGGGAAAAAGCAAGCAGGAAAACAGACTCAGTACTTGGTCTGAAACTCACCCTATTGTGCAACCAGCTTCGGCCTCGACTGTCCAAATGCAGTTGAGGTTGTGATCGTAGGGAGTGGGATACCCCGGAGACAATATCCTCCCAGATGAATCTCCTCGGATAGTGCCCCCGCACTCAGCTGAAAAAATTAAGCACATTGTTCAGTGTCTTCTGGTCCCATGTATCCAGCAACACTAAATACAGTGCTTTACTTCTCTCCAAAGGTAACTTTTAATTTGCAGTGCAACTAGGAACAGATGCAGACGTCAGCCTGTGATTGCTACAGAGTATTAATGAGAGTCACCTGGCCTGGCTACTCTGCATTTTTTTGTTCAGGTCCCTACAAACCTGAAGCACTTTCACAGCAGACGACAAAATATTTGCACTCTCTGCCTGTGCAGTGCCTGGATGGAGAGCCCATTTATATTCACTTGTCCTTAATTGACAAGCTGTGGGGTGAGTTGAGATGCCTCTGTTTGTATGTCCAAAATCTTTTTTCATCAGCATCATAGAGCCAGTTCATCTGTCCCCTTCAAACTGAACTTGTAAAGAACTTTGTTCTACCCTACAGCATGTTTTCATAAATCCTATGAATCTACCTGCACATGCAAGATATACACAGAGCCCCTGCAGAAAGGGTAAAGGTTGAGAACATTATTGGATTATAACCACGTGGACTTCACCTCTTGACTACAAGAGCTAAGATGCGGCACAGGGTCATTGAATAAGAGGAAGGCAGCGTGTTCCCGGCTAATGAGACCTCTGTGCCACCATAATCCTCATGTGTTATTTCTGACCTTGAAAATGACTCGGGGATTGTTGAGAACAGTACTCCAAGAACTTCGTTATGCACTGAAAATGCTGGTTAATTATGGAGTTTAGGACAGCAGTGAACAGGTCATTGATATGTCATAGCTTTATGACATAGCAGCTAAAGGGCAAAATAATCTGTTATGTCTTCAAGTCAATTCAAGACTGTCCCTTGCAGTATGTTTCTTGGCGCTTTGTCCCCTTTGGATATGTGTCGATAGCACTTTTAATTGCTATCATTTTCAACCAAGTTACCTTAGAGTTACCATGTAATAACCTTCACAATAGCTATGCAGTCAATTGTGACAGTGCTGTATGTCTTCTTTATTGGCAGATGGGGATACCAATCTTGCCATTAAGAAATGGGTCTGTTGTTTTATTGTGTTGTTTAAATGGCTTGCCATGATTGTCCACATGTGCACATCTGTTCTTGGGCCTCAGCTTGTTGCAGTTTGATTTTTTTTAATTGGTTTTTTTTTCAGACTCTAGAGACCGAGATTGCGATTCTTGTGGTGTACAACCTGGTCTATATTCTGTGACTGCACTAAAGTCCAAAACATCTGGCTTTTGATGAAGATAAGCTTGACAATGATAAGCAGCCAACTTTCTTGGGGATAAAACAACTCCCTGCATTTAGCAGACCGAGCAGGCCTTTCTTCTCATAAGAGCCTGCGAGTTCACTGGGGGAAGATTTTGAAAATCAGTTGGCACCAGTTGAACTCTGTTCTGATCACAGCCATTGAGAGTGTGAGCACCACTGGAAGTTTAACTTGGATGGAAATAGCCCAGGCCAACCAAGAAAATGTCTGAAAATGTCATCCCTAGGGTCAAAAATATGAAAGGCCTTCTGATCTGCATGCACAGAGCACATTTTATGTATTCACATGGACATCTGCAATTGCAAATCAAAAAGCGAGGAAATAATAAGGACAATACGAAACGGCCATTAGCATGCATGAAGCTCAGATCTCTGTCAGTTGTCTTCTGAGCACTTTGCATATATTGCTTTTCCAGTCTCCTGTCTTTACCTTTATATATTTAAAGCGCTTATGAAGCAGACTACTGTTTTCTCGAGAGGTCTGTATACCATTTGGCATGTTTAGGGCACTTCAATATCATCAGCTATCATCCATTTATGCACACTGTTATCCCAGCTTCAAAAGCAAATGGATGTAATTGAAAATACCACAAGATGCAACAGATTAAATTGCAAGTGATTTTAAGAATTGCCCTTGAATGCTGGAGTGTTAAGGTTTAATACTGAGTGTATATGAGTTTTCAGACTCTGCTGTTCAGGCAAGTGATGTAGTAAGAGAATGAGCATATACCTCAGGAACTGCGGGGGGAAACACAATAAGAGAAGTAATGCGACGGAGACTATGGGATGTAACCTTCAGCAACTCTCAAATGAAAAAGGCTTTGTGCTTTCCAAACCAACTCCCAGATGATGCCTGCCACCATAGGGAAACCACCCTCCACTTTGGCGTGTTTAAGGAATAGCAGGAATATAGACTAGGAATGAGAGACATTAGCAGAGCTTTGCTGATGGGCTCAGTCTGAAAACAATAGCAGAGGGTGCTTCAGGTCAGGCCTGAGACACCTGCGGGAAGCTGGCATAGCTTCATGCTCCTGATCTATATTCATAAGACTGAGGTCTGATAAAGGGATGAGTAGCAAGGGATCTTTGCTATTGTCTGTGTTTGCATCCAAGAGGGTCTGCCTCAGATGAGTGCATTGGCTGGGTCGGAGGAAGGCTCTGTGCTGGGATCTGCAAAGACAGCCCTAACCAAAACGACAGCGGCTTACCTACACACACTGGCAGTGGTTGGTCCCAAGCTCTGCGTTCACCCATCAAGCAGACGAGCGCCCTGCTGCCTCTTAACGTGTAGCCAGGATCACAATTAAAAGACACGGAGCTGCCTGCAAAATGTCCCTCGTCGTGGACCTTGTAGCCAAACTGGGGGATGCCGGGATCCTCGCATTTAATGAGCTCGAAACCTGGTACAAGGCAAGAGGGAATTGTTCTCAATAGCTGGAATATGTTAATAACTGGTAACGTAGAGAGCCGCTGCAGGCCCACATGGGACTGCTCTCCTTCAGACTTGCATCTTTTCTCTAACAGGGAAGAAGCGTTAAAGGAAGGGTGGCCTTATGATTTAGAGAGTGGACTGAGAACCTGAAGACTTCAATTCCCAGCTTTGTTGCAGACTTCCTATGAGCAAGCCAGAAAGTCACTACCGATGGGTTGATACTAGGACAGGTTTCTTGCAGATCTACTCTGGAAGGAACTATCCCATAATCCCTCCTACTGGAGATGCAGGTTATGCCAAGCACGTTTTTCATCCCCCCTGCCAATGCCCTTCACCAGCGCAGCTATCCTGGCAAGCTTCAAAGTGCAGACCAATCTTTTTGCACTTCATCTGCCTCTTAGTAATAAGAGGATAATAATGGTCATCTCCCATGCTTTGTAGACTGCAAGACTTTTGGAGTGGGAACCATGTCTAACTGTTTGTCCAGTGCCTAGCACCATGGGACCGTTGTCTCGACTGTGCTCCTAGGTGCCAGTATAATTCGAATAATGGTGCTTATTCCATGAGCAAGCAGTCTGGGACTTACTTGAAAACTGTAGTTCAAAGCCTTTACTTGTGTTCTCGCTGTTGGTGATGAACTCAAGCCACATGCTGCTGGAAGTGCTGTTTATACTCGTGCCCAGCATCTCGGAGCGGCTAAAGGAGCCCAGTAGGCGAGCAGAATTATTGCTACCATCATAGACCTAGAATGAAAAAACACACCAAAACCAAAATGAAACATCGTACCACTTAGGAGCTGTGAGGCCAAAGCCTCTGCACAGGTAAATGGAAGCAACTCCTTTGAAGCTGCAGGAATTACACCCCCTAAACCACTGGTCTCTTTATTTTATTTTTAATTTTTTTTACAACTAGTCTGTTATACTGCTCCTTAATGGTAGTGGATTGGCAGCCCAGAAAAATACCTGTTATTTTGTCTAGGTGCTTATAGCAGGCTCATCACAGGGTTACTGAATGACCTGAAAGAAATCTTCTCTCCTGGAAACTGGTGTAGTCTAGATCAGAAAGAACATGCCCCTTTGACTAGCTCACTGCTCTATTGCAAATCAGAGCTTATTAAAGCTAATAAATACACCAGCAAGACTGGGGGGGTGAGGGTTGAAGAGAAATGAACCCTCCTGATTAAGGGCACAAGCCACTTTCTCAATAATGAAGGCTTGGAGGAAATTTTCCCTGGGAGCTGGTAGGAAGTGGCATGAGACCGGGTTAGACAAGGCTAGCACTTGACTGCCCAATGCATTCTTTGCATTAGCTGGAAATCTCTCTCTTGCCAGCAAGTCTGCGAGGAGACGGTGTGTGGATTAAGCCTACTTACTGTGTAAGTACAGCCCTTAAATAAGGACAGAGACATTTGCAGGGGAGATGGCTTAGCACAGCAGCACACAACTTGTAATAATAGTCCCTACAAAAAGCATTTCTTTGTGGGTAATATAACGCAGCCTGGATTTGCCTCTCTCTATAGACAGCCCTGAAACTTGTAAGCACAGATTAATTGAACGCTGGGTGCTGAGATGCTGAAGAGCTTGGGAGTTTTGCATTTAAATAATCGGGGTTTTTTTTGGCAGATCAACCTGGCCTCTTAGATGCACACAAATAATACTGAGGACCTCGTGTTCACAGTCTCTGCTGTACAGCGGTGCAGATAAGAACGAAAGTTTTGCTGCAAGGAAGGCCCCCATAGCGTTCCAGCAAATCGCTGAGATGAAGCTGTTTTTCCCCCCGTTAATGTGTATTTCGACACGTATCTGCTCACTGTGCAATTTCTGCTACTCTGTGTGGTGTCTAAAACTGAGAGATTAAAGCCCCTCTCTAGCTATTTACTTACTCCAAGATAAGAATATTTTCCTTAAAAGAACAAAAAGAAGAAAGCCCATTAGTTTTCCATGGCGGCTATTTCTACTCCCTTTTGTGAGTTCAGTCAACTCTTGCTAATCTAAAGCCCACCAAAGTGTTCACATACAGCACTGAGGTCTCTCCCTACCTCTCCGAGAATACTGAACAGAAGTTACATCATTGTTACTAAATGTTTTTTAATATTATTTTAGTATTTTTTAGGATTTTACATAATATAGAATTTACTGACACATGCGTTAGGAGGAGACAAGCAGATTGTACTGTGTAAATGTTGGTTTAACCTTGACTATTTGAGGAGATGTCAGAAAGAATATTATGGGTAAGTTTAAAGGGCAGAAGGCAGCACCGTGTTCACGGTAGCTCTGCACTTCCCAACCCTGCTGAGGAATGCCTTGTTCTGCAACACATACTTCCAGCATATAAACTTCAGGCATGGGCGATGACTCTTTCGGACAGAAGTGTGAATTGGTGAAGTTTAGCTGTCCTGAGGCTTTCGACTGGCTAAAATATGTGTGCTAGTCTGTTCCTGGGAACTGCAAATGATGGCATAGCAGTGACACAAGTTAATTATCCGGTATCCACAGCCTGCAAGATATTATTTCACCACTACAACAGGACCCTTCGCACCTCACTAACCTCACATGGGGCTGCCAACCATAGACATTGCAATGGCTCAGCTGCATTTTTTTTTTTAATTTTAAAGTGTGAAGTTAATGGAAGTCTTTCAACTGGCTTCCAAGAGCTAGGGGTCAGGTCTTTCATAATCAACCAGCTACATCCCTAACTACCATCATGGTAATTACCATGATAGCTATGCATTTATAGTATCTATCAGAGATCCCTTTGAGGTTAAGATGGGACTTAAGCAAGGCTGCATCGACACTCTTCTCGATCTTCCTTACTGTGGTAAACTGTTTAATCTCAGCTGACTCCAAACCAAAACCAAGACTACCCTGACCTCAGTCATCAAGCTCCTGGTGGTACTGTAGCGTATGCTCACTCAGAAGCAGACCTTCAGGCTATTGCCAACGTCTTTACCAAGGCATATGAGAAAATGGGACTGATGCTTAACACTCAGAAAACTAAGGTGCTACATCAACGAGCTCTTAAGAAGCAGTCCCCAGCTCCGGTAATTCAGATGCCTGGTGAGACTCTGGAGGACACTGAATATTTCCCGTACCTTGGAAGCCATCTCTTACAGAAGACTGACATTGATAAAGAAATCCAGCTTCGCCTTGAATGTACAAGAGCAGCCTTTGGACACTTGAGGAGACGGGTGCTTAAAGATCGCGACATCAGATGTGAAACCAAGCTCATGGTTTATAAAGCTGTTGTGATTCCCACCTTACTGTATGGAGGTAAGACATGGGCAATGTACAGGCGACACCTTAAGTCACTGGAGAAGTACCACCAAGGCTGCCTGCAGAAGATCCTTCAAATCCAGTGGGAAGATAGATACAACAGCATTAGCTCCTCTCACAAGTAAACACCACAAGCACCAAGGTGATGATCATCTAGCATCAACTTTGCTAGGTTGGGCATGTCATCTGGATGTTGGACTCCAGACTGCCAAAGCAAGTTGTATTCCCCCAGCTTAGTCAAGGCATACGCTCAAGAGGCGGGCAGAGAAAGCATTTCAAGGACATTCTCAAGGCTAGCTTGAAAAAACTTAAGATCGACATCAACTCGTGAAAGACTCTTGCCCAAGACTGCCCCAAATGGAGGAAGAGTCTGCTGCAAGGATATCCGTACTTTGAACCTTATAATGACAACAGGAGATGGAAAAGTGGGAGTGGCAGAAACCGCGGGTTGTGGACCTAATCAAGGACCCGGAGCCACCCACCACGCATGGAAACACATGCTTGAGTTGCACCAGATGGGCCTCGTCAGCCATGTTCAGACCCACAGATAAGACAATCATTGAAGACAATCATCCTCGACTGCTAGGGATTGCCAAAGAAGGAACATATCTAAAAGCTATTTGGGAGACAGTTCCAAACATTAAAACCAGACCAGTATTAGCATTGAAGGGCTGCTTTATTGGAAGCCCCAGCTGAAAGACAGATCTGAAGACCAAATGCCCTCTGCTACCCTACTCCTTGTGGCTGTGTGGTACAGAGAGGACAGTTTCTGGACAGTTTGGTGGAAGCCCATACTGCCACTGCCTGTTCAGTACAGTACAGTCTCCAGGACTGTCAGCTCAACATATTTCACCAGGAACAAATCCACATTGAAAACAGAAAGCAAAGGAAAGAGGGCAAATATACAACCAAGGGGTTGAGATCTGAATCTCAAAAGGTTTGGTGAAACATCTGCAGGGGGGAAATAAAAAAAGCCAAATGCTCTAATTTCTTATCTAAATGCAGCCTGGAAGAACAAGATCTCTCAGTATCAACCAGTTTGGTTCCACCCAGCAGTGGAGATGCCACTAGACTAGCTTCTTCAGCAGCATTTGGGCATTTCAATAATCACTCAAGAATTAGAAGTAGGTACTCTGCTTTACCTACATATATTTCCTCATGCTTGGTGCTGCTGACTCAGTCTGAGTAGCTCTCTGTTGCATGTTAAGCCTCATTAAAAACTTAATGGCCACAAGCAATGCAAAGCTTTTACAGACCCAGATGTGCACTGCTCTAAACATCTGTCCCCACATTACTGTATGACATCTCCAGCTTTCTCAGAGACACACAGCTATACCATTTCCCAGAGATGCTACTGAGACAATTCAAAGTGTAAGCTTTTGGGGAGAAGAGGTCTTGCTTTTATCTAACGCTTGTACAGCACCAAGCATTCAGGTTCAGGATCTGTAGCTAGGGGGTGAGGTGCTCTGTGCTCCATTAGACAAATAATAATAATAGCATTAGAGAATCAACTTCAAGATAACTATTTTCATCAATGACGAAGTTGCACTTTACCTGTCAAGGAGTTTGGGCTTAAAGTACACTAGGAATAACCCAGATAAGATTTTCAAAATAACCTTTATCAGTATGCATGTCCATCTCTAAATTCTCTGAACCCCCCATCCCAGTAAAGCAAGTTGTTACCTTAAGAACATCCCCTGCCTCCAGTTCAAAAGTCCTGGCTTTCAGCTGGATCCCCTTTCCTGGCTGGGTCTGGATGGAGTAAATGCATTCGTGGTTGTTATTGTAGTTTATTGGATAGTTGGGAGATAGCAAAACACCCTGTGTTCCAGTTACAGATGAACCGCATTCAGCTGCAGAAAGACAAAGAGAAACATTTTAATAATCATGTGGAAATACGAGCAATACAGTACATGCACATAATCACGTCTTAATTCCTGAATGGTGGCATATAGAGACACTCACCCTCTTAAGCCCACCCCTACATGCCAATGGTTTTGTGTGTTCTGTTTTCAAAAGCAGGTAGTAAATCAACTAGTAATGATATCACCTAGCTTTTAAGTGCCGCTTTTCATTAGCACATCTCAAAGCACTTCAAAAGGAGAGCAGTATCATTCTCCCCATTGTACAGAAAGGGAAACTGAGGCACAGAGAGGTGATTGAATCTGCACAGGGTCACCTAACCGCCACAGCTGGGAAGAGAACTCGGGTCCTGAGGCCCAGTCTAAGCAAGCAGATCATACTGTTGGACTGAGAAAACAGCTTTAATAAATGTCAACAGACAGTCACGTGTCCCGTCACAATCGTGCTTGAAGCATTTCCTTTTTATGAATGTTCAAGCCGCCTGGCTTTGCTGGCACAGCTGTTTGCAGGAAAAAAAAAAAATCCCAACCAACCAAACAAAATCAAACCTAAGCAGAATAAAGCAAACCAGCACAATGAAAAACACTGGCTGCTCAATTATTGACTGAGACTCAAATTCAGGAAAACATGTTGAAATCAATGGGAGGTGAGCACGCATTTAAAATAATGCAGGCACCAAAAATTTCCAGGGATCAAGTCCTAGAAGCAATATTGTGAGGGGTATCTCAGATTGTAATATTTAAACATTTGCCTTTGTCCTGTGTTGCTTAGTTACACAAGCCACATATATATATAAAAGAAACAATGCCACGCCATTTATTTAACTAAAACCCAACACAAATATCTTTGCTGATTCCTGGTAACGAACTGTTATGACTGCATGCTCGGGTGACGTCCGCAGTTTGTTTCAAAGAATAAAGAATTTTGTGAATTCCAAATTTTTAAAAGGGACAGGTAGGAGAAGGAAAAGAAGGCAAAGTATGACAAAATCCATTATTAATGGCTAATTCTGTCCACCACCTTTCTGGGGAATGCTCTGCTTGATGATATTTTAAGGCAGGGGCAGGCAAAATACGGTCCGTGGGCTGCATCTGGCTCGCAGGCTGCATCTGGCCTGCCAGGCACTTTCATCTGGTCTGCGGCGCCCACCAAGTACCTGTACCCTGCCCAGCCCTTCCACCCATGAGGGTAGGAGCGAGGTACCCATGTATACATCCCACCCCACCACCACCACCATCTATTGCTCCTTGCTCCCACCTGCATGGGCAGAAGGGCCCAGCTCAGCCATCATGTGGCTTTCAGGTGGGGCAGCTGCTGCCACTGCTGCAGCTGCCAGGGAACCTGCTCAGCTTCCCTGGCATCCCACTTGCTCTGGGCAACAGGTAGGGAAGTGGTAAGGGCAGGGGCAGAGCTGCAGCTGGGTAGGAGTGTGGAGCATGGGGCTGGCAGCAGTGCTTAGTTTGCACCCAAGGGGGTGGCAGCAGCATGAAGCTTGGGTGGTCATGATGTAGGTGTGTAGGAGTGAGTGGGGAGTGGAGGAGGAGTGTGTGCAGCCCCAGCAGGCAGTAGCAGTGGCAGCAGGCGGGGGCGCTTGAGGCACATATGCCCAGTGTAGGCATTTGCTGCTCGGTGGGCACGTGGCTCTGACCAGTGCTGCATATCGTGGTGAGGACTGCAGCCCCACTGGGCCACCTCTATCGCTAGTGCTCCCTGCCATGCAGGTGCAACCCCTGCACTTGCATGCAGCGGGAAGGAAGCCCCACGCACAGGAGTCAGCTGTCTTTGTTGCCCCCTGCCACGCAGGTCCTGGGACTCAGTGGAGGGGAGCTCCAGCCCCTGCTTCCCCACGGAGTCCTAGGACCTGTGCAGCAGGGGGAAGGAAAGGCAGTTAGCTCCAGTGCATGGGGCTTCCCTCCCGTCGTGTGCAAGTGCGGGGGCTTTGTGTGTGCAGCTGGGAGTGCTGGTGATAGAGGTGGCCCAGGCAGCCTATGTTTCTCACCACGATGTGGAGAGCTGGCTGGATCCATGCACTGCTGGGAAGCAGTGCTTGCACCAGGCACGAGCACCCCAGGTACCCCCACCTGCTGCTGTTGTGCCATGAGGGGAGTGGGAGTGTGCCACACCTCCACCACCCTCCCTCACACCCCACAAACACCATACACCCACACCCTGCACCCACAACCCCTGCATATACACCTCCCAACATACCCTATTCCCCCCCACCCCCCCTCACACCAGGGGTGACATGTAGGG
>NW_017729015.1:13162052-13168583 GCF_001723915.1 Gavialis gangeticus | reverse complement strand
GTGGCGGTGTACCTCCTGCAAAAAGGCACAGCTGACACTGTTGACAGTGCCTGTGGGTAGTTGCTGCTCGCCACCCCTCTGCAGGCACCACCAGCGTCGTCCGTGGGCAGTCCACGATCGCCCCTGGCTGCTGGCAACACTGCCAGAGGCGCCTGCGGGTGGTCACCGACCCCTGATCAGTGTTTGCCACTCTCCACCCCTGCCCCCATCAACAGTGCTGGCAGCGTCTGGGGGAGCTCTTCCACTTACCATCACCTCACTCCCGCTGCCACTGCCACGCTCCCACCACCACCAGCACAGCTGTGCCCCCCCCCCCCAGCTGCTGCGGGCATGTGCCATTCATGCCTCACACACACACACACACACATCCCACACCCCACCATACACACATACACTCCTGCCACACCCCGTACACACCCCACAGCCCACCAGACACCCACACCCCACACAATAGACAAGACTATGAATTTATTTTTGAGTTATTATGCAACCACCTCTATATACACTATGCAAACACAAATCATGCCAAAAATATTTTTGTAATACAATTAAAATAGGTAATAGCAGGTGTTTGACTTTTAGTGTATGATTTGGTTTTTTTCCCAGTTCTAAGATGGCAACCCCACCTCCCAAAGGGAGTATTTCCAGGGGCAAGAAGTGGGACTTCTGGTCCCAAGATGGTGACCAGGAGCAGGGCAACTGCAAGGAGCAGGGCTACCCATGCGGCCCTTGAAAGCTCACCAAACCTCGTTAAGCGGCCCTCCACCCAAAATAATTGCCTGCCCCTGTTTTAAGGTCTTTTTATTACCTGACTGTCTTATCACTTGCTTCGCCTGCCACCCCTGCCCCACGACTGCCAGCTGTACCCATTTCAACCAGGAATGGGAGAAATCTTGTGAAGAGGGATTTTTTTTTGGATTCCCTTTGATTCATTTTTTGGTATCCAAACTAGTTCCAGTTCATACCTCTTGGTTTCTCCCCAAAATTTAAGCATAACAACTCCCCTGGTTCACACATGCATGCTTTAAAGTAGCTTCCTAGCATGTTTTTTTCTAGAGAAAACCCAGACAGTGCTAGGGAGAAAAGAATTCCTCCAATGCTTCACTGACACTAATGGCTTCAACTTCAAATTGCCTATAGATTAGTTTTATTTTACTGTTCAGATTTCTCTCTGCTTCTTTTGCTGCAATCTCTTCAATGCTTTCCAATTCGCTCTGCCTCTCTGTCTGTTTTGCTTTGCTCCTTTCTCTACACTGATTCTAAGAGAAACACAATTGAAACACCATTTGAGTTTTGACCTTTGGAAGGTGCAACAACCAATGGCTTCGACAGCTCGAAAATTGATGAGAGTGATACATAGCACAAGACTGCACATGAGAGAAAAGGGCTCCAATACAGAGGAAAGACTGTTTGGACACAGGCTGCTACCCAGATCTGGGTTTAAATTATCTGGTTGGGTTCCAGGCTCCCCATGCAACACTGGGTGAATCATGGAGTTGCTCGCTACCTCATATCCCTTTCAGAAAAACGGGGATAATAATCCTTCCGGTGTCTCCTGAGTTGTCCATTTATAATCTCCTTGCACCATAGCTCATCTCTCATGGGAGTGGAAATTTTCTAGTACAGTACTGCCTACAAGGGTATGGCGACACCACAATAAAGTCTAGCATGAAGATACATACATGCAATGTCTGTGCTAATGTGCACTGCATTGGGCACTGTAGCCAAAAAAAAATCCATCCTTCCTTAAAATGCCAATAAAACAGTGGGAAAGAAGCTTGCAATATTTACACAGTTAAATGCCACAATGGCTGGCGTTGACAGCCGTGTTGCACAACGGTAACGAGGCATCCGAACAAGATATCATTACTCATAGGTGCCAGCTATCAGCAGAATTAACTCTGTCCAGGGGTGGATCTGGGGGGGCAGTTGCACCCCTCTTTGATTCCTGCACCACCCAAAGTTTAAAACCAACTGCCTGGCAGTGATAGTAGCATTTCTATTCAGGCAGCAGTGACCAAGTCGATTGACTTCATGGCTCATTGTACTCCACGTGATTCCTTCTAAACTCTTCCTTCCACGGGTGTTAATGACCTCCTCTCCTTTTTAAGTGGTCTTAATATTCCACTAATGAAGCTATTCTTTATTGTGCAATTCTGCTGTCTGTTAGCTGCTCCAGGTAACATAGCTCCTATTTCACACCCTGCAGACTGCTTTTAACTCTAACCAAAAATAACTTTGCATGGAAACAACTTTTAGTGAAGCTTTGGATGCACTGTCAAGATGCTCAAAAGGCTAGATTTTATGAATCTGAAAAAGAAACACCCATTCCATCCTAAGAACTAGAGGACTAATGAAACAACATATACTGAATATTTTGTGCTTGGGTGTTGTGTTTGCTTGATACATAACAGGTGAGGTCGCCGATTTATATTTGCTTTTGCTTTAATCTGAAACTGAATAATATAGTCCCTGGCCACTAGTTTCTTAGTAGAGCTTCTAGTTGCTTTTTAACCTGACAAATGTATGCATTTGCTTCTAAGTGATGATGTACCACATCATCTGCACCCCTCTCTTGAAAATCCTAGATCCACCATGACTGTCTGTGTGTCCTGATGCGAGCCAGGATCCTCCCAGTCTGTGTCTCACAACATACATAGACAATATCCCAACATGTGTAGTTATGTTGTGCGAGTTTACACGTGTTTATGCATTCCTAGTACACTCCTGATTATCTCCAGTGCAAGCAAATCGATGAGTGGGTGTTTTGGCAGCTTATTTACTCTGAAAGATTTTCAGCAGTTAAACACTGGCTTTCCTTTCCTAAACATTTCCTTTCCTAAACATTGCCATTACTTTGCTTCTCAGTGCTTTGCATGTACAGCTGAGGAGAATCGCTCCAATTTGTAGTGGAAACAGCTTGCCAATTATCTCGCAATTCTCATTCTTGCAAGACCTTGCACGCTGTGGGAACTCATTGCAAGTAGATGAGGGGAAGCACCAAATACAGCCCTTTTCACTACCTGGCAACAATTTCAAAATGCCAGCATGTCCACCCCTTAACTCATAGGAGCACAGACTAAGAAAACGGGCAGCTTGTAGCTGGTGGTGAGCAAGTGTGTCAGAGGAGATCTCCTGACATGCGCACTACAGAGACACACGACCCGAGGACAGGAGATCTTTTCTGAGCATGCTCAAAGTCCCCAAAGACATTGGTTCAGGCAGCAGAATTTGAGATATTTGAAACCAGGCTGGAGAATTTGTTTGCATAGGAACAACCCTGCCCTGGCTGACAAAGTTGGACCAAATGAACACACAGGCTGGGAACAGTGCAGGATGGGATGCTGGAAGACTGCAAATTGTTCATTTTATCTCTGCAGGGCCGATACGTTACCCTAATACAAGCTAGGCAATACAGCCCAGAGTTAACCTTTGCCTGAAGTGGTGTAACTTTGGGACACTTAGCACAAGCTAAGAAGCTTTAATGTGAAGACACTCACATTTTAAGTGCCCTTAGTATGGTCTAAGTGAAACTTGTAACTTTACCGTAACTCTCTAATGTGCGTCTCGCACAAAAGTCATGATCTGTTTTTAAAAGTGGGGGAATTAAGGCACAGAGAAATGAAATAGCCTACCCAGAGTTTCACAGGGAGTCTATAGAATCAGATTGAGATGGATAGTGTGACTTTTAATAACCCATTAAGGCTATGGACACATGTACTTTATAACGACATTAAAAGGGGAGGGGAACTGCCACTTGGGAGCATGCATGAGCTGCTATGCTGCAATTATGATGTCTGCAAGCTCTGGGCAGTAATTCACTGTAAGTTTAATCTGGAATGAAACTGAGTTAAAGTTGCAACCCTGCTACGCTTCTGCTTCTGCATGGTACAGACATAACACCTACATTGTAACAGCTTAAATTAATACCGTTTGATAATGAAACAAAAATTATAGCTGTCCACACCCTAAATATCTTCCCATTATAGTTCCTGAAATGCAAAGAAGGGCTAAAGTTGCCTTCTTTTGCCCATCATTGGTCTGCCTTGTCTGTGTAGATTATAAGCTTTTGAGGGTGAGTACGCTCATGCTCTCCTGTAGTCAGGGCACAATAGAGCCCTGAGGGTTAAGTTGACTAACAAATAAGAATAGTTGAGTAATTAAGACACTGTGAAAACATTAAGAGCTTAAATCTGAGCTTCCAGTGATGAAACGAAGCATCTCTGAAAAAAACAGGCAGTGACTGGCTTGCCTAACAGAGGAATCGGACATGGTACCCAGTTCCTAGTCCTATGCTCTAATGTACTGCATTCAGACCCTCAGAGATGCTATCAGTACTCAAAGTCTCCACAATTATTGCCTGTTCCCAGACCCCTCCATACTCCTTTGTGCTTCGGCAGCTGTCTAGCCTGTGCTCTACTGCAGTAGAGGCCACCCTCTCTGGCAGGTGTGCCACAAATTAGACCCACACCTTCTCTGAGTGCCACTCTGATCCCCTTCTCCTGACTTACCTTTTTGTTCCCTGCCCTGTTCTCCCTGCCCAATCTGCTGCTCTGATTTCTGCCCCAAGTATCCTAACTGTGTAACCATGTGCATCTTACCTGGAACCCTCCACTCAACTCCCCTCCCCGGGTTTCCCATCCTTGGAAATATCACTCCCCTGCACATCCGTTGACGGATAATGACCCGAAAATTGGTCGAAACTATTTGTGCTGTGCCTTACCTACCACTCTGCAATGATCTGTTTAATCCACCCATGGCCCACCTTCTTTCGCGATGCCCCTTATGGAGCAATCTCCCTGACCAGGATCTGTCTGCAGATGCCCCCTGGATCAATGGGAATGGGCATGGCAGGAAGTCACAAACACATTTCTGGTGCCAAACCCCACTTGTCAACCTGCTGGCTTTGAACTACCATGGTGAGAGTGGTCCCTGCTGAACAGGTTTAGGACAGGCCATGGCCTCTACACAGCCAGCCTTCGCTGCTGGGGCCTCAGTGCTAACCCATTGTGAGCTTGCAGAGAGATACAAACAGTGCCGCACATCGGCAAGGAGTTTCTCCTCCACAAATGGTGGATTAATAACTTTGAACTCAGCTAATGAGGAGGCTATTGCTTGGCTTTGCAGGTCTGCATTCACTAAATAAATAAAATTTCTGCCCTATGCTCTGTCTGATCTGCTGCTTCGCTTTCTGCTCCTTGTCCTACTTGCTACTGTGTTCCCTACTCCCTCCCTTATGTACCATACGTGGTAGGCTGCCCGTGCCACTTGTGGCATGTGTTGCAGGTTGACCACCCGTACTGTAGTACAATATCCCTGTGGATGGTTATGAAATTTTGCTCGATCATGGAACCAGCCGCAGTAGGTTTCAGTTGTATTACACTGGTTTTACTGTAATCCACTGCATGCATCTTTCAAAGTGGCTTTCCCATCCATCCCCAGACTTCAAAAGAATGATAAGAAAGGACCATCTATTGTACAGACTGCAATTCAGGCATCTGGAAATACTCTCAGTGGGAACCATTAAGCTGTTATATTCTCTCCTTCCCTGCACCTCAACACATTTCAAAGCAGTAAGCAACATTACAGAGCGGTATTCACCCTAGAATAGTGATTCTGGACCAGGGTGCCACAACATGCTTTTAAGGGTGTCACAGGTGTGTGCATCCTCCCAGAAGCAGCCCAGAAGCACCTGTCCCTGCTTTGCATCAGGGTCTTGTGGAGCTGGCTGAGCTAGCCCTGCCTGAACTGGATGGTGCTGGCATCCCCCAGTGACCATGGAGCAAGTGGAGAACGAGCTGCCGTTGCACATAGGAAGGCAGCATAGGAAGCCGTGGGAGCTACAAAGTGAGCGGGGGGGGCGGGGGCACAGAGACCCATTGCTGCAGGACCTAGCTGGGAGCATGGGTGAACCGCATCTTCATGGGGGCATGGGGCAGGTCCCATAGTCTGTTCGATGCCTCTCCTGCTCAGGAGAAGCTTACACTCACTGCTCCCAGCTTCCCAAGTAGTCCCCAGCTCCTGCATCCAACCTGCAAGAAGAGGGGCTTTGTTTCCAGTGTCTCCACTGCTGAATTATTTGTGCGAAACTATTGCTGCCAGGCCAGCTGCTCGGCTGGGAAGGAAAGGAAGTTTCATTTCCTCCCAACTGTGCTACAAACCTCGGTCCCTACCCTGTAGCCAGACCATTGCACCCACACAACTATGGGGCTGGGAACCCTCAAGAGTTTGTAGTCTCTGACTTCTCCCACCACTTCTCAACTGCCTTAAAAGCAGTATTTCTGCTTTATTTCCATGATTTTCATTAAAAAAAACCCTAGAAGATTATGTTTTTTAAAAAGAGGGATCTGAAATAAAGGGATTTCAGGAAAAAAAAAAAGTGATGTCCATTCATTAATATGTCACTACTTGTTTGGGTTTTTTTAAATTATGTTCTGAAATGAACTTCCACTGAATTTGGAAAAATTAGGGTGGGGTGCCTGGAGTCTAAAAAAGTTGAGGACCACTGCCTTAGAAGCCGGGGGGGGGGGG